>NC_026655.2:15593984-15903467 GCF_000004075.3 Cucumis sativus | reverse complement strand
AATACAAATTATTCAGAGTTTTCGACAAAGGATTTAGATGTAGGAGGACATCTAGTACGGTTGACACCCACTATACAATGGAAGTTCTGACTTTTGGTAGAAGTGGAACCAACCACAGTATCCCTATTCATAACCAATGGAGGCGTCTTCACACCCTCCCTTTTGAGATTGTTGCGGATGGTGTTTACTTGAATGGAATCATCTATTGGTTGGTAAAAGAAAAAGGTAAAGATAAAGAGAAAAAGTATGTCATATATGCTCTTGATGTTGAAACTGAACATATTGAAATGACTGTTGTCTTGCAAGTTCCCTCTAACGGATATGGTAAGATACATCAATTTAATGGTACCATTTATGCAACTTTTCATATCAATTGGGAAAAAGATAGCAGGACAATTCAAGTTTGGAGGATGCAAGAGAAAGATTCATGGGTTAGAAAATTTGTTATTTGTGATATATCAAGGGAATGGATACACCTTCAGCTCATCAAAATGTTTGAAGACGAAGAAATATTATTTATGATCAATATGGACTTCTTTTGCTTCTATAATCCTTCAAGTAAGAAGAAGAGGATCATATCAAAGAATCAAAAGAAGAAGAGATATATTTGTCAAATAGAATCCTTGAATTTTGGTCGTCTGTCTCAAATTTTGGAAGGAACACAAATTTAAAACTTTGTTAGCAATTTATGTAAAGAAACAGGATTCAATTAGATTTATAATTTTTTTGAAGTTTATTTGGGTTTGAATGATATCATCCTCTTCTTTCCCATATTCATGAACACCAAACCATCAACAACACAAATTATATAAATTAATTGCTTTAATAATTTATTATTCCATTTAACAACATCATTGTTATACTGTCTTTATAACCTATTAAAACTTTTTTATTCAAAAAGTTGTGTGATTTAAAAGAAAATATGAAAATATATACGTGGACAAAAGTATAAAAAGTTGTGTGATTTAAAAGTCCAACAGGATTTCTTCTCATCGAAAGCCTGTTTCACACTAAACCCGTTCACCTCAACGAACGGATCGCCCATGTTCTGCCACCCCAAGTTACATCACCTTCTGTTTTACTTATTGTTTTATTTTATTTGCTATCTTTTTATTTTATATTTTGATGGTGTACTTTATTGTGAGAAATCTGCTATTACTATTACTATTAGTTTGAACTGATGTTTACTAAGTAATAAGATGGTTATGGTATGATAATTTTTTGATATTGAACTTGGTATTCTCTCATTGTGCTATATGATCTATAAATGTTCACTGTCTTCTTAAAGATATCATTTGATTTAATGGGCTCTGTGCTTTTATTTTTATTGGAATTCTTTCCTTTTTTTCTAGGCTTTTTCCTTGTTAGAATACTAGAATAATTATGGAAAGATTATGAGAATGTATTCCTTATTTTCCTAAATCTTTTCCTTTTTTATTCCATTGTGTACTCTATTTATTCTCCCTTGTACCTATTGCTTTATTCATTAGAAAATAATAACAACACAAACAATCGTGGTTTTTCTCCCGATACTCGGGTTTCCATGTAAATCGGTGTGAACTCGTTGTCTCTTTTTTAATATGGTATCAGAACGGGACAATGAAAACACACTAGAAACCCAAAAAAACCAAACTACTTATGAAAATCAAACAGAAGGAACAACCATCAATTTTAGTGCTGCCGTAGCTGCTGCCATCGATGTTCGGATGAGTGCTGCCATGGACGAATTATTAAGCCGGCTACAGAAAACGTCCGAAAATAATTTTTCGTCATTACCGCAGTCGTCCGCGCCGCCACCAGACCACAACGCGCCGCCACCAGACCACCACGCGCCTCCGTCGGACCACCACGCGCCTGGTTTTCTTCCTCAGACGGCGCCGACCATCCCATCTGTCCAACCCTTTTCTTCATCCGCGGCCTATATTGCTCCCCACACCCCGATTTATGTTCTGCCATCTAATTCCAATCGGCTACCACCGCTTCTGCCGTCAAATCTGTATGGCCAGCCACCCAATGATCCTAGCTACCATCCCGATGTTAATAACTCTCAAATTCACTCAACATTTGAGGTTGGTGAATCTTCGGCATATTCCAACCGTAACGTGCAAGCTTCCTCGGGAATAGTTCATCAACAGTTGGAAGGGCTTCGACAACAGATAGCAGCACTTGAGGCTACCTTAGGGACGACATCCACTCTACCGATGTATTTTGAGAATCCGGTAAACTCGTTCCCTAATGTATCATCTCCTTATGTGACTAATACGGTGGCCCAGTCTTCCATGTATCATCTTTTAGGAGAAAAGTTGAATGACAACAACTATTTCTCATGGTCTCAGTCAGTAAAGATGGTCCTCGAAGGACGACAAAAATTTAGCTTTCTGACAGGGGAAATACCTCGCCCCCTACCGGGCGACCCACATGAACGATATTGGAAGGCAGAAGACTCTATTCTTCGATCCATATTGATCAATAGTATGGAACCTCAAATTGGCAAGCCGTTATTGTTTGCTGCAACAGCCAAGGATATTTGGGACACAGCCCAGACACTTTACTCAAAACGTCAGAATGCCTCTCGTCTATACACGCTGAGAAAGCAAGTTCATGAATGCAAGCAAGGAACCATGGATGTCACATCCTTTTTCAATAAGCTTTCTCTTATATGGCAAGAAATGGACCTATGCAGAGAACTAGTCTGGCGTGATCCCACTGATGGTGTATAGTACTCGAGAATTGAAGAGAATGACAGGATTTATGACTTTCTTGCCGGTCTTAATCCTAAGTTTGATGTAGTTCGAGGGCGTATACTAGGTCAAAGACCGATTCCCTCCCTGATGGAAGTTTGCTCTGAAATCCGCCTCGAGGAAGATCGCACAAGTGTTATGAATATTTCCGCAACTCCTACTATTGACTCTGCTGCTTTTAGTGCAAGATCTTCTAACAGTAGCAGTGACAAGCATAATGGAAAACCAATTCCTGTCTGCGAGCATTGCAAAAAACAATGGCATACCAAAGAACAATGTTGGAAGTTACATGGTCGTCCCCCAGGAAGTAAGAAACGCCCTTCCAACGACAAACAAAACACAGGGCGGGCGTATGTGAGTGAGTCTGCTGAACCTCCTCAACAATCCGATCGATACAAAAACCAAATTGATCTCAGTATTGCCACTTTAGGTGCCATTGTCCAATCAGGTATACCTCATTCCTTCGGTCTTGTTAGTATTGATGGGAAGAACCCCTGGATTCTGGATTCTGGTGCCACAGATCATTTGACTGGGTCCTTTGAACATTTTGTATCTTACATTCCTTGTGCTGGGAACGAGACAATTAGAATTGCAGATGGCTCCTTGGCCCCCATTGTTGGAAAAGGGAAGATTTCTCCTTGTGCAGGGCTCTCCTTACATAATGTTTTGCATGTGCCCAAACAAGACCGAAGGAATGAGGTATACCTGATTGGACAATGGCACCTAAAGTGGCAAGACTGAGATCAGTTTGGTTTTTGTGTGGATCGGTTTGTTGAGGAGGTTCAGCAGACTCACTCACATACGCCCGCCCTGTGTTCTGTTTGTCGTTGGAAGGGCGTTTCTTACTTCCTGGGGGACGACCATGTAACTTCCAACATTGTTCTTTGGTATGCCATTGTTTTTTGCAATGCTCGCAGACAGGAATTGGTTTTCCATTATGCTTGTCACTGCTACTGTTAGAAGATCTTGCACTAAAAGCAGCAGAGTCAATAGTAGGGGTTGCGGAAATATTCATAGCACTTGTGCGATCTTCCTCGAGGCGGATTTCAGAGCAAACTTCCATCAGGGAGGGAATCGGTCTTTGACCTAGTATACGCCCTCGAACTACATCAAACTTAGGATTAAGACCAGCAAGAAAGTCATAAATCCTGTCATTCTCTTCAATTCTCGAGTACTGTACACCATCAGTGGGATCACGCCAGACTAGTTCTCTGCATAGGTCCATTTCTTGCCATATAAGAGAAAGCTTATTGAAAAAGGATGTGACATCCATGGTTCCTTGCTTGCATTCATGAACTTGCTTTCTCAGCGTGTATAGACGAGAGGCATTCTGACGTTTTGAGTAAAGTGTCTGGGCTGTGTCCCAAATATCCTTGGCTGTTGCAGCAAACAATAACGGCTTGCCAATTTGAGGTTCCATACTATTGATCAATATGGATCGAAGAATAGAGTCTTCTGCCTTCCAATATCGTTCATGTGGGTCGCCCGGTAGGGGGCGAGGTATTTCCCCTGTCAGAAAGCTAAATTTTTGTCGTCCTTCGAGGACCATCTTTACTGACTGAGACCATGAGAAATAGTTGTTGCCATTCAACTTTTCTCCTGAAAGATGATACATGGAAGACTGAGCCACCGTATTAGTCACATAAGGAGAGGATACATTAGGGAACGAGTTTACCGGATTCTCAGAATACATCGGTAGAGTGGATGTCGTCCCTAAGGTAGCCTCAAGTGCTGCTATCTGTTGTCGAAGCCCTTCCAATTGTTGATGAACTATTCCCGAGGAAGCTTGCACGTTACGGTTGGAATATGCCGAAGATTCACCAACCTCAAATGTTTAGTGAATTTGAGAGTTTTTAACATCGGGATGGTAGCTAGGATCATTGGGTGGCTGGCCATACAAATTTGACGGCAGAAGCGGTGGTAGTCGATTGGAATTAGATGGCAGAACATAAATCAGGGCGTGGGGAGCAATATAGGCCGCGGACGAAGAAAAGGGTTGGACAGGATGGTCGACGCCGTCTGAGGAAGAAAACCAGGCGCGTGGTGGTACGGTGACGGCGCGGACGACTGCGGTAATGACGAAAAATTATTTTCTGACGTTTTCTGTAGCCGGCTTAATAATTCGTCCATGGCAGCACTCATCCGAGCATCGATGGCAGCAACTACGGCAGCACTAAAATTGATGGCTGTCCCTTCTGTTTGATTTTCATCCGTGGTTTGGTTTTTTTGGGTTTCTAGGGTGTTTTCATTGTCCCGCTCTGATACCATATTGAAAAGAGAGACAACGAGTTCACACCAATTTACGTGAAAACCCGAGTACCGGGAGAAAAACCACGATTGTTTGTTGTTATTATTTTCTAATGAATAAAACAATAGGTACATGAGAGAATAAATAGAGTACACAATGGAATAAAAAAGGAAAATAAGGAATACATTCCCATAATCTTTCCATAATTATTCTAGGATTCTAACAAGGAAAAAGCCTAGAAAAAAAGGAAAGAATTCCAACACTTTATCTCTTAACCACGTTAATATTTTCATATATATTAAGTAATCTTTACTGTGTGTCAACATGTCCCTTATCAACAATGGCGATTGAAGGCATAAGGGAGCTCTTAGATCAGAAATAGTTCCTCATAAGTTTCATATTCTGTTAAATATGAAATTTGTTCTCTCATGTTAAATATTTACTTTCGAGACTTAGATTCTGCTGGAATCTTTTAGTTTCCGTTCAAAATTCTCTATTGTAAACTACGAATTATCTTCTGATTGCAGATTTCCTTGTATTATTCTTCACGGATGCACTGTTCTATTGTGGTGTTGCTGTGTTTCTTTTTTTAATTGATCGTTCAAGGAGAACTGCTGAATCTGACACTTTGAAAAACAGTTATCAAACCCTGTCTAATCAATTTGGACGGGGGATCTCTTCTGTAGCTACCTTAGCACTCAGTTTAATAATACCAATGGTCACCATGGGATTAGTGTGGCCATGGACCGGCCCTGCAGCATCTGCAAAACTAGCACCTTACCTTGTTGGGATTGTTGTCCAATTTGCATTTGAACAGTATGCACGATGCAAGAAATCATGTTCATGGCCTGTTATTCAAATTGTCTTTCAAGTAAGAATATTCATCTATGATCATTCTCTCTCCACATCTTTTGTTGTCTTGCCCATCCATGTTGTACTTGCTTCATTTAGTTATTCTATGGAGAAAAAGCCATATATTAGTCTATCATTCCCCTCGACTACATTTACATGCCCTTAATAATATTTTACTCAATCATCGATGTCATGGCGTTTGATTTGAAGAGTTCCTATTAAACAGGTTTATAGATTGCATCAACTTAACATAACAGCTCAACTGGTGACAACACTTTCATTTACCATAAAAGGAGCTGAAATGACTCCAAATAACTTGGCAATAAACAGCTCTCTCGGTACACTGTTGAATGTTCTTCAATGTCTTGGGATAATCTGTATCTGGTCTCTCTCAAGTTTTCTTATGAGGTTTTTCCCATCAACTGCTGCAACAGTGCAGTAAAGTGCAAGATAAGTTCCGAAGGGCAAAAGTGCAGTGAACTTGATAAATTGTTGACCTCATTTTTTGTGTTCATTTCTGCTACATTGCAGTCGAATAGAGCGTTTTCAGAACATATTGCTCTATAACAGCAAGTTGAAATGCATGCTCATATGGGAATTTGTGGATGATGTTATGATAAAGGGAGAATGAAGAAGATGGTGATCGTTCCTGTATCTTTCTGTACTTTCTTTTCCTTTGAATGAATATCCTAGTAGAGAGAAGTCAACTTTTACTACCCTCTTCTTCTTTCAAGCTGCTGTTGGAACAATCACACCCCCCCCCCCCCCCCCCCCCCCCCCCCCTTTTTTTTTAAAAATAGTTTAAAAAATGAACCATGTTTATTAAATACTTTCAAAACTACTAACTATATTCAAAAGTGTTGGTAGTTAATCCTTCAAGAAATGGAGCAACAACAGCAACAGTCAAATCCACAGGTAGAAGATCAAGGCCCCCCGGAGCTTCAAGAAGAAATGTATTGCTGCCAATGCGTTCAAACTCTATGCGATTCTCCACTATGTGGATGCAAAAAACGAGGGATATCCTGTTGCGAAAGATGTTACTGCAATGGTATTCAAGATATCTGCCATAACCCTTTTACTAATATATTTTAAATGCCAAATTGGGAGCAATATCGTTCATTTTAGTAACTAGATAATCATAAAGTTTCTTCCTGTAATTCATAAACTTTTATATTTCTCCTACTATCAATTGAGATTCTCATTATCATTAACATTTTTGTTACATAGATCCAAATCCAACTTTTAGTTTTCATTTCTTGATCCTTTGTGTTAAAAGAATTCATAGATATTAAATCCTAAAAAGGCCGTTAGCATATGGATTCAACTTAGTATTCTTTTCTATCTTTTCTTCTTATAAAATGACAATTTGGTTTGCAGAAAGAATTAGCAGTACAGCTTTTTAAGAACAAATCCAATTTCCTTTTTCAGCTATTGTTACAGTTAAAGATGTACCATCTAGAGTAGAGAAAAAGTTGTGAAGGATTGAAGGATTCGGATAACTTACAAGCCAAAAGTAGACAAAAGATTGAATAATTGCCATTTTGATTCTTCTCCATATCTCATCATCATTCTTTTTAAATGTATTAGCATGTACAAAAACTACTTTACTTTCCCTTTACATAGAAAAATACAGAATCAGAGAAGGAATTACTACAATCAACCTTGGTGGCTTTCAGGCAAAGGAAATGCCTCAACCCCATCACCCATATGGTATTGTTCCAAGTGACACTAGAGATTACAATGAGCTCAAACCCTTAAAGCTACCTGATCTTGCCATGAAATTTTTCTTTTACCAGCTCGACTTGGACCATCTCCAATACTCCTGCATGCAGAAATCTTGATATCGTTTTGCTGCTCATCGTTCCCTCCTCGAAGAAGGCTTTTCTTCAGCTCATCAACTCTCAGCGGCTCGTAATGGGTCTGCAATTCCTCTTCCTCTATCTGAACCAAAATAAATATAGAGATTGTTAGGAAGGGGGGTGGTCAAGATTGTAGTGAAAAATTACATTTGTAGAGTTTAGCTATCATAAGTTCCTATCAGTTACCGAAATTTGGTTCAAGTCAAAAAATGGAGTGATGTTTCTCTCGCTAGCATCTCTCCCACTGCACATTCTTTCCTTCTGGTTCAAGTCGAAAACCGGGGTCGAGTTATGTTGACTGGCTTTCTTCCTAGAAGAAGTCTTTGCCTTCTGGTTTAAGTCAAGAACAGGAATTGGAGTAGAATTCTGCAGAGGCATATCGATTCTTTCCTTTTGGTTTATATCTGAGATGGTCGGGATCGGTTTCAAAGCAGTTCTTCTTCTACCACCATTCTTCTCCTTATTATTGTTAGCCACTTGATTTTTCAATTGCTTCTGCTGCACTGTCTCTCCATTTGAATAATGGTCTCTTTTGTTGATGGTTGGTTCTTCATTAAGTACTCACATCTCTTCCTTAAGAATCTTCAACATAAACATAGACTCTTATTTAGTTCTAAACAATTCACTTACTCCTTGTGAAGATCAACAAAAATAAAAAGTAATAATATGAAGATTATACCTGACTTCTGCTATTAGGCTCATCTTCTTTTGCTTCATCATTTGTAATTTCCTCTTGACAGTTCCTGTTTCCTGGAAGGAAAAAAAACTTTCAATTGTTTTTTCATCCATAGCTTTTGTTACTCCTAAACTGATCTTAATGTCACAAACTCAGAACTTGGATTGACAAATTTCATTAATATGACTGACCAATGCTCCATGAAGGAGTTTGGTAGGTTACTAATTGTAAATGAACCAAACCCATGAGTTATTTTTTCATGGATTTGCAGTCTTGATTTGTTTTCCTAGAGCTGTTGAACAATAATAGAGTTCAATTTTCTTACTGTGTTAGGGTTTAAGTTAAAAGGTATATTTTTTATCCGAAAAACAACAATTCAGTTCATGTCTCTTTGGTTGTAATAATTTAGCTCTTTTATTTTTAAATGTATAATATATATATAAGAGATTGAATTCTCCAATTTAATTAACGGTCAAGGAAAGGTATTTCCCTTAGGTTTTTATTTTGGATGAGGTGAATATATAGGCAACCCCATATTGAAGTAAAGTATGTACCTATCAAAATAAATAAATAGAAAAATATACAAATTATATATCATATTATATAAGAAAATACATTTCTGAATATCCTGGCCAAGTTGGAGCATGAGGATCAGAAATGTCCAACTAGGTGAAGAAAATCATTTGGTGAAGTAGCCAACCTAGAAAACCAACCCCTCGGAGCTTCACGTAAACTATATAAAGATCTATATAAAGATGTTACGAGGCAACACACCACGTATCTAACCTTGTGGTTGCAGCTATGACTGGTAAAAATGTTCGACCAATTACCATTTTGGCCATTAGGGCAAAAGTTTCATTATAATCAACACATTCTCAACCTTGTGGTTGTTAAAAATTAACAAGAAATTTCTTCCTTGCTCGGAGGTAAGACTTCCATTGACCTAAGTTGGTTTATTTTCCAAAGCCCTTTTCACTTCTCACTAATTTAAGGGCGGTTTCAAATTGACATCCAATCATGGCAAAGAATGAAAGAAAAACTATATAAACTTCTGTTTTATCTTGTACAGTTAAACAACTCTTGAAAAATCATCGACTAATGTAATAAAAAACAATGATCACCATATGAAGATGGGGTTTGGACCGTTTGGTTACATGGCTCCCACAAATCACAATCAATAAGTTCAAAGATACGGCTAGCTTTACTGTCACTAACAGTAATTATCACGACTTCTTTCAGTCGGAGGACAAGTGACTCATGCTTTGTCCAATTTTTTTTTATTCAACTAAGATGAGTGACAGTAATTAAATTTGCTACTCTGTCTGATGGGTGTCCCAATCTCCTATGTCATAGTCAAATTCTAATAATTCTGGAACTTTCACCAAAGTCTACTGTAGAACTTCCTCGAGAACGATAGAGTCCATTTTTTTGTGGACCGGTGCCAATCAAATTTCCAGAATGTAAGGTTGTAGCAGTAAAGAAGGTGCAAACCAGGTAAAACAAGTAGCATCTTCAATTAGTTGAGACACATATATCAAAATACGATGTAACGTGGGTATAAATAGAACACGTTCAAGCATGAAACCTCTAGCAAAAGCAACATGCCCTTCCATTGTAGCTGCTAATGACATATAATTAAATTTATCTCGAACCACTAGACATGATAGCAAATTTAATTCTATGTCCTAATTGATCTCCTATATCATAGCTCAAATTCTAATACTTAAATTTGCTACCACTCTTGTTTGGAGTTTGTTCATTGAACGAGTTAGTAGTTTGTAAACCTAAAGAAATATAGGAATAAATAACAAACAATTAAATCTCATAATTTTTTTTTTTTGGCAAAACTTCAGTCTATCTTTGAAATATTTGCACAAAGTATTAATACATAATAAAATACCAAAAATAGCCGGGGAGTAAGTGGTCTTTGCAAATTTCAAATTTTGAGAGAATAAAGAACTAAACATATAACAAAAATGGTACTAATCGAAAATCTATCTACATGGAGGAAAAGAAACCTGTGGGACGGGAAGCTGGAGAAGAAAGACAAAGGAAAATAAAATAAAGCAACACAAATAAATATAAAATTATTATAACAATTGCTTTCTTTGAGTGTCACGTCATTTTTTCGTTAGTCAACTTTAACATAAAGACCATTTAGAACTATTTTTCAAACCTTGAGAACTCAAAAGTGTCACCTTTATTGAAACTTCGTAGACCAAATAGACAATAACACCAAATCTCAAAAACCAAAAATGCATTTTGCCCTACAACCTAATATTGAACTAAAATACATATCAAAATTTAAACTATACAACTCATATATAGAAAAATATACAATCATATATGGAAATATATTTTTGAATATTAACCCATTTTTTAAAAACTTTAAATTAGTTTTTAATCGAATAAAAATTGAGACATTTTCAAATATAGTAAAATGAACCAAAATATTAGCAAAAATATATTAAATTCTCTTAACAATAAAGTATTTACCAATGTGTATCAGTGATATGATTTTAAATTTGCTATAATTTGTATATATTTTCACCAATTTTAACATTTAGCATGATTTTGAATAAGTCAAAATTTACAAAAGATTGAAGGTTAAGTGTGTGTTGTACACAAAATTGCACTGTATTATTTGTTTTTTCCCAATTTTTTTTATATAGATTTCATAGCATTACTAATTATTGATCATTAGGCACTCTTTTTCTTCCAATAAGAATGAAGATAATTTGTTCTAATCTTGGATACTCTTAATATGCTTGACTTTGTGTTTAGGTATGTGTAATTTTGTGATCAATGGAGGATTATATGGCTCCCTAAACTCTTGGTGGAAAAAATTAAATTAATGCCATATTGGATTTTGCACACTATCCTTGACTGACTCTAAAAGTGATATGGACCACAGCTGCTCCAACTTATAACTTTACATGAACTTTATTAGACTTGTTTCTTTTTTCTGCTACTTTTATGTTTCTCCTACTATTAATTGAGATTCTCATTATCATTAACATTTTTGTTACATAGATCCAAATCCAACTTTTAGTTTTCATATACTATGTTGCAGTTGTGAAAGTTTTCACGTTTTCTTTGGTTGATCTGAACGTAATTTGTGTTTTTTTTTAATATCATAAGAGTTCAAACTAACTAATATACAGTCTTGATCCTACAGTATTTGTGTTAAAAGAACTCATAGATATTAAAATCCTAAAAAGGCCGTTAGCATATGGATTCAACGTATTATCTTTTCTATCTTTTCTTCTTATAAAATGACAATTTGGTTTGCAGAAAGAATTAGCACAGCTTTTTAAGAACAAATCCAATTTCCTTTTTCAGCTATTGTTACAGTTAAAGATGTACCATCTACTCATCTGATAA
The DNA here is from genome assembly GCF_000004075.3 of Cucumis sativus. Taxonomy (NCBI): domain Eukaryota; kingdom Viridiplantae; phylum Streptophyta; class Magnoliopsida; order Cucurbitales; family Cucurbitaceae; genus Cucumis; species Cucumis sativus. The sequence goes on along the minus strand of NC_026655.2, from coordinate 15,891,707 downwards.
CTTACAAGCCAAAAGTAGACAAAAGATTGAAGGATTGCCATTTTGATTCTTTTCCATATCTCATCATCATTCTTTTTAAATGTATTATCATGTACAAAAACTACTTTACTTTCCCTTTACATAGAAAAATACAGAATCAGAGAAGGAATTACAATCAACCTTGGTGGCTTTCAGGCAAAGGAAATGCCTCAACCCCATCACCCATATGGTATTGTTCTAAGTGACACTAGAGATTACAATGAGCTCAAACCCTTAAAGCTACCTGATCTTGCCATGAAATTTTTCTTTTACCAGCTCGACTTGGACCATCTCCAATACTCCTGCATGCAGAAATCTTGATATCGTTTTGCTGCTCATCGTTCCCTCCTCGAAGAAGGCTTTTCTTCAGCTCATCAACTCTCAGCGGCTCGTAATGGGTCTGCAATTCCTCTTCCTCTATCTGAACCAAAATAAATATAGAGATTGTTAGGAAGAAGGGGGTGGTCAAGATTGTAGTGAAAAATTAAATTTGTAGAGTTTAGCTATCATAAGTTCCTATCAGTTACCGAAATTTGGTTCAAGTCAAAAAATGGAGTGATGTTTCTCTCGCTAGCATCTCTCCCACTGCACATTCTTTCCTTCTGGTTCAAGTCGAAAACCGGGGTCGAGTTATGTTGACTGGCTTTCTTCCTAGAAGAAGTCTTTGCCTTCTGGTTTAAGTCAAGAACAGGAATTGGAGTAGAATTCTGCAGAGGCATATCGATTCTTTCCTTTTGGTTTATATCTGAGATAGTCGGAAGTGGTTTCAAAGCAGTTCTTCTTCTACCACCATTCTTCCCCTTCTTATTATTGTTAGCCACTTGATTTTTCCATTGCTTCTGCTGCACTGTCTCTACATTTGAATAATGGTCTTTTGTTGATGGTTGGTTCTTCATTAAGTATTCATATCTCTTCCTTAAGAATCTTCAATATAAACATAGATTCTTAGTTAGTTCTAAACAATTCACTTACTCCTTGTGAAGATCAATACAAATAGAAAGTAATAATATGAAGATTATACCTGACTTCTGCCATTAGGGTCATCTTCTTTTGCTTCATCATTTGTAATTTCCTCTTGACAGTCCCTGTTTCCTGGAAGGAAAACAAACTTTCAATTGTTTTTTCATCCATAGCTTTCCTTACTCCTAAACTGATCTTCATGTCACAAACTCAGAACTTGGAGTGACAAATTTCATTAACCAGAATCAAAATTCCTATGGACCTTTAAAGTCTTAAACTTAGGTGAAGCAGAAACAAAACAGAAGTCCATACAAATAAGATAAGTTGCTTAAGAACATGAATTAAGAGAGTAGAAGAGAAAAACATATGACTCAGAAAGATGATCTAAATTGGTAATTAAGCACAGGCTAAGAATGAACCAAAGTTGCTTGGAAGAATGTTACGTAACGATAACACCACAAGAGGAGATCATATAAGTTCAAAAGAGGTATGGATCTTTCAGAAGCAAGAAAATAAACAAATGGAAAAGCACTTTAATATATGAACTTTACTCCTTTTTGGCTAGAGATGGGTATTTCAAATTACAACAAAGAATCCCCAAATTATGATTGAGCAACCCAAGGGAGGGTTAAAACTTAACCCAACGATCATCTTAACCCAAAAACGTAACAAAAAGAACAATTCAAGTTTCCATGATCGAGAACTAATCAAACGATCTTTCCCCTCTTCGAAACTAAAAATTCTATTAAGCAAAAGAACCCAAATATCAGAAACCCCAATTTAGGAGAAGAGAAGATCTGAAGAAACTAAACAAACGTGATCAAAAGAAGCCAGATCTGATAGAAACAACGAAGAAAACCCCAAATCCTTGAAAACTGAAAAAGAAATTTTACCTTCTCCAAGTCATGATAATCTTGGAGGAGACTCTGATGCTTGAATCTAGTCTTGGAATCCTCGTAAACAGGGTATTGAGAGACAACTCCTTTCATCTTCTTCATAGATGAGAAGGAAGGAAAGAAAACAAAAACCCAGAAGGGAAAAGAGGCAAAAAGTTAGATGAATGGGAAAGAAGGAGAGAAAGGAAGATGGGTAATGAAGAAGTAGGGAAGAAAATAGAGAAAGTGGGTGAAGAAGAAGAAGAGGCAAGGACAAAGAAGAAAGAGAAAAAGAAGAGAAATAGAAAGAGAAAAGAGAAATTGATGGGAATTGAGGAAGAGAAAGGGGGTGAAGGTTCCTGGTTTCCTGTTTTCTCTGTGGAAGCTCTGACCAAGCCAACTAAAACCCAAAAAAGCCCACATAACTCGGTGAAAAAAATTGTTCTTTTCAGAGACAGTGATGAAGATGGGGGGATTTTTTGGGGGTTGCAGAAGGGCAATTGAGGGAACACCCATTTTTAAGAAAAGAAGGGTTTGTTTGTGTATGTGTGTATGTGAGTGATTGTGAAGTGGGTTTGGTTGGAGGACATTAGAAAGACATCTATCTATCCATCTATCTATCCATCCATTCCATCTTCACTTTCTTTTTTGGTTTTTCTTCCTAACATAAATTTTGGTCCAGCTGGGCCATTAAAAGCTTTGTGAATGTGAATGAAAGAGAAAGAAACAAAGCAAACCACAGCACAGCAAGAAAGAAAAGAAAGATAGAAAGAAAGCAAGACAGAATTTTGAGTGGTAAAGACTCTTCCTTGTCGTTGATGTGTGGAGTTTCTCTGTTTCTTCTTCCTTTTTTTTTTTTTTTTTTTTTGTTTCCTGTAAGGAGAGAGAAAGAAATCTAGACTTCTAGAGAGAGATACAAAAAGGGAAAGAGTAGTAAAATTTGAGGCCTTCTTCTTCATCCAGCAAAATTTTGCCTTTTTTTCTTTTTTCTTTCCTTTTCCCAAATGGGAGGAGATTATATTAGGTTTTTCTTTTCTGTTTTGGTGTGAAAGTACCTTATTCTATAGGGCTCTCTCCTTTTCTTGCTGTAGTTCGTGTTTGTGTTTGTGTTTGGTGGACTGGACCGGACCGGCTGCCTTATTTGATTTGTGGTTTTTCTTTCTTTTCATTTTTCATCTTTTTCTGTTCTGCATATTCATGAATCTGAAAGAAGGGGAAGTTGCTTTTGTTTTTTCATTATTTTAGCAGGTCAATTTACATGAAATGACTAAAACACCCCTACTTTCTCTCTCTCTCTCTCTTTCCATCTCTACCTCTGCTCTTTTTTCTTTCTTTTAACCCTTCAACTCCAAATCCCATAGCTTTTTCAAAGTTGGTGAATGAAGGTAATGTAGGGAAAGGCTAAACTGGTTTGGCTTCATGTATATGAAAAGACCAAGTTGCCCAATGTGCTTCTTCTGTGGTGTGGGGTAGAGTAGTCAATTCAAGTGAGACTACCCTTTTCTATAATTTAACCTCTCAATTAATATTTGTATTAATTAAATTTATAATCTATCAGTAATCTTAATCACACTTCCTATAACTATTTATATATTGACAATTCTCAAACATAAATTTTGACATATTTTCCAAACCAAATTAAGAGAAATATAGTTATGAAAAATTAAAACTTAAAAGTTGATAAATATAAATGATGTATCCGTCACTTTTCTATCCAATGAAATCAATGGAAGGATGAAGGTTTAGTTGGAAGGCAGCAGATGATGAACATATCCTGTCTCTAGTAAGTATTGGGTCAATTCAAAACTTGATTTCATTTATTGGTTTTCAATTTGAGAAGTCTCATTCCCCTATTTTGTGATTAGGATTTGACATAACATTGCATTATCTTACCTTTCCAGAAAAACCATACCATTATCTTCCTCCTAAATTTGGATCAAATCTCATTTTCAACTCACTTTCATCACTCCTCCAATACTTTTAAATTTTTAATCTTTTGATCCCCAGTATGTCTTAATTGTTTGAATTGGGTATAAATCGTGTCATAAGTAGTTGAGTGCATCCCTTAGCATGTTCTATTAAATAATGTTCTTCTACTAAATAAAATTATATTGAATTCAATTACAGGTTTTAATATTTAAATTTTCATGATTGTATTGTTTATCAAATAGGTTTCTCAAATTTGAAATTTTGTTAAGAGGCTTGTAAACTTATAATTTTGTATATAATAGGTTAGTGTAACTTTATTCATAATTAATTTCTCTCTAAAAATATTTATTGGGTAATACTTGATAGGTTCTTGACTTATTATATAACCTCTTTCAATGTACCCATCAACAACAAACGGAAAGTGAAAGGCTTTGAAATATGCTAATTGCAAATCTACTTCAGGTAAGATCATAAGTGCTTTTAGATTCTCCTAAAATCAAGTATAATTTTTAGTTAATATTTAGTTTTCAATATTATACTTCACCAGATTTGTCTCACAAACATTTTTAAAAACAATAAAATAAATTAAAATATTTAGAACTCTATTAAACCTTTCATTAAAAATTAGTAGACATGTTTAATTGCTTCTAATAAAATCAAACTAAGTCACTTTGACCATTTTCTTTTGTTTCATTTGACATCTAAATTTTCAATTTGAAAATTATATCTCGTAAACAAATTTACACTTTAAACATAAAATAAGTTTATATATATATATATAAATATCTTTACACATTGATTTTATTTCATACATAATGTATGAAATCAATCAAATAATTCAACCCATTACAGCTTATTGGTGCTAATCATAGTAAGGAGTAAGGATGTTTGAGGTGTTCGCCCCTTTAAGACCTTACCACAAGCAAAAACACACTGAACGTAAAATAGAACTGTCATCATTTAACACGACAAATGTTATAAATCTTAATATAAACTAATGTCACTTTAGAGTTATTTTATTTGGTGATTTAAAATATGTGAAACGACTCTCCTCTTATCTACGTATACTAGACTACTATTGTTTACTATAACACGGGACAATCATATTCTAACTTCTTAAACATTGAAGTACATACAATACCACATGAACTATACATACATATACATATATAATTAATTATGTATATCTATTCAAGCTGTATGTGTATAGATTCTTAATTTAGTCTAATAACATTTTCAAATTATAAAGTGAGAAAATTCTATAAAATCTTATTTGAAAACTAGTTAAATGAATAATAAAATTAAATATTAATTTCTATAAAATAGGTTATATTTACATGGTAATAAATTAGTTTCTATAATTGGTAGAATATATATAGTCTAAACTATGTTTTTAAAAAATATATGTATACGATCTAAAATAATCAACATTTAGGAAGACTATAATTTATACTCAAACACAAAATATGATAAGGAAGAGTTGATTACAATTTACATATTTTAATAACATAGACGGTAATAATCCACGGTTAAAAATAATAGGGTTGTTTTCGTTAAAAGCAAAATATGAAAAAACGTGTACTGTTTGTTTATTGGTCTGTCTTTGTGTTATATGAACGGCCGGTGATGTTTAGGCTTAGTCTCTCAAAGCTAAAATCTTCTTTATAGTTTATCCTCTCCACTTTCTATTCAGCATATTAACAGCAGCTTTGAGCAATGGCGTCGACGATATCTCTGAGTGCTCAGCTGCCAAATCTCCGAGGAATTTCTGATTTCAAGAAACGAAGTTAGTCCCATTCTTCAACTCTTTCTCTCTTTTCATTTTCTTCTGTTTGCTCATACCTTAGGAATTTGAGTTTTTTCGATCCATTGCGAATTGCTGTATCTCTGGATTTAATTCCTTGCTTGGGACTTACTTCTCTATTGTATAGTTTGTACCTATTTCTTAACCACTCAATCTAACGGTGGGATCTAAGTTGGTGCGGGTGGTTAGTTTGGCGTAGATTGGGAAGATTTGCCAATCGGTTGAAGTTTAGACCCTAAATAGAATTGTCTGGCGGCGGTGTCCTTAGTTCTTATTACTGGATGGGTTATGTTCATTTCTATTCAATAAATTATTGTTTTTTCGTAGAATTATAGTAAAATTGTGATAGGTGAGTGGGGGAGATTCTCTTGATTTGAGCATGTAGGCAGATGAGTCTTGTATAATCCATTGAACTTAAAAGAGAAAGACTGTGTTCTGGGTAATTTACTTGAAAACTATTCAATAAGTTTGGATAGACCTCAAAACTTTTTAACTAACTTAGATGCGAGTAGTGTTTTAATAAATTTGATTTTTTTGTAGTTAATAAAGAAGGACAAGCCCTTATTATTACTATTTTCTTAAAATAATACAAAAGCCTCACAGCCCAGAGGAGGCATGCCTTATTTTGTGAACCTATCTTTCTTTTAAGGCGAGGTGCCTTTTAAACCACTGGTTGTGAGGGTAATTTCGTGGAACACAGTTTATTGAGAAGGAATGGCATGAACCAGTCAAGTTTAATTCTTAATTTCTAATATGGACTGAAGATGGTTGCATATCTGATAATGCCAATGTGAGAACTGAACAAATCCCATGTCTGCTTCATGAGAACTCTTTAACAAACTAGATAGATACATCAAAAGAAACAGGGCTGGTTCCAAATGACTTTTTAAGTGCTAAAACAAGCGTTTTCAATTGTACAAACAGAGTGTTTTTAAGTACTCAGGAAGTCATTCCAAACAGAACCTTAGCTGTGTAGGACTGTTTTAGAATTTAGTGTTTTCTTTTCTGTATTTTGCAATTTGAATATAATACTTTGGAGTTTGGACGATAGAAATTTCCAATTTTCCATTCTGAAATTGGAGACAAATTCCACTCTTTGTGAAATTTGATTGTACACAAAACACTTATTAATGCATGTTATGCTTTTCTGTCTGGCTCTTACAGGCAACTTAAATTCAATGTCAAATATAGTTGGTACGCGACTTTCACCTTATGGTCCTTGGAAAGTTGAGAAAAATAATAGATCTCTTTGTGTTTATGGTCTATTTGGAGGAAAAAAGGATGAGGAGAAGAGTGATGATGCACCTTCAAAGGTAGAACTTTTATCTGCAATATGATTAAAGACATCATAACTTTTGATATCATGCTCAATAAAATTGTCATTTTCAGTAATTTAGATATCAAACAGAAATGTTTATCATATTTGAGAGACTGAAAGTGACTTTTGTTTGCAAGTGAGGTGAGACCATCGTTACTTACATGCTAACTTTTTTTAGGCAGGAATCTTTGGAAACATGCAGAAGTTATATGAAACTGTGAGGACAGCGCAAAAGGTTGTCCAAGTAGAGGCAGTACGTGTACAAAAAGAACTTGCAGCGTAAGACCAAACAAGTTAAATAAATGTATTGCCACTTGGAGATGTCTTTCTGTAATTTACGAAGTTGTTTGAATTTTTTTTTTTCCCTTCCATGTTTCTGTTTTCCAGGGCAGAGTTTGATGGCTACTGTGAAGGAGAGCTAATAAAGGTATGTCCCGCCTTCCTCTCTTGCATCAAGTTCATTTTCACTTTGCCGAGAACTATACGATAAAAGAGGTTGTTAGAGAAGTGAGCGTGTGTTACATTTTTGCTTACGATTGTAAATATGTTTTCCATCTTGATTTTAGGGTACTAGTAAATATGAACGGATTCTAGAGGAATGACTTGAATTTATCTTGGGTACTGCTTAAAAAGGATGCCAGGTCTAGAGCTTGTGATTACTTATCTTTCTATGTCGTTTTAAGATGATAAGTATATCCAATTTCTTGAATAACCGAGTTGTATTGGAATTAAAATCTCTTGGGGCCATCTCCCTGAGATGTTGATTGTTATAAAATATTTTTGTTGCATCAATCGACAGTGTTCCAGTGTTGATTCCCATGGACATGGAAAGTCCAGCGAATTTTAAAAAAGTGAAGTTCACGATTTATCAAAAGAATTAAATAAGCATTGAGCTTGCGACAGAAGGTTATGGATTTGACAATTGGTTTCATACAAGGCTAGGATAGGCTTTTCATTTAATGAAAATTATTATATAAAAGAATGGGTTCATATCATGTTGAATATCACCGCGTATCTACCCTAATATTTTTCTGTCGACTAATATAGGTGACATTGTCCGGGAATCAGCAACCTATTCGCACGGAGATAACGGAGGCTGCAATGGAATTAGGACCAGAAGTGAGTATGCACAATGCTGTAGACTGTAATGCACTCTAACATTTAGCATTTTTACATTGAACTTCTATTTACATCCACTCAAAGTCACAACTTAATGCTGCACCACCTGTCATGTCCTCAATGCAAGCTTGGAGTATATCTTCTCTTGGTGCTAGGTGGAATAATGACTTTTCACTCCACGTGAGTTTGAAAATTGGCTGGCTACAGGAATAAGACCCGCCAACATTGGCACATGGCTCAAAAAAGTTTGACAAGTTGACAACCATACTTGAATATTTTAAGAATAGTTACCAGTAACATTTGTAAAAGTTATGGTCCCTAGAATATTTCTTGAATGGGTGTTTTCCATTGTGAAATAGGTCATTAAAATTTCTGAACGTGGTTAATGATGGATTTCATATTCCAAAAAAGAAATATTCTGATCTTTACTTTCTTATGCAGAAACTTTCCCTTCTAGTTACTGAAGCTTATCAGGACGCACATCAGAAGAGCGTTCTGGTAAGAATTCTTCCAATAGTAATTTAATTACCAAGTTTTGTTTCTTCCGAACTGACTGTTGACTCTATGATTCTCAGGCCATGAAACAAAGAATGAGTGATCTTGCCCAGAGCTTAGGCATGCCCCAGGGACTCAGTGAGGGATTAAAGTAGACATTTTATGTCCGTCGAGCATCAGTTTTGTGAACACAGCCGCAGCGGGACGACTTAATTGTAATCTGACCTCGGCATCAAATTCCATATTAGTTTTTACTGGTGAACTAAATGTTTGGGAACGAAACCTTGTTCTCCATCTCTAAATGTAAAAAAGACAAGCTATGATGTTTATTGTGGTATCAGAACAAAGAATCAAAAGAATGAGATGAGAACGAGATTGTCGAATTGCGCTTCTATCGATGCTGGCATTTGAATTCTTGAAAAGGAGCTTTAAACTTATAATGTGTGTAATCACCGACAAATGTTAGTAAAATAATCTTTGTTCAACCTTTCCATTTGGAACTTGAAATTGGTAATAACATTGACTTGGTGTATCCAATATAAATTGTAGAATGAATACGATTCTAGTCCCCTAAATCTCAGCACTGTTGTGTACTGGAATTGTTTCAAATTTATGACCAATATATATCTAGAAACAAGACAAACGACCAGTATCTTCTTCTGTGTTCATTGGTCTGTTTCTTTGCAGATATTAAATCAAGATTTTGGCAGATGTTTTCCTGCTAAAAACGATCTGAAAAGTGTCAAAGCTCTCTGTGGTTGAATCAATGGAACTTCATGCCCTGCTCCTCTCACTGTGGCAAAGGTTAGCCCTTCATAAACCTCTGTCCATCCACCAACCTGATAAGTACATTTCATTCAGTTTTATCAAAGCATTCATTCAAATATAGAACAAAACAATGGATAGAGATTTTCTATGTAACCTGTCCTCGGGTGTACCATGGATACCATCGAGTTTTAATGTGGAGGTTGAGATGGCTTAGGGCAAATCTTGTGGCTGTCACTGGAACCACTGAATCTGTATCCCCACTGCATTTTTTTCACATGTAATTGTCATATTGAAGAAATTTACGGTCAAATAAACTCTGAGGGATGTATCAATTTAAACCTTAATTTTCGTTAATGTATCAATTTACACTTTCCTCTAGATTTATTTTCACCAATATTATGTGAAACTCATGATTTGAGTCGGTTAAACTCTAAAATCTTAAGCCAATCAATTTAGACAATTAATCACCTTTACCTTTAAAATCATCAATAAATTTCAATTTTATGTAGACTTCTTCATATGTGGTTTTACAATATGGACGATTAGAGTAAGTGCATGTATTCTTGTAGAAAATTTTGACTAAACTAAGATCCTCAATTGATTTATTTATGAAAGTTTTAGGAGTTTAATTAATACAATTATAAATTTCACGTAAATTGATACAATTACAAAAGTTTTTGTTAAAATCGCAAGTTTAGGGGAATAAATTGATATTTCTCATTTTACTCAGGTATTTGGGTAAAACTAGACTTCTCCATCCTCTAAAATTACTATACATGGATTAAAGAACAAACAGAATGAGAAACAAGGATTTATGTGGAAAGATAGCTTTTCAAATCTAACCTGAAAACCCATATCCTTAATCCCGCTGCAATGAGCTCCTTGTATGTAGGCAACATGGATTCTTGGGAATCCTTCCAGTTCTTAATAAGAACATCACTGTCACCCAAAAAAGAAAAACACACCTTTATAGCTGATGAAGTTATAAGTTTTGGCCAAGGAAACTGAGAAGCTTTCAATGCAACAAACTCACCTGCAAGCAGTCCATCTGTAGGGAATTCCAGTAACATTGGCATGCATTGCCAATTGAACCTCTTTAAGATTATAATACCTCTCTGCATAATTCTCAGTACATGGATCGTACCCTGACACCCTCCGCCGAAGGAGAGAGCTTTTGAACCTGATAGTGGATGCCCCGACTGCTGCCACCGAGTTGTTCGGAACAATGGTGGGACATTTGGGAGTATAGATACTGTACTGATCCACATTGCCAAACTCATGGTTCATGGCATAGGCAACGACTTCGTCGCATTGTTGGGAAGTCTTGTCTGAGGTGAAATTGCAGTGCTTGAGGATGGAGTTGTATGTTGTGTCTGAGATCATGGCATGACTCCACCAATATGTCACTGTTCCGAGGGCGTCGTAGTTGGTATCAGTTACTGCATTTCCCACCTGCCATTTTAAAAAATTTGTTACGAAGTCCATTGCCTCATACTTCTTATAATACTCTGAATAACGAACACACATATAGTTCAGTTTTCTGTTCTTACAAGGAAGCCTTTGAGGTTGATGAAGGATTGAGAATTGGCTTTGTTGTAGTCAAGAATCCTCTTTGCCAATTGAGGAACGTAGTGCCCTATAGCCAGCAAAATTACATCGGAAAGATTAGGTTTTGTGGGACAACTATTTGGAGTTTAACAAATGGCTTTAAAATGTTTCCTAATTATGGTAAAGAAGTCGTAGGAAAACAAGAGCAGGTTTAGAAACAAAAACCAAGTTTGAGAATGTAGTGAAGTTATTAAATTTGACGTGAGTGGAATGGATTTACCAGCATAACTCTCCCCGGAAATGTAGAATTCTCTGTATTTATATTGTGGAAATCTGGACATCCATTGAATGAGGAAAATAAGAGCATCTTCAGCGGTACGGTTGTCACCGGAATCTTCAAGATTGGAGGTGGTGTTTGTGTAGGAGAATCCAACTCCGGCAGGTGATTCCAGAAACAGAAGATTTGAATCTGAGAGAAATGGTGTTTTCTTTGTAATGAGAGTTTAATCAAACTTTAAAAGATAAAAGGAATTAGAGAAGAAAATGAGTGAAATAGATAACCTTTATTCCATGAGTATTTGTTTAGATAAAGAGAAGAAGCAGTTTTGTTGATTCTGAATGGCCCAATTTCTTCTGATGCTCCATATGCTATTGATGAACAACCTGGTCCTGTGCACACATCATTAAACAAAAAATCTGCTCTTAAAAACATTAAATTAATACAATCCCATTTTCTAATTTTTTTTTTTATTTAGTTTAAAATGCTCGAGTATGTGTAAACATTTGAGTCTATTTTAAAAAGAGGAATTTGTCGTGACCTGATAAATCATAATTGAATAATTTGATCAGATTTATGAAAACAAATGAAAAGCACTTCTCTTTTGTTTAAGTGGAAAGTCTTGTAGACTTCCTTCATACGAGTCTCTTCATAACACTATATTATTTTCGCCTTTTCTTTCTTAATATCCATCCAAAACCTAACGTTATTTTGTTTGTAACAATACATTCATAGAATAATTAAATCTATAATTCTAAAATTGCTACCAAACTTAATTTTGAGTATAAAGTGTAATCTTTAATAAACATAAATGTTAAATTGACTATACAACCATCAGTACCCTAATGGGATATGGGGGGATATGAAGTTGAAAACTTTTGGGATCTACTTGAAAGTTACTAAAACAGAGGAAGAGGATAAAATTTTACCTTTCATTGCCAACTTTTAGAAACAATGAATTGAATACCCAAAAAAAAAGGGGCAATTTTGTGTATAATTCCAAAAAGGACACACAGAAAGTAAAAAACAAAAAAAAAAAAGGTTTAAAATCCCAAAAAGAGACATAATGAACAATAGAAAGAGAGAATAAGAAAGAAGCATATTATTATATTTAGGAATAGAAACAAGAAGAAGAACAACAAAAAAAGTAGTGCTGATTTTGTGCTTTATAGTATGAGTGTGATGTTTTCATAAAGCTGCCTTTTTTTCCTTTTTCAAACCCTAAAGAACCAAAATTGAAAAAAATTCAAATACTCACAAATATATCAAAACAAACTTAAGTGGTCTCCCCAAATTTACACTCACGCTTCTTTCTACGCATGCTTAGAAATAAAATAAGAGAAATTTTTTTCAAAAATAGAAAAAACTATTCACATTCCATGGAACAAAACTACTAAAACACAAATCTTAATATGTAAATATTTTGGAACGTGTTGTATTTTTTCTCGAACATTCTTTTCAAAATTTCAATATTTAAAAGAAAATAAGTGGCGCAATTTAGCAAACTCAAGGCCTTGTTTGCTAAAATGCGCCTTTGTGTTTTTGGTTAATTTAGAAAAACGTTGAGATTCAGATAAGGTTAGATTGGTAGAGATATGTCTTTTTTTTGTTGTTGTTATTATTTTTTAAACTTTTCTACCTCTCTAACTTTTATAATATATAATTGATATCTACATTCAATAAAGGCTATAGTATTTTAAATTAATTATTTGCCTGCATTTTGATTCATTAGTCAGAAAGGTTGGTGAATGGTGTGGAGAGTTGTTTATTATTAATAAGTACATGTCAATTTCCATAAATACAATAAATCACTAATGAATGCTTTTTGGTGTTTAATTTCCAAATGTAGATCATGTGGAAAAGGGTAATTATTCAAATAATTGGAATTACCTCCATTGAGCCATAGGACTAGAGGCTTTTTCTCCGGGAGAGACGTAGCTTCAGTCAACCAGTAGAAGAGAGCTCTACCTTGTTGTTGGTTAACTGTAACATAGCCAGAATACTGGGAGAATGTCACTGTCGGTTGTCCAGGGAGGAACGTGATCCTATCCTTCTCTTGGAGCTGTTGTTCAGAAATGGCGGTGGTAATGCCGACAACAACAACGATAAGTAGGGTGAGAACGAAACGAAGATGGGAGAGCATGATTGCAACCCTAAAAGGTAAGCAGTAGGGTTGCATGAATTGAAGTTAAGGGGTGGAAGAAGGGAAACAAAAAAAGAGGAAGATCACAGATTGATGAGTGAATAATAATGAAAATGGTGGGAGTAAAAGAGGAGGGAGAGAGATATATAGTAGTAGTAGTAGTCGTAGTAGTAGTAGTGGAGGAATTTAAAGAGGGCAAGTTGTGTGTGTGAGAGAGAGGGCGATGTGGACCAAAATTCAAAATATGTAAAAGAAAGAATTGAATAATTTTCTCTCACTGTCCAAATTATGTGGAGAGAAGAGTGTTGTAAATGAGATGAGATGTTGGGGTTGGTTAAGAAGAAGAGTAAGTGAGAACCAAAGTCATAAATGCACCCACTCTCTCTCACTCTCTCTCACTCTCTCTACCAAATGAGTGTGGTCCTTAAATCATCAACTATTATGATCAGATTGAGATTGGGAACAATGCCTCTTTTCATTAGGGCTCTTCATAGTGCCCTTAACTTTCTCATCCCTTCCTTCCAGCTCTCTATTCTCATCACCATCTTCTTCTTCTGCCCTATATCATCTCATATTATAACTTTCATCTCTTTAAACTCTCTATATATATTTAAAGCTAATTTTGATGAAGACTTATTATTGACCACCACCTCTAATTTCTTCTTTTTCCAAAATATATACCTACTTCTTCATCTTCTTCTATACCAAACACATCATAATATGACCATTTAGCAATGGTCCAATTTCATTACTCACCCTCCATCTCTCCATAAATCCACCATTCTCTCTCTCTCTCTCTCTTTAATTGAATTCATTATAAGTTAAAAGTTCATCTATTTTTTAGACAACTTTTGAAAAAAAAAAGTATTTCTCAATTGAAACGAGTTTATGCCTAGCTAGTACTATTGAGATCTAACTTTGGAAGAAATAAGATGGATGAAGGGTTATTTAAATTGTGTATTTAAAAGTATAGATATGTACATATATAATAATATCTATGGACTATATTTTTCTATTATTTAGATCACATCCTAGTGTTAAAATATAAAATTTAGACTTCTCTTATTATTATGTTAAATTGTTTTTGTCATTATTAGATCATAATGTCAACTTATTATTATTATTTGCACGGTCTAATATTGGATTAATATTCAATAATCATATCTATCTAACTATAGGGTGATTTATTTAATTAATTTATTCTTTTTTCCAAAAGGTAAGACTATGTTTTCCTTTAATTAAGAAATGAGAATTAATTTAGTTCAATGGATATGTGAATATATTATTTAATAATATGACTGATGGGATCTCTCTCTCTCTCTTTAATATTATTTAATATCTAGAAATCTTTTGACCATCTTAATTAATTAATTAATTATATATCCTTTGAAATCTAACAGATCAGAAATTCAAATTGGTATTGTTTACTTCAATAAAATAATCAGTTCCAAACTTTAATTTTATTTTAATTTGTAGATTTCGTGAACTTTTGATTACAGGTACTCACGAGTACAAGCTAAGTTAAAAATATTAGAGAAATATAATGATGACTTATAAAGTTATATGTCAATTTTAAACTACATTATAATAATCTTTTGGTGACAAATTTTACCCGATCCTCATTTATGCAATTCTCAATAAAATTAAACTTTATCAATCATAACAAACTTGTTTTATTATAATTAAATCACATAGTCAACATGTCATCATTTATAAAATATAAATTGACGTCAAAATCCTAAATTATGGTAGCGTTCACACAGTCATTGTCGACATTGAACACATGAAAATGTAGAAAATTCGATATATGACATTTCTCAAGTTCATGGTAGTTCAAATTAGGGGTGATCATCGGTCAATCAGAATCGATTTCTTTTTTACAAAATCGACCGTGAACCAATCATGGTCGGTTTAGTAAAGTGTCAAACCGATCTCAATATCGATGAGTAAAGGTTGGTCGATTGTTTTTTGTCGGGTTAGACTCGACTTTTTGGTGTATGAGGGTTAGCCCTAGTTTAGATCCACTTGTTACCTGGAAAAGATTTGATAAAAGAATAATAGAGGAAATAAATGAAAAGGGGTTGGGTGTAGATGAATGATGAATGTAGTTGGAGGAAAAAGAGGAAGATGGAAAAGTCAAAGGAAGTGATAATGGCATTTGCTTCCTTTTAAGTTTAAGTCTTTACATATCCCACGTGCGCTCCATCCAAGCGTGCATTTTCTACAATTATTCTTCTTTTTCTTAATTATAATTAACCTTTCTTTCATTTTATAAAAACCTAATATTAATATTTCTCATTATCTCAAAATATAAATTATTACGATGTGATTGGAATATTATTTCATCTCTACAAAAAAAAATATATTTGAATATTTCCACCACTTTTTTAAATTAGGAAAGAAAATCACTTACACTGTACACTACAATAAGTTGACACAAATCCCTTATTATAAATTTGGTTTTTCCACCAATAAATTTTTGAATGTTTAATGTAATGATTATATTTACAATTATCATTAAAAATCTTGTTTGAAACAAAAGAGTTGAAGTTGAATGTAATCGATTCCAAATTAGTCAAATAATGTATCATCTTATTTCTTTTTATAGAAGAACTTTTTTCTGTTTTCTTAATGCTTTTCCACTTTGAATCTATGATCCCACCATTAAATTTGTGTTTTTTGTTTTTATTTCCTTGTTAACTTTTTGAAAGTCAGAGTTTCATAAATGTGCACATGACCCCTTTTTTTAGAAGAAAAAATAAAATACAAATACAAATATTGTCCTTTTAAAAATATATATATATATAGTAAATAAATAAATAGAAATTTAGTGATTTATTTATTTATTTATTTAATAAATGGTTGATATCCCCAAGGTTACGGCGCCCTGTTTGCCTTTTACCCTTTTAACCCATACCTCAATTTCTTTACATTACAATATCATTTTCTTTTCGTTTTTAAACTTAAATAAATATATATATTTATTCATAGTCTATTATGATTCAATTAATTCTCTAACCCAACTATGGAGTGACTTTTATTTCACTTTATAAAACTACTCTTCAAATTTTAGAAATTTGATTTTTTGTTAGAGACTAGATGGAATAGCAAGGATATCAATAGCCCTTCCCACCTGATTAACGAAACAAACACCTATTTCTTACTAGAAAGAAGCACATGGAATCACAAATTGATTTTCTATCATACAATTCTAGTTATATTGAGTTGCACTTATTTTATTTTATTATTATTTGACCTTGCTATGGATGTTAGAATCCATATTGTTTACTTTTATATTTTCTTTTCTACTCAATGTTCTAGTCATTCACTTTCTGATTCCAATTTTAAAAAAATAAAAAATAGTAAAAGGTGGAAGAGCCGAGGAGAGAGATTTGAGTTCTCAAAAGAAAAACAAATTAGTGTTTAGGTTTATTTGATAAATGGGTTGATTATGTTTTCACATTGGCATAAAATATTTAGAGAATAAATGAGTATTTTTTTGGTTATCTATCAATTTAAAATAATTAACATGACGAAAACTCTAATCATCCAAAATAGAAGTCACATCAACGAGATTCTAAGGGTATAAATATAAGTAAGTTTTTTTTTCTTTCTAAACCTTATGATCTAAAACAATTTTTTTAAAAGTTTAAGAATCAAAACAAAACAACGTATCAAGTTTAGCAACCAAAATATCGTAAGTAATTTAAAAAGAAATTTTTTATCATATTTAATTTGGGGTCGTAACCATTTGAAATCTTTAAAATTAAACTTGTTTAGTTGTTTTTTTTTCTCTCTTTAATTTACTATTGTTTGCACCTTTATTAAATTGAAGAGTTGAATTTTAGCTCAATACAAAGAGAAAAATTAAAAAAAAAATTAATTTTTTTTAAAAAATATTGGTAAAACTTAAAATAGTTGATAAAACAAAAAAAGAAATAGAGGTAAAAGGTGTAATGAGAAGAGTGTTGAACTGAAATTTTTTCACTCTAAGAAGTGTGGGGAGAATTAAAATATAATGAAGAACGTTTTTTAAATCGTTCAAATGTAGAATTTATTCGATTATTAGGAGGAAAGCCATTAGATAAGTAAAGTTTAAGATTTTTTTTTTAAATTAATGATTTAGCTTAAATTTGGAAATTGTAAAAGAGATTAGGTAAAACATATAGTAGATTTAGGCTGCTAATGTGGGGTTAGGTTAAGATTTTGAATAAAACTATAAATTCAGAAGTTTAGTCAAAATAAAGACATAAGAACCCATTTGACTAAAAACGAGTGGGAAATTAAAATTGGAAGTCCTATAAATATCTATTATTTGTTTAAATAAACTCCACTCTTTACTAATTCCAACAACAAAGTTTGGTAGGTTCAACATCGCTCCAAAAATAAACGAATATCTTACATTGGTGAATGTCAAATTCACAAATGACTCAAAAAGACAATGATTGCGAACGAGATTCATGTGCCAACAATATATATATTACTTTTAGTCCCTAAGTTAGCAAAGTAGTGTTAATTTTATCTTTGAACTTTGATTTGTAATGATATAGTTCTTATACTTTACTTTTAAAGATATAGTAATTTAGCCATTGAACTTTAACATGTAATTGAACGTTTTTATACTTTTAAATTTGTAACCATCCATTCTTTTATAGTTTCAAGTTTGTAATATTTTAATTCCTATCATACAAAATAACATCAAACTTAGTTTTCAATGATTTTGTTTTTATAATTTATAAACAAACTTGACCATTTAGTTTGTCAATCTACACATATAAGAAATTTTAATAGATTTTAACTCTAAATCATTACAAATTATAAAGTAGGTTATAAAGTACAAAGACTAAATTGATATTAATTAAAGTTTAGAGACTAAACTATTACAAACTAAAATTTAGAAGTTTAAATTAATTGTTATTGTCATGAAAGTTTAAATATCCTAAAGTAAGACTTATATATCAAGTTCTTGTTTGGATTTTGTTTGTGATTAGTTGTAGGTAAATAGAAGACTAAGAGATCGTTGAATATGAGTTGTTCAGAGAAGTGAGTTATATGACACGAAAAGGATGTCCATTTAAAATTTAAATAGAGCAAAGTAAGTTTGAAGGTTTCGGAGAAAGTCGTTGAAATAAGGAAGATAATTAGAAGAAAGTAGGAAAATTATAAGTAATCTGGCACACTTAAACAATTCAATTTTAATAGTGACCTTATATATTTGTCGAGTAACTTTGCATTTCCATCTTTTTCTATTTTTCACATTTATCAAATAACTTCATTTTTCATTCTTTATCTTCTTTTTATATTTATCGAAAAACATTTTTTTTTACAACTCTACACCCAAACATAATCTTTCCAACTTCAACATTTTAATTTTAAACTTTTTAATGTGCCATTGAGTGGGCCAAACGGCCCCCTTAAAGATAAAAAAATATGAATGAAGAATGAAGCAAAGAAAGAAATATAAGTACGTACGTGCTAAAATTACTATAAAATGTTGATGGTATATAAAATTGATGTTTTTTAACCGTGAACAACCTAGAAACCTATTAGTAGGTGTGTAAGAATATGAGTTGAACCTAAATAACACGAACTACCAAACTCATATTATAAGGAACTCATATTATAAGGGTTGGATTAGGTTAGTTTAAAATATGAGTTGGGTTGGGCTAATTTTTATTCCAGGTTTGATTGAGTTCTAATTGGAGAATTGAAAAATTAACCCAAATTAATAATATATATATATATATTTTTAATAAAAATAAATTAGGTATATAAACTTTGAATTTATTGTATGAAATTTTGAATTATGTATGTTTGAAATTTAAATGTAACAATTTTGAACTTTTATAACTATTAGAAAATAGAAACGAAAGAAACAATTATACAACCCGACAACCTAATCCAACCCATATTTTACGAGTTGAGTTATAAACTAAATTTGAATTATATTCAGATTGTCAACTCAAATAACTCGAAAATATGAGTTGAGTTAAAACTATTTTTCAATCCAACTTGATTTCACTCGTACTCGTTAAATAAAAAAAAGGGTTTATTTTACCATTTCTACTCATCATATGTGGAAGCAAAACACATAGGTAAAGGGTTAAGAATATTTTATACAAAGTTTAAGTTAAATGGAAAAAAAGAAGATTTGCATAAACCATTAATTTAATGAAGTTAGGACAAAAGAGATATTTAAACGTAGGATAAAAAATTATAGTAACTTTAAACCGTTGATGTGAACTGTGAGGTGGACCCATTTGGCTCAAATGTGGGTCCAAAAAAATTGAATTATATTATATTTTAATAATAAAAAGCTGATGTCAGATTATGAAATGACAGCTAGGATTTGACATTCTTAACTAATTATCTTTTAAGAGCCAACCAACAATGCTTTTTTTTAAAAAAAAAAAAAATTAATTTCAATCTTATTATGCTGGGAGAAATCCATTTTAATATTCAATAATTTCACAAGTTTAATTTGTTGAATATGTATATTTATTTATGTATCTATTTGATGAATGATATACATTCTATTCTTTAGTTTAATTGGTGCCTTGTAGTCATAGGATGGATTTTGATGAACAAAATGTGTTTGTTGGTGTGAGTTTAGTGAATAGATAAATTCTTTCGGGTTAAACAAGTTTAGTGTATTTTGAAATTCTCGTTTTGTCGAGTAATTGTGTAAGATATTGAAGAATTAATTGGATAAAACAGATATATTTTTTTTATATTTGAACTATTTAGGAAAATGGAACTTTCTTTTTTGTATTTTTTAGAGTAATTTCAATTGGTTCAAAAAACGCTCTCGAAATTGTCACCTTGAAAAGCATTAAAAATAATAATTTAATACTTCATCATTTGAATGATTTCTTTTTATCATGAAAACTTTTGTAAGATTGTTAACATGGAATTAACTTAACTGACATTTGTATGTTTCCGAAGACAAGAGATATCGGTTTCATATATCCCAAACTCTCAAGTTGTAGTTAAAAAAACATTCATAGGACAAAAAAAAAAAACATACATATTAATCAATATACATATAGAAGATTGGTTTATATATATATAAGTTGTTATGCAAAGAAAATTAACACTTAATTTTCATAAGTAAGACTGTATTGTATATAGTTGAGCGAAACTTATGTTGGCAACTTTCTAAGTGTTTATTAACATTTTTTTTTTACTTATAAACAGTTGAGAAGTCAATCCAAATATACGTTCAATTAATCCAAATATACATTCAATTGTTATAACTTTCTTAATTGTTAATGAATCAAATGTGTTTCTAACCTAGATTCTCAAGGTAACAAATATAGTTTTGAAGACGGTCTCCAAATTTTATTTCATTTAAAAAAAAGAATTTAATTTATGGGAAATTGCAATGGAGGACTATTTTAGCAATAATAATTAAGGATATAGCAACATTTTAAAAAAATTGCAAATATAACAAACCTATCATTAATAGACTTGTATCGCCGATAGACTTCATATGGTATATCAGGATATTTACAACATGGTCTATCACTGATAGACTTATATCATTGATAGAATTTGGCAAATTTTTTAAAATTGTGCTATATACTTAATTAATTTGAATTTAAATGCTAAATTTGCGACAACTCCTTAATTTATGGAAGAAGAGTGGACGTGGGCCCATTCAATGGGCTGGGCGTCCTTCTAAGGGCCCAATTTAACAAGGGATTGGTCCATGACGAAGCCCAAAACTCCATCCCCTCTCAATTTTCATTTCCATATATTTATTATTACGAAAAAGATATAAAGATTCATCAATCCGACGATTTGAGATATAGAAAACATTACCAATCATTTCGTTAAAAATCCTCCCAATGCCATGAAATTCCTCGTCGCATTCTTCTCTTTACCGTCACTACAAAGATAACTATCCTTAACCAAAAATCAAAGCTTCGGCATTCCGTTTCACTACTCCATCGATTTCCTTGTAAGTTCATAGTTCTCATTCTATTTCATTTCCCCCTTTCTTCATCTCTTGTTGTTGCTGGAGTATGAATTCTGGGTTTTCAGTATACGTTTCGTTTTGAGAGGTTTACGTTAAATTTACGCCGAAATTGATTTCCAGTTGAAGCTGATGACTTAGAAGTTATTAACTTTTGGTCGCCCCCCATGTGTTTGATAAAATTTGCTTTGTGTATTTTTTATTGTCACTTCGATTAGTTGCTATTATTTGTATAATTCAGTTACTTTTATTGATTTTCCATAATCTTTTTTAGCAACAGTTGCATAATGACGCGACTGCATTGATGTTGCCTTAAGGGGATGCTTTAAAATTTATCCTACTTTTGGACTCCCTTTGTTTTGAATGATTAATAGCTTAAACTATTCGAATATTTCTCTTTATTTTGCTCAATATGATTTTCCCGGCGGCATATTAATCCTGCATTGCTTGCCCCTCTTCTTTCTTTCCCTTTTACCATTCAATTCTTTTTTGCTCATTTTGCATATTTGTAAGTCTTATAGTTATAGCTTTTCTAATTTGTTGCAAGATAGGTACTATTAATTCTCAGCATTCCTTCTTTTGATTACTTTGTAAAATTAAGTTTTTCTGGTTTCAGGATGGATTGTAGCACCTGTAACTACTCCCTTAGCATTATTTCATCTTGTTCTGTTAAATGGGTTGCATTCCCTTCAAAATTTGAGTCCCGGAGAATTTCCTTTCAGAATAAATCTGAATTTTTAAAACCGAATACATGCCCTGGTCTTAGTTTGCTGGATTCTTTGCAGGTATGAATAGTTTCTTAAGTTTTCATTTTTTGCTCTTACCTACTGTGTCTTACCTTATTTTCTTTTCCAGCATTTGAATTTTTTATTTTTATTGTGATTTGCAGCATCTTAGTAACTTCGACTTCAAAGCCCTAACCAAATCTAAGATATCATCATGGAAGATTCCTTGTTCATATTCCTGTGTTATAAAATGTGACCATCCTCAAAATGCTGATTTTCCTCGCTACTATTCCAAGAAGGAGAAGAAGCCATTTCCAGTTCCCATTGTGGAATTGAGACGAGCAGCCAGGGAGAGGATGAAAAATAGTAAAGGCCAGCCGAGAATGCGAGTACCACCTCCAAAGAATGGGTTGTTAGTTAAGAGCATGATACCAATTGCCTACAAGGTATTCAATGCAAGAATTACATTGATTAACAATCTCAAGAAGCTCTTGAAGGTGATACCTGTTCATGCTTGTGGGTAATTTTCTTTTTTAGTCTCCAATTAACTCCTTAGCTAGTAATAAGAAGTATCTTGAAGTTACTTCATGGCACGTTTGAAGTTTGGCGCTTTGAAAGAATCTTCTTACCATGTTAACTGGGTCTATTAAATATGACGATGTTGTTTCCAGTTCATTTACTGGAATTTCTTTTAATCTAACAGCTGTAGTTTATTAATGCATTATACTAATCTGAAAATTAAGTGGTGGTTGAATGTTAAGTTGCAAGTAACTTCAGCATTTTTT
This sequence comes from Cucumis sativus, assembly GCF_000004075.3. Classification (NCBI taxonomy): domain Eukaryota; kingdom Viridiplantae; phylum Streptophyta; class Magnoliopsida; order Cucurbitales; family Cucurbitaceae; genus Cucumis; species Cucumis sativus. The sequence continues at coordinate 15,868,965 of NC_026655.2, read as the reverse complement.
TTATAGGTGGTTTAACTTTATGCGGTTATTTGTGATCCCAACTTAACGAAGATTGATGGGTGCTAAAGTCCCGCATTGTTTGGTTGAAAATAGACATGATACGAACCACCATTAATAGTCTACACAGACACCTATATCTTAGAAGTCAGACATCACTGCACATAAAAAAATCATATGGATGTCATCCTGAAAAATTAACGTTTGAGCTTAATCTAATTTCCACTCATACTTACCGACTCAATTAATCACCAGTATAATTTAAAAGTCGTGGTCTGTTGGATGTGAGATATCCTGCCACATTCTTCTCAAACAGATCTTCACAACTTTGTCTAAATGTGATGAAAGTTATGCAGGTTTTGCAATGAAATCCATGTGGGACCTGTTGGACATCCATTCAAGTCATGCAGAGGGAAAAATGCTAGTCTCCGGAAGGGGCTTCATGAGTGGACGAAGGCAACTCTTGAAGACATTTTTCTGCCAGTAGAAGCATACCACCTCTACGATCGCCTTGGGAGACGTATTTCTCATCAGGAAAGATACTCAATTCCACGAATTCCTGCAGTGGTCGAGCTTTGCATTCAAGCGGGTGTTGATCTTCCTGACTATCCTGCAAAGAGAAGAAGGAAACCAGTCATCCGCATCTCAAAAAGTGAATACATTGATGCTGATGAAAGTGAACTACCAGACCCTGAACCAGAAGTACCTCTAAAACCTTTGTTAACAGAAATACCAGATTCCGATGCTGTTGCCCCGAGCGACGTAGAAGACATAGCTTGGCTTGCTGACCAAACAATTCAAGCATGGGAGCAGATGAGGAGAGGAGCCAAAAGACTGATTAAGATGTATCCAGTGAGAGTATGTGGGTATTGCCCTGAGGTACATGTTGGTAGCAGTGGGCACAAGGCACAGAACTGTGGAGCTTTCAAGCACCAACAACGAAATGGGCAACATGGTTGGCAAAGGGCCGTGCTCGACGACCTGATACCACCAAGATACGTGTGGCACGTTCCAGACGTAAATGGACCACCATTGCAGAGAGAGCTAAGAAACTTTTATGGACAGGCTCCTGCTATAGTTGAAATGTGCATTCAAGCTGGGGCTGCAATCCCAGATGAGTACAAATCAACCATGCGAATGGATGTGGGGATTCCCTTGGACATTAAAGAGGCTGAAATGGTGGTTTGAGTTTTTTCCTTCTTGTTAAGTTGTTAAGCACTAAAATATTAGTGTGTACTATCAAAATGAATAGATGGCTGTATCTTCCATTTGTAATATTAACTTAAAGAAACACGAAAAAGGTGTATGGTCTGAGTTGTAGCTTGGAAGTCTCTGATAAGTGTGAAAATTAAAAAATTAGCTCAAAAATAGTTTCTATTTTTCTCACTCTTCTAACCAATTATTTAATTGAGGTATTGTGACAAAAGTACAAACTTTTACTTTCTTGCAAATGGTGCTATTTGTGGAAGATGAAATGTGTTTTGTTTACTTTTACAATTTCTCACGTTAAGCTTCTAAGTTAAATTAATAGAATATTCTGAAAATTTGTCACATCTGGATTTTTTTATTTGGGGTTCATCCAAAATGATTAGCTCAACTAGCATAAAAACTTTTACTATCAGCCTCTAGATTGGAATTTCCATTGTCCCACTTTAGATATGAAAGGAAAACAAAAGGTATTTCAAAGTTAGATTAGTCTAACTTATAGTTAAAAAGTTGAATCTACATATATTACTTGAATTTGTTCATAATAGAAAACTCATGTTTACAAAACTTAGACAATCTCATATAAACAATTTAAACGTAGTCAAATCATTCCCCCATCAAAACATATTTTAAATGACATTTCAAGCCTCGTGATATCATTTATTTTATATTCATCTTGGCCACAAATACACTAGAAAAGTATCACTTTTGTTAAAGTAATTATAGATCAATCGTAATTGACATATGCTCTTCATTTCATGAAGTTTAAACATTTGTTCGATAGATGTCACAACACAAACCCAAAACAAAAAGGAAAAGAAAAGTTTAAATTTTTTTAGTTTTTGTAATAACATGTGGGAAACCATTTATATTTTTCTAATAAAAAACATACAATATTGAAAGAAGAAATCCAAAGAAAAGAAACAGAGCGAGTCCAATGGCTGATTTGAAGGCCATTTTAAACTGCCATAATCTACAAGTAACTGCCATTTGTTCAATCCAAATCCTCACATCTTCCCGCTTTCTTCTCCAATACCCCTTTTTCTTCCTCTCTTTGTTCTAATTCCAAATCCCCCAAACCAATTTCAGTACCACGGGCTTCTCACAAAGAAAATCCAAAAACAGAGGAAGAACAGAGCATCGGCAATGACAGGATCACAGCAAGTAAATGCCACCGGCGACAGAATGAACGGCCCATCTCTGGCTCAGCACACCACTGAGGTTCTTCACCAGCGCAAGAAGCTTCCTGTTTGTCCAATGAGAATGGCGATTGGCTACTAAGAATAAGCCGGAAGCTTCTGCTCTTGATGTTGCCAAAGTTACCACGGGTATCTCTACTCCCAACCACACACATCCTCGCACGTACAGATATATCCCTAGACTAAAACGTGTTTGAATTGTCTTTCTAACGGTTTAAAATAAATGTGTACAAGTAAAAGAAAAATATTTATGAACAGTTAGAAAGTCCATCTAAACAAAAAGAGAGATTCTTTTATTTTTGAATCTTTCCGTTTGTTTTTATTATTTTCACCTTTTTATACGATGATATGTAATAGGTTTTTATGTTAAATTATGTAACTTTTTTCTCCTAGTTATACATGTTTTAAAGTAGAGAAATTTTCATTACACTTCTACTTTTGTTGAATGATGAATTGAACTGTGAAGATCTTTTACAAAAAGAATAAAATAAAAGAAATGGTTTCTATTGATTCTTTAACATGTAACTTGTGAAGCAGAATTAGATTGACTTTGACATTAATCACAGTAAAAATGGTTTCATTGGTAAGGAAGTTGACATAAGTTCAAGAAATAGAGTTTTAATGGAAAGGAGTACGTTATGGATTGCGGAAAAAACCATGCAAAGATAGAAACCAACAAACTCATTTCACTATGAAAAGCCAAACGTTTAGAAGAAATTTGTGCAAAGAGAAAAGTTTAGTAAAGAGTGGTTTGTGGAAGTTAGCATAACAACAAATAAAGTGGTTTTTGTCAATAAATTGTGAGATAAAAGTCTCCAACTTTTTTTATCCTCCTTCCATACTTAATCCTTAAAATGTTTGTTTCCCCTCCTATTAAGTCACATTTTTCATCCTCATTTTAGTTGAAAAATTAGCAAAAATTGTTATTTTATAACTTAAAAGTGTTAAAATAACTTAAGATAAGAGGAGGTTCGAGGATATAATACTTAAAATCAATCACCTCACCACATGTACGTCATGTTCTTAAACTTTTTTTTCAAAGAAATGAATATAAGCCAAGTATCATGACAACCTTTTTACAACTATTAAAACGGCGTAATAAACATGCTATCTTTACACCTTTGATTATACTCTCGTCATGTTTCCGGACACTTCAAAGTTATATTACATAGTTTGAGATATAACTCTCATTCCATTTGTGAACTGTGTTCAAATCTAAGGTGAAACTGACTTTTAGACTTTATGTAGAAGATTTTAAACAAATGGTTAAACTTTTTAATAATGTCCAGATTTATTGATTTATATAATTCTCCATTTAGGTTTAATGTGAGAATTTTATATTTTTGCTTTTATGAAATGAATCTACATGCAAATATTATACCCTCTTTACAAGATACATAAATACATACAATACAGAGAGATCATATCAGAACCTGTATTGAAGGCAAATCGGACAATTTCCAACCATTCATTTTATTGAAAATCATTCCAAACAGACTAAATCAAAGATTAGGTAGATTATTGATTCTATATAAACATGACGAAAGAAGCAAGGAAAAATGTTGAACATAGTTCAAACCGTGAAATATATATAAAGGAAAGAGTAAGCAGAGTGAAGCACATGATTTTTTGTTTCCTCCATTACTATCAGAACAAGGGGAGTACTACAACGGAACTGTTTTGTTGCTTACAATTCTCTCTCCAAGTCTCCTATTCAGCAGTAAAAGAACATAACAAACAAGAAAGTAATAACTGGAATCTCCAAAACACCCTGTACTAAGAAAGATTCAAAAGAAAAAGACAAAAAGAAAAACTGAAAAAGCCGCTTCTAAATCCAAACAATTTCCAGGAGAATGTTGTCTGTCTTTTCCTAACCCGGAGTGACCCTCTTCTTCCTCCTTTGCTACATGAACAAAAACTTCAAAAGTATTTAACATTTCTCCATTAAATCAATCAATTTTCACCGAGGAGTAGATGAGTCTTGTGAACCAGAAACATGCGTAGAATCCAATTGTACCAGTCAGGACAAAGAAAGCGTATGAACCAATCAGCATATACCCAAAGTATAACATCCCTGACACCGGCTTTGTTATATCAAGCTTTGTGAAGAAGTAGAAGGCAGCATAGAGGAAGAGGTAGAGTGCAGAGGAGCCTGAAGTCAGATATGATCTCCACCACCAATGGTAGTCCTCACTGCACAGTTGGAAGTAGCAGAGCACAATTGTGATCTCAGCGCAAGTGACTATCAGGATGAGGAACACAATGAAGAGGAAACCAAAGATGTAGTAAAATTGGTGCAACCATATGGAGGTAAGGATGAAAAACAGCTCAATAAAGACTGCCCCAAAAGGGAGTATCCCTCCAATGAGAACGGAGAATGTAGGGTTCATGTACCAAGCTTGTTCTGGGATCTGTCTTGGGATTTTGTTAGTCTTCACAGGGTCCTCAATTGCTGGCTTCTTAAACCCAAGATAGCCGCCTACGAAGACAAGAGGAACTGAGATACAGAACCATAAGAATACTAGCGCAAACATGGTTCCAAATGGCACTGCTCCAGAGGATTTTTCTCCCCAGATTAAAGCATTCAAAACAAAGAAAATGGAAAATATTGTGGCAGGAAACATGATAGCTGTTTTCAGTGTGATTTTCTTCCACTCTGTTCCCTTAAACATTCGATATAGACGAGCAGAAGTGTAGCCAGCAAAAATGCCCATGAAGACCCAGAGTAGGAGCATGGCAGTCATTAAACCCCCTCTGTTTGAAGGGGAGAGGAAACCAAGAGCAGCAAATATGATGGTGACAAGACTCATGCCAAAAAACTGAACACCTGTACCAACGTACACGCATAGTAAATCGGATTTTAATGGAGGCCTGAAAACATCACCATGGACCAGTTTCCAACCAGTCTCTTCTTGAGCTTCTTCTTGGGTCTCCAACTGATTATATTTAGAAATATCACGGTAAAGTGTCCTCAACATAATCATGGCCACCATACCCGAGAGGAAAAGAACAATCATCAAGGAATTAACTATTGAAAACCAGTGAATCTGATCATCAGCCATCAAAAGATAGGTATCCCACCTAGATGCCCATTTCACATTACTTTCCTAAAACATCGAAGTAGTGATAATTAGAGGGAGAAGGGGGAAAAATTAGCCTGCACATGACAATAAAGAGATGCACGTAAAATTCTATATACGCGTATGGCAACTGACCAGATACTCGACATCATAAGTAAAGATGATTTCATTCTTCTCTTCAACTTCTTGAGGAGTATCAGAGTTGGTAACCAAACGTTTTGCATGCGGATCACAGGTTGTCAAGCGGGTATTCTCAGTCCAAGAATCTTCATACGTATGCTTCACACTAATCATACAATATACCAACCAAATTATATAGCTGAGCAATTTCTATCTAAAAGTGAGACTAGAAAAATGCTACTAGAAGAAGAAAAGCAGTAATAGAACCTGAATGGTTTGACCTCAAATCCTACAATCCTTGACAACTCGGTTATCTGATCCTTGTGAATCTTGACCGTGAAGGTCAAGTGGTTATAGATAAAATGCCTTTCCTCTTTGTTCTGCAAAAATTAAACACATATATTGATTTATCTATCTAGAATATAGATTACATGCATAAAAATGTCAAATTATCCACATTCTAAACATATCCTCATTTACCCCAGCATACTGTCCTCTGAGACCAACATGAAAACCATGTTGATACACAATTGCTGATTCCTGATCAGTCCTTTGTATGGGAAAAACAAGAGGAAGATTGTCCAGAATCCTATATATATGACAAGGAAGGTTATCAAAACAATCCATAAGTTCAAAATCATTATGTCTAGTCGTTCAAAAGGATGACTTACATATTCACCCGATACTCGTCATCTATCTTTTCCTTAAAGTCCTTCGCCATTTTAGCATCAAGAACTATGCGGCACAGAATAGTACACATCTCCGGTTCCCTCATTTTAAACTGTGAGAAACGAAGACAATTTCTCTTAGAAGTTAATAAATAACAAAAAATGAAAGCAAAAAAAAGATTGTGAAAGTTCCTTATAGCATACCTCAAAAGGAGAGTTCTCTATACGATCACCACGAAGAACTTCTCCAAGATTCTCAGCACTATCAAATATTTGCTTTGGACGACAAAAAGGGAGGGAATAATAGGAGTAAGGAAGCTGAGTCTTAATGGAAGTCAATTTGTTAACTTTTACCCTCAGAAGATCTCCCTGCACCAGTAAAAGAATTAGACATCTAAGCTGAATTTCATTACCATTCAACAGAAAAACATGAAATCTCATTTTATTCAACTGCAAGGAACAGAGACTCAAAGGAATCACACAACATGTAATCTTCTCGTTTAATTCGATAATTTCGAACCCATTTTCAATTTCATAGTCCTTTAACACTTCATTTCCAGTTCAAAAAGATCATACAGATTCGGGAAAAATTCAATAACCGACAAGCATTACCAGAGAAGAAACCAAAAAGAAAACGAAATTCCTCATTTTTTCAAACCACCCAAATAGCAAGAAAATCATTAACGCTTAATAATCACACGCAAACGCAAGATCTGAAACCCAAGAACGAAAAACGATGGAGATTCAATCAAAGCTTGATTGACTCAAAACGAGATGGGAATTGAACAAACCTTATGAAAATCCTGGGGAGCCACACCGGGGAGATAGAAACAGGAAGCACGAAAGAAAAGGAAGAGACATGCGAAGATCCAAAGAAGGAACACGAAAGGCCGTCTCGCCATGGCTTAAACAAGAGATCTAAAGCCAACCCAGATCCAAAAATTGCTTCAGAAATCTCTTACACCTCTTTCAGAGACTGTAAATCCCTTACTTTTAGTGGTTTCTTCGTTACCTTACACGAAGAAGAAGAAGAAGAAAACGAATCAATTACTGTTCGTGCCCGAAGCCGTGTGGAGTTATAGAAGACGGTGCAGCCATTGGGGATTGATAACCGTTGGATCTTCTTTTGTTGCCATAACGTGCGGTGTAGATTGCAATATCAACATATTGATTTCTGATTAATTTTCTGTTAAGCGCACATTCACCACTCCATTCTTTTCTCTAAAATTATTGTTTATAAAATGTGTATTAAGAAAATCATTTTTGTGATTCATTTCTTTTGTCAAATTTAGCAACAATTTTTATTTAATATGCATTTGAAGTACTATTTTTTATTTTAATCCTTTTGTATTTCAGATAAAATTGATTGCTAGTTTAGGCACCAATTTTAATTTTAGGTTAGATTATTAAAAACAAACATGGAGAAAAGCAAGTTTGATCTTTTTTACCACTTTCCTTTTGGACAAAAATAATAAATATGAGTGACATATTTGTCGACCCTAATTCAAAACTTGTGCGTAATACTTTTGTTTAACACGTCTTTGAATTTCAACTTTCTTTTCTCCTACAAAAACGAAAATTTTGGCATCTATTATAAGGTCTTGCCTTTTAATTGTTTTTAATATGAAAGGAATATATTATTACATAAAAATATTAAAACATTTGTGGACTCATCCTTTTTAAACCTCATGAATATGAATTTAAACTTATACTTTACCCCTCCCCTCAAAAATAAAGACGAAGCCATTTCAGTAAAGAGAAAATGAACCTGAGCAGATTGTCTACATTCTTGAAACTTCTTACCGTAGAAGAAAATTTGATACAACTTTGAACTCTCTCATAAACAAACTAACACTTGTGGCCATTTTTAAGTAATAATTCAAAAGTCTCATTTTAAGATTATTATACAGTGTAAAACAGTACACAAAACTTACGGCTCATTTACTTCTAACATCAATAAATAGATCATTTGGAGCTTAAACAGACAAAAAATGGAGAATTCTGAGTTTATAACAAATGGTGATCAAGTCTTACTCTTGAGATGTTGTTTCAAGCATTCTCACCGTACGTGGAAGCATGAATTCGGCAAATAAAGGGTAGTGAGATGACGGGTAAAATCCATCGATGTTATCATTCACTACTTCACACAGGACAGGGATCAAAGATCTACCTCTGAAAAGAATCCAATCTACATGTAGATCTTGTGTCTGACGATCCCAGCAAAGGCAAAGTGCTCTAAGAATCAACTTGAAAAATTCAAAAGCCCCCTGTTTGTCACCTGAAACAAGTGACTCGCAGAGTTGGAAAAGGCCGAACAGGCTCCTAAGCAAGTTTTGGCTCAGCTAAATTTCATACCTTTGAAACCATGATAAGTTCGAATAAGAGAAACATTCTTCCTCGCCCGAGCAATCGCCCACGTATCTCTCATGTCCCCCACTGCACCTTTTTCTCTGCCAACAAGAAAGAGAAGCCACAAAACAATCTAGAGTTAAAGAGAATGAGTTTGGTAACTGAATACAAAATCTAAAGTGTTCCGCAAGCTGATTAAGATAAATGAACTATGTGAGCTAATAAGGTTGATTAAGATAGAAAAAGTTTCTTTCTCCTAGCCACAAATGAGGACCTATAGGATTGAACACACTACCCAGGTTGAAAATTACTAATTAGAATACACTTTTTTTTTCGATTACCTGGATCTCCCAAGAAGAAAACGACCGGTAGTTGATTCCTTTTCTGTGTTGAAACCTCCACAGTATATAACTGGCAAGCTAGGAGGTAAGGATGCAATGTGCTGCCATGTAAGCAAAGCACTTCGTCTACGGGCACGAGGGTTGAGCTCGTCCATCTTTGTATTTACTATCTGAAATGAGAACCCAGGAGGTTCAACTCCTTTCAGTTGGAATGTGTGGGCATCACGTCAAGTCAACAAATAACGGAAGTTTCACCATATACACAAAGGCAAAAGGATATGTTAAAATGCAATGAAAGAGAATCTGTAATAAAATCTCAAGGATATCGCCCAAGTTGCTATATGTGGAGCAATCGAACCCCATGACATGCTTCCTGGGACAGAAGGTGATTCCGACAACCAAAATGTGCCACCTTCTAACAGCTCTACCTTTTTAATAGAGGAAAGAGACAGTGAAGCAGAAAAACCACACCAGTTTATCAGACTTGAATTAAAACACATGCTAAATCAAAGGGAAAACGATCTGATACCTTCTCCTTGTCATAATAGATTGTGCAGTGTTCATCTGAATCGTCGTGGGATCCTTTTCTTGAAATTCCAAATTGGTCATAGCCTACAAAATATTTAATACTTCAAAATTACAGGCTAAGACCTAAGAAAATATCTTATATGATTATAGGAAGTTGTATCATGGTTGTTTCTTTCTTCACCCCATTTCTCTTCCACAGTTTTGTATGGGGAAGAAAGTTCCAGTTCCTAATGACAGTCTTAGTTTAGGCATTTGCCACCTCAAATTGAAGCATTCATTGATCATGAGTCAGTTTCCTACGTTGCTCAAGACTCCAAGTTGTTACTGATCTTGCCAACTTAATGAAAAGTTGTTACTGATCTTGTCAAGTTCCAGTTCCTCAAAAATTATTTCATTCACAATTGAAGATTAATCATAAAAAAATCTATTTATTTGAGCTTCACCAAATTCTTCATCCAGGTAGCCAATCAGCGAGAAACTTCTTTGTATCATAGAAAAATCTCATAATTTTTTGGCATCACAGGCTTATTGAAGTTATTCGCCATCCAATATGTTAAAATTTTTAATCCATACAATCGCATATTCATTGTTGAACATAGAAAAAGAAACCTTTTAATCTCATATAAACAATAACAAGCCAACAAGTTTACAAACAATCTCAGTAGCAGCACATACCAGGCAAGCCCTGCTGAAGAAAGTCCAACTGAGATTTCACACCTAAACCCATTAACAAAGAGAAATGAAGGAATCAGAGAGGTAAATGGAAGGAGGTCATCAATTTCTTGACAATCAAATGCATTGAACTCAATCATTAAAGGTAGCCCAAAAAGAGAAAGCTCCACTAGAAGTACACACTACTCAATTGAAGCTCTCTAACAAAATAACCCAGCCCCATGCTCAAAAACTCAAACGAAATCCAACAGAACCAAAAACCCACCAAAAAAACTCGAACAAACAAAAACCCAGATGAATTATTGCGACAAAATCGCACCCAAGATCAAGATCGGCAAGCATTGACAGAATCAAACAAGTAGAGTAGCAGAACAGTAAAAAGAAAAGGGAAATACCTTGTTGAGTGCAGAGAATCGCTGGAGAATAGCTAGTGATGACACTGATACACAAATCCCTTCTCTTCTCCCATGAATTGGAACTCTCCGGTGGTTGATCATCGTGAAGATTAAAGGACATTACAGTCAAAGTAACACTCATTTTTTTAATCCAGAATTTCCTCCACAATCCCTACCTTTTCCTGAACATTGATTCTAAACCTAAAAAGGGATCAGCAGGCAACAGAAGAATCTATAAACCTGTTGGTACATTCCATACTTATGAAACGAGTTAAGGAATCAGTAGTGGCTGAGCTTAAACTTTGAAGAAAGGGAAGAGAGAGAATTAGAAATCATTAATTTAATTTGATTTAAGTCTGAAGAGGACACTGCGGGGTGGGGGCTGAGAACGCACGTGAGAGTCCCACAATTCGATGCTTGGATCACGTGACTAATATGTAATAATTTTGAAAATATATGATCCAATTTCAATTCATTTCTATTTTTAATCAAGATTTGCAATTATTTAATTGAGACTTAGACACACATTGGAAGGAAAAAAAATTGACCATTAATAATAGAATAGAATGCCTGATTTTATACATAAAAGATCAAATATTGCATTTAAATTTTAATTATTGATGCCAAAAATCAAATTGCAGCAATCACTCAAACTTGGTAGCAAATTAAGAGTTTGCATATTAGACATGAAGTTCATGATGGTGTTTATATAGTGAAATCTTAATCTAGGTCATCATCATTTTGATTAAAGAAAAAAAAAAGAACATGCTCTCAAGATTCACATTAAAATTATATATATATTTATCTTTGGATCATGTGCTTAATATTATATTCATCGAAAGAAGAAAACCATACCTTTTTTCTATTTGACATTATGAATAGTAGTGGTGGTACTCAACAACTTGAGTTTAGAGAAACAAAACACTTCATGCCAACCTCTATCACCTCACCATCAAATCTAACTACAAAATTTCCTTCCATTTCAACTACCATACCTTACAAAAATCCCAACCACATTATAATTTATCTTTGCTTAACTTTTTTTTCCCTTTCAAGATTCCATTAATAATCCTTTTTAAACTAAGATTTCGGGTAAACATTTCAATTTTTGTTCATGTTTTTATTTTATTTTTATTATATATTATATAACTAATTTTGTTTTATATTTTTTTAAAAAACAAAATGTGAATTAGTTTACCAAACACACTTGTTTTTTTAAAAAAGTAATTAAATAAATTTTTATTATTCATAATTATAGTGGTGTAACATATACAATAATTTCATTGCAAAGGATGAGTATTAACATCCATACTATTAAATTTAAGTTTAACATATATACAATCTTACTCTTTACTTTTTTTTTATTTGGTTTGAAACTTGGAAATTGGAATCTTATGATTGTCCGATGCCTTTATTATCTTTTATTATTATTATTATTATTATTTTCAAATTAACATTCACGTAAGGCATCAGAGTTCAAGTGTTGGAGGCAGTGCCAACGTGACACATACCATTATTTTAAAGATTCTCTTTCACTTCTTCTTTAATGTTTAATCTCTGACATATGAAAGGAAATGATCCATGTTTTCATTATGTCATTAACGAAACATACAAATAAATAAATAAACAAATAATTTAAGCTCTCACATAAATGTTTATATATATAGTAATGTAGGGAACTTATTTTGTTGGTAACTATTTCTTTTTTTTTTTTTTTTGGTTATTTAAGTCATTTGTAAAATGTGTCTACTAAAAACAAAAAATAAAAGTTGGTGTGTAGTATCTAAAGCTTGTTTTAGAAAGAAAAAAAGATACAAAATGGTTACCAATCCAAAATGGTTGTAAATGGAAGGTGCTATTCCTATTCACCATTGATTTCATTTCATAGCTTCACCCTATTCTCTAACTTGAATGAGTGGTGATACCAATCCGAAATGATAGTCTCTCATTAATAAAATTGTAAGGGGGGAAAAAAGCTAGAAAAGCTTCTAGGTTGTCACCAGTCTCTTCTAAAAACCACAAAGTTGAACCTATCCCTGGAAAGAGGTGTATGATCAAACCAAATTTACAGAACTGTTACATAAATGGCTAAGAGAAATAGACGAATGAAAAAAGGCCAAAAAAAAGGGTAAGAGAAGGCAAAAGGAAATAGCTCAAAAATAACCAAACCTGCTAATCAAATATTTCACATAGAAACAGCCAGCTTACATGTTCATAAATAGAGTTCCCACGGTTATTCCTTGAAAGGTGTTTGGTTCAGCAAGGCTTGATTTCAAATCCAATGCTCAAAAGTGTTCGAGCAGATTCCATTGCCTTCTCACCCCCAAGCTCCAAGGCCTCACCAGTCAACTCTCCTTCAGCATCCACAGACCACTGTGTTGAAGATATTTGGGACTCCACCACATCAGTTTTCTTCGGTTGTGCATTGCTGCTCATGGAGGCTGGTGCTGCAGCAGCTACAAGAAGAGCACTTGGTGGACCGTGTCGTTTCTTTGGTACAGGCGTGTCGTGGTCATGTACTCCCTTGTATGTTATTATTACTGCATTTGGATTTTCTACCGCTGATTCAATGTGCTTTCGGACTGGACACCCAGCAGAAGTACATCGGTAGTAGTTCCTGTAATTTTTTTTAGGAGAAAATGTAAATACTAACGTCAACATCAGAAAATGCAAGGCATCAAAGTATGATTTAGTAAAATCATTAGCGTGACATATAAATTAATTGGAGACGTTTGTTCCCTTTCTGTTCTTCACTTGAAGATATTACAAAAGTCTAAATTTGAGCAAGTGACTTCATCTGAGGAAATATAAAGAGAGACGCACAATTCTCCAAATTATGATCATGTCACATGATAAACAATACGATGAAATTTGATTGATTCTTTTCACTAGAGCTGACTCAATTGATAAACACAAATAATATAACATAACTAAAGCAAATTCCAGTTAACCAAAGTAAAATCTGATAACAATAAGCATAACAAAATATCATTGGTGTATTTAAGCATCAGCAGAGAGGTCCAAAAGGAAGGAGAGTTGGGAGTAACCAAGTTTCTGCAGTCTTATTAAAAAACTGTCTTAACTTCCATCAAATCAATAATAACTAATAAGACTATATAGATAGCTGTAAATCTTATTATAAAGAGGCAAAGCACCTAGGATGAGGATTTCCTTTCACCATTTTCTGACCATACTTCCGCCATCTGTATCCGTCACCCGAGATTCCAACGTCACCTGCAGCATGCACCACAAATTTGGGTTTCTTTCCAGGTTTTAAAGGAGTGCCTGAGTTTCCCGCACTGCTTTTTTTAACTCTAATTACCAGTAAGAAAAAAAAAGGTTAGCACTAGGTTTATACATGCTAAACATTATATGCAAAAGTAGCATCAAGAAAAAGAGCTCAGCAGCAATTCAAGGTGTGCAGACTTACATTTGTTTTGTCCCAGGTTCATCGTCATTCTCATCTTTGATTTTATATTCATCATTTCCATTAGAATCATTTGAGTGCTGTCGTTTCCTTTCAAAGACGACTATAGCTGCTTCTCGTAACGGTTCTTTTGAAGGTGTGGGAGAATCTGAATCATTAATTACTCTTCTGGAATGCTCAGCAATGATTTTTTTAACCACAGGCTCAACATAAGGCACAAGCTTACTTTCCTTTGGTGTACTAATCTTCCTAGGTGGATCGTGGCTATGTTGACTCTTGTAAACAATCTCTGTTGTTTGCCCTGAGTCATCACAACATTCAATCTTCTTAGCAAAGCATTCAGAATATGTACACTTGTAATAGCTACGTGAACCCTTAGGACTCTTCACTTGCTTCTGACCGTATTTTCTCCAATTGTAACCATCTGAAGCAGGTGTCCTTGCATTGGGAACAGATGATGGAGTTTTATGGTTGAAGAAATTTTTCTGGCTTGGCTCTGGCTTACATATTTTCTGGACCCTCTTAGGTGACAGCTTATGTTCAGATAAATTTGAACTTGCATAGGATGAGATAGACTGGGTAACTGAAGTTGGTGATTGGTCTGAATCAGGCCCTTTAAATATCGTCAACTGAAGACGGTTTTGTTCTTGCACCTTATCTGTCTGGGTTGCTTCAACAGCCAAAGGCTCACTGTGGGAAGACGGAGCTTGCTGCTTATGAGATAATGAGGTGAAAAGGAATTAGACACTGTAATATAGTAATATACTATGGCATTAAATCACCTAGCTTACATTATTGCAATGCACTGGATGCAGTTACTTTAATGATAATCAGAAACAAGCCATCAAGATTATAATAAAAACATACCACAAAGATTATAACATGTATCTAAAAAAGTTCAAAGGCTCAAAGAATCAAACTAGGCTCAAGTATCTAACTCCCAAGTTGTTGCATCACAAACTCTATTGCCCAACAATTCTCTCACTACACACATCCTGACTACATATTCTTTGGCAGGAAACAAACACATATTAGCGAAGAAAGACATAAAAGGAGGGAAATGATATCCCCGCTGAACCAATGGATTACAAGAAATATTCCCAATTGGTGGCAACACAAACAAACAAAAGACATTAGGGAGGTTGCACCGAGTGGATGGAAAGATTCTTGATTATTTATTTCAGAAATATATCTTTAAAAGAATTAATTAACAACAGTTTGTTCATTTGAAATTTCCACAAATCCAGTTACCATGAATCTTCCTTGGCTCATAGAGAAAACAACGTCAATGATTAATCATCAATTTTCCTCTCAAACGAATATCTTAAACGCATCTTGGAAGGAGACGAATATACCGGCAATAAGCTTTGCAACAAGAACATTGGTTATATTAATAATGGGAAAATGTAAACTTAAAAACCAGAAGGTGAAAATTCTTCAATAATATGGAGGAAGACATCAAAATTAGATTTGTGTATGCTTCATATTTTAATCACAAACAACAAATATTCACATGATAATTAATTTAACATAAAACGCCAGCCTCATTAAATCATACATTCTTTTAACAAAAAAATCATAAATAAAACACAGCTTCCTCTCTATTAACTCTATATCCAAAGCGCTAAAGAAACAAGATCAACCTCCTTACCTTCAATTCAGCTCCTTCGTCAGGCTGCAAACCTAAAGGATCAACAACAAAACATCACGCAAAGAAAAATTCGACCAAAAACAATAACTTAAAAACAAAATAATCGACGAACCTACCATCAGACGGACCGTTTTCAGCGGACGAAGCCACCGTTAGGGTTTCAGAAAGTGAACCCGTCACCAAAGCTTCATTAAGCGACGAACCGGTTGTCAACTCAGTCGGTTTGAACTCACTCCCTGTTCCTCCTCCTTCTCCTCCCAAGTCCACCTCTGATTCATCATCCGAATCGTCCATTTCTTCTTCATCATCTTCCTGGCCTTCAGTAGCCGCGTTGGAGCTTCCGAGTTGGTGAGTTCCAAAGCTTTCGGGTTCCGCCATAGCCGATTCTCCTCCCCGAAAAGAAGTAACCTCACCAGTAACTGTTGCAAAGTTGTTTTATAGTGTCCGAATCAAAGGCGATTCCGAAATCGAGTTATCGGAGTCTGCGTCTTAGTGACATAGAAAGGAATAGATTAGGTGAGAGAAAGAACGGTTTTTTAGAGAGAGAGAGAGAGGAAGCCGCTTTTAAAGTGTCTTTGACTATAGTTGACTCAGGTGATTTTAGTTAACGGACACCGTCAAATACTCCGCTACTTTACGGCCGTTAGATTTTCTTGAGTGGTTTCATGATCGTTGGATTTTTTTCATTGACGGTTGTGCTTTCACGGCGTTTATGGCCACATGGAGGCTTCTCTTTTGACTCCAATACAGTGACTAATTCCATTCTCTTAATATTTAATTATTCAATTCTTTTTTTATTTGGAATTTTGTTTTCCCCAAGATTCTTTCTCTTTCTTTTATTTTAAAATTCAAAGGAAAGAGTATTGTTTACTTCTGTTTAACTTAGTTTTTAATTTATGTAGACAAAGATTTTGTGCATTAATATCATCAAAGGATATTTTGCAACTATGTGTTTCATCAATTATTAATCACTTTTTATTATTTTTAAAACAAACACCAAACCTTTCTTCTCTCTCCTATAATTTAATTCACAATTTAAATTTTGTTATATTTTGTAAATGTTTTAGTTATTATGTTATATTTGAAAAGTCTTCTAAATTAATTTATATTTTTATTTGATTAGTGAATAATAAGTCAATAGTAGCCTAGATACTCACGTATAAAAAAATAATAATAAGTTCATCTTGTTTAAATTTGAAGGGACAATTAGCCTTTTCCTAGTAAAACAATACAATACAGTAGGGGCAGTCTAAGGGAAATGTTGAATTGATTAGAAAAAAATAGAAATCAGGATTTCATGTAAAAATATGAAATCGGTTTTAAAATAAATAAAAAAAAGTGACAGGAAGAAAATATATTAGGATACATATGGATATATACAAAATAATGTATAAGTTAAAATACCTTTAAATTCTTATGTATGCATAATAATATTTTATGAATAATTTGATAATGTATGAACCATTTTTAAACTCTTATATATGGATAATTAATTTTATTTCCTCCACAATATTTTAGAAGTTATTCTTAAATAAAACATTTATTGCATCAGATCATATAACAACATTTCTTAAGATGATAAGATATAACTATTTGATGTTTGGGATTAAGAGTAGCTCGTTGGACTATGAAGATTTGTGTGGTTCAGCAGTTTGTTTGCGACACACATCCAACTATGACATGTTATCTGGCCTTTAAGACAATAATTATAAAGCCATCATATCAGTTGGGCCAAGCCTTTGCACTTTTGGTTCTAGGAAACAACAGCCACTCAATCAAGATCAGCTTAAATGGCCTTCAAGCCCTCCCTTCTCTTTGCATTGGTTGAGATTCATTCCTTTCTAACCAAGGCGGCAAATTCGGGTGGACAACTTTCAAAGATACATATAGTATGTAGGAAATTAGAGTTGGTTCAACCTTCTCTGTTGAAAGATTTTCGGAATAACAAGCCTTTGTACAAAAGAAAAAGGAGAGAGTGGCCCAATGAACAGCACAACTGTTTTGAATGAGCAGAATCCAACATCTAAGGCAATTCACAAGGGTATTCAAATGACAGAAAACGAGAGGATAACAGATTTTATAAGTATTGTACTATATAAAAGAAGAGTGAAATGTATGTAATCCTTTCATCAGAGTTGCAAGGATATCAGCAGGTTCAACATTTCCTATAATATTTTCCCATTGAAAGAAGCTTCATGGATGTTTAAGCTTTTAATTTCACAGCTGATAATATGTTTTTATTACATATAAGCATACTTGATAGGACTCCTGATGACACTGAGCCATCGTCAGGTGTAGCCGTAGCCCTGTATTTAATTTTTAGGACCAATGTCCTTGAGAGCACAGATCTGCTCTTCTCCCATTGCAGACATGACAGTTAGTACGAGATCTTTGCCTTCAGCGAACCCATCTTTAAGCTATCAACATGAAATTGAATGAAAAAATTTATGGCGTTGCAGAGAGCTATATGGCAATGACTTGAAGATTTGTAAATGTAACGGTATATTATCATTTATGTACCTGCGTAAGCAGGTTATCATCGGTGGGAAGCCTCAGGTCATCCTTGGTGTTTCCATTTTCAGTAAGGAGACTGACCTGCAAAAATAAACTAATGAAATCAATATATAGGTTAAGACTGCAAGGCTCCCTCCTTTCTTCATGTACTCTTTGGTTACATTTCTTGAATATTTATTGAAGCGATAGACAGAGAAATTGATCTAAACTTTCGTATACAAAGCAAAATCATGTAAAAATATAATTAAAACTTACAAAACCATCCTCAGATATGTCGATCAGCTGATAATCGGTGCGATTAACATGGGGAACCTGCAAAGGTATAGTTTTTTTGGATAAGAAACATGTATATTAAAATAACAAAAGAGAATACATGCAAAGATTTTTAGACAAAAAAAATTCAGTACTTAGATAAGTAGAGCATAATAAGTAAGTGACAAAGAAATTACATCACAGTTGTGAGAAGAAGGAACAATATCTTCAAGTTTCTTCCCATTGAATATGTCAATTGCCACAAAGTGGCACTTTGCATGCCCATGTTTGCCAGTTTTTGAAGTAGAAACTTCAACTACCTGAAAGGAAAAGAGTTGGGGGGAAAAAGGTATTATATGGCAGCATAATATGCTTGGCAAGTGGCTTGAAAACATACTATTTTGTGTATGCATGGCACATTTCAGAAAACCCTCAATGGGAAATAGAACTATTTTTTTAACACAAGAAACGATTTGGTTGATGTATGAAATTCTGAGAAATTTACAAAAAAATGATTAGAAATCCATGAGGATTATAAAAGGCTTCATGAGGATTATAAAAGGCTTTCTCGGTAGATTAAAAGGGAAGCGTAGCCATACAAAGCAAATAGATTAGACAATTTACATCAAGAAATAGCATAATAAATAACGAGGTCAAAAAACACTTCAAACGGGTGCTCTTTATCCAAAAAGACTCTTTGATTTCTATCCTTCCATGGAACCCAAAAGAAGGCCACAGATACATGCATCCACAGCAATGCTTTGGCTCTCCAAAAGGGGTGGCTCACTAGGATAATGATCAGGAAACCCTTAACATCCGTAGGAAGAACAGGAGACCACCCAAAAGCTTTATGCACTCTGCTCCAAAAATAACAAGAAAACAAACGTGAATGAAAATGAAGTTTTGAAATTCATCATCCAGTTTACACAACGTGCACCAACTGGGTGAAATTTCCATGAATGGCGTGTGTCTTTGAAGGAGATCCTTGGTGTCGAAAGCTTCGTATAAAAGTTCCCAAAGAAGAAATTTAATCTTCTTCGGGCATGTAACTGTTCTTATAGCACTGCCCAAAGAAGACTACAAAAGGAATGCCGAGTCCCCCATGGCAAATGGAACTATAACCATGGACATTGTATCATGTGATCACACAAAAAAGATGACATGCAATAGCATAGTTCTTTCTTGAAAAGAAAAGCTTTGCTAATGCTTCAAAGACATTTCGTTACAACATAAAATTCAAAGATAGTAATATATTGCAATATCAAGAGAAGTTGCAATATACCAATAGCCTTTCAATAGGGTTATCTCTCTCTATCAAAGTCCTACAATGGAAACTCTCAACAAAATGATCCATCCCCCTCTAAGATGCCCAACTCCTGTCATTTATATCCAAACAACACTAGTTAATACTCATATGTCCCAACTACTACCATACTAATATTACCAATATATATATCCCTACTAGTTAGTACTCTCACAAAAGACAAATGCAGCATGAGAAATATATCCACTATTAGCATTTTAGCCTGGCATCCACCTCTTAGGCCAAGTCCAGCTCAAAAAATTTACTAAATAAAATGCACGCTCAAGCTACATTTGAGACAAACCAATCCAAATTGGGTGAAATAATTACTTGCCAACGCCATTATAGATAATCAACCATTAACCCTGAAATTTCATAGCCTTGCAGTTAAATCAGATCTTGCACAACCTCTTCAACCCACTGAAATTGTTCAACATAGGTGAAGGATTCAAACCTAATGTCATGTAAGTTGAACTACGCTAACCTTGAAGCGGATAACACATAATACATAAGTAAACGGTCCCAGTCTTCCTCTTATAACCAAAAATCCCTTCGTTTCAAGAAAAAGAGTTTCACCCACTATAGTTGTGTACGACGACAAATCTTTCTCTCAATTCATCAAACTTTAAATACCCCGAAAGCACAAGGTCCAACCAAAGAGAAAGTAAGGGGGAAACTTAAGTGAATCAGAGAAACCATGAATAACAGTAACAATTACCATAATCAGTAGTCACAGAGTTAAAAGTTAAGGACCATGTTCACTTAGAAATAGAACCAACAAAATTAGCAAACAACCGAACGAATACCCTTTCAGAGAAAATATAAAGAACAACCCACTTTCATGATTCAAAAGAATAAAGAAAGAAAAAAGAAAAAAGAAGTTGGACACCTTGCAGGGTCTGTTCTTGATTACGATGTAGCCATTTTTGCGAATGGCTCCAGCCTGCTGAGGAAAAGTCTTGGAAGCTCCGGCGTCGGCCTTGGAGTCGAAGTGGTGCTCCTCGTCCGACATCGCTGCACCGGCGTTTCCCTATTTTTGGTTTCACACACAGTTGTGAATGTTCCGTCTCTGAAGACGTTGTAGACGACGAAGTGATCGGCTATAATATTCCTGTAGGCTTTTCAGAGGCCCAAGTCTCCAATTGAGAGAGATGAAATCGTGACCGTTGGATTAGTCGTTCCCGCAATCCCATCGCCGTTTTCTAACTGCTTTTTCAAATCCTCTTTTTCTTTTCTTCCTCAAAGAGAATAAAAGCATATTTTTCCATTCAATTTAAACCTTACGAATGAAAATGGCAATTACTCGATTTTACTTTATCAATCCAACAAACATTTTAATCCTTCAACTCCCTTTCCTTATCTTATATCATTTCTCTTTCAACCACTAAAATATTTGTTTACATCACAAAATAAGCAAGAGAACAGAGTCTTTCTAGTATCAACTTCGAAGTCAAAGATTTGATTGTTCTAGTAACATAAATCAATACCCATGCAAAAAAAAATCTAAAACAAAGTAATAAAAATTGTAAATGTTCCAAATTTTCTGTAAAAATACATGTGAATCCATAGTAATAATAAGAATAGAATATTGAAATCAACAGTTCATAAATCATATCAAGCAATATTTGGGTATAAAAGGTATAGAGAATAAGAATTTTGTTGACCATTTCAAAATAGCATAGAAAAAATATGAAAGGAATCCATACATTTTTCTTTTGTTTCTTTATTGCAAAATTATCCCAAGCCATTGAAAAATAGTCCACCCATTTGGCAAAAGAATATTCTATTTTACTTTCACTATAAAAGCAATTCTTTATTTTTATTCTTATCCCACCCAAAAATAAAATCTAAGAACATTAATACATAAGATTTCAATACTTCAATATTTTGCCCATGAAAACAATAATTAAACTATTTCCCATTTGAAATAGTTTTAATATTTTACTATTTTTAACGTGCTTCATAATTTTATATATTTATATATAGGACAAAAATAGAATAACCGTTGAAAAAATAAATAAAAGAAGAGACTAAGTTGAAGGTATTGTGATACATGACTTTCATTAATCCAGTTATAGTGTATCGAGCACACAACTTTCTTCCACAATATTTATTGTTGTTATTATTACTTTTAAAATAGAAAGTATATGTACTCATTTAACCATTGTTAAAAAGAAAAGTTAGAAATTTGTATTTGTTTTAAAAGTCGTATAAAAGTTAGAGTTTTAATTTTGAATTTTTATAAGTAGTTCAAAGTACACCCGAAACTCTATAATAAATTTTTTAATGAAATTCGAGATTTGATGACTTAAAACAATGCTAGATTTTTTTAAAAATATATTATGAAAAAAAAGTTTAGGCTTCATAGATTTGAAATGAAATAAAAATAAATATAAAATTGGTAAGTTTGTAACACGATGTTTATCCTACCATTTAATTTGTAATTTAAAATTAAAATTAGATGATTTTTTTTTACAATCCAAATTTAAATTAGTTGAGTGTATATTTAAAAATATATTAAAAATAATAAAAAGAGGTTTGAAATCGTTGATTTAGCTCATTATTTGGCATGGTTAATACCCAAAAACTAAGTTAAGCAAAAGAAAAATCTAAAAAATAATTTATTAAAAGTAAATTAGGAAAAACACATATTTTATATTATTATTTATGAAAAAAAATATAATTTTCACTTGGTAAATTGTTTAGATAATGAGAAAATAAATATGGTAGTTATATATAATTATATATGACAAATTATTTTAGGTATCGATGTTGAAGTCATAAAAAATAAAAAGTAATAAAATATATACAATAAGCCAGTACCGATTAAACTTAATAGTTATTGAAAGTATAGAAACTAAAATTGAACAAACAAAAAATACATATATTTTAACCTAAAATTATAAAATTAGTGTGATATGGTATGAAATGGAAGCATAGATCATTTTAGTTTCATGATTATGAAGTAGCTAATGTAGGGTTTAGGCTTAATTTTGCATTGAAAGAAAAAATAACTAATGTCACCCATGGTGAATTATTACGTTATGGTTGAGTTTTAGACCATGAACTAATCAAACTTTAGAAGTGGTTAAAATCTATCTATATATATAATCTTAAGACTTTTTAGTAATTATTTTAACTTCATTTATAGCCATTTAAATTTTAAATTTTTTATAACTCTATTTTAATTTTTGTTTATTAGAAACAAAATCCATAAATGTATGGTTCCAGATTTGTTTTCTATATTTAAAAAACAAAATGTATTTTTCGAAAGTTTTTTTTTTCTTTTCAATTTTCCTTCATAATTTTAGAAACAAATTTCTTATTTAAAAAGCAAAAAAGTAAACATTTCTATTTTTAAAACAAAAAAAAAGAAAAAACAAATGGATTTGCAAACGTCTTTAGTTTTTGAAAATTAAGATACATAAACAACATTTTCACATATAATTCTTTTTTTGTTTTCTTATTTATTCTACCATTATTTAAAAACTAAATTCGAGTTAATAGAATTAGTTTATAAAATTATGATTAATAAGATATGTCTAACAGATATATGAGTTTTAATTGTGTTGCCAATATTTATAAACTCCACCTGTCAAAGTTTTCTGACACCAAAGTTATAGTTTCAGTATTTTGATTTTCTTGACTCTGGCTGTTGGTTCTGAAGTTAATAGACAGGCTAAATAAATATGATTTGTCATTCTACTTTTTACTTCATCCTATCTCTTTGGAAGTTCTTAATGTTGATTAATCATACACTGTGTCATTACTGTGACCCTTATCAAATTTAATCACTTTTAAAGTACATCAATGTTTAGTACCTACCTGCTATCATAGCAGGTAGGATGCTATCTTGGTAAAACTTGCTTGCACAATCAATTTTCATATACTGAATCACTTTTTTTCCAATATTGTGGTGTTCTTTCTTATGGGTAGGTGAATATAAATAGTAGGATTTTCAAGTTTGAGGATGAAAATAGGCAGCACCTAATTAGGTAGAAGGGAAACTAACACCACTGTTTTAAAATTTTGTGAACGAAAGGTTAGAAGTTAAAATTTATAGGTTTCTTTTTATGAACTTTTCTTACTCAAATACACATACACACTGATCTTGCTTTCCACCTTGTTTCTTTTTTTCTTTGCTATCTCTTGCTTGTGCTTTTCTAGGTCTAGTCTTGCTCTCGCAAGCTTGTGTTCTTTGTTTCATAAATTTGATCTCATCCACATCAAGGCGGGCAAATGTACCGTAAAGAGTTAACAATTTGACAAGGGAAGTGTGGCATAAGATTTATCTTTTTCTTATAAAAAGAAAAAAAGAAGAAAATCAGAACTACCATTTGCTTTTACTTTTGGAAATGAACTCATTACATATATTCTCTGACCTTATTATGTACGTTCAAAGAAAAAGTATTTCTTTAATTTGAACGAATGACATTACTGAGATATTTTCATTAAAGATTTGAAGTCTAGTCTAAGAAAATAGCATTGTAATTTACAGAAAGAGATGAAAAGAGATGAAAAGAAATATTGAGACTATCTAATACTGTAGTGGTAGTGGGAAACCACATACAAACTTTCTGCTCTAAATCTTCTTCCAAATGATGGCAATGGCACCTAAATTTCAAATCTCTCGCTCTGTTTTGTTTTGTTTTCCTAGCCAAGATCTGGGATTTAGACGTCCTGCTATATACATCTTCATTTTTCTTCAACTAATCTATCTCACAAATCTAACAGCCAACAAAAGGCGGATCATTTTTCTATCAGAAAGAAGCAAATCAGCAAATCAGCAAATCATTAACTGAATGATGAAATTATAGGAGCAGGTGGTGTCTCCCATATATCGAAAACATTTTCCTCGCTATGAAGTGCAAAAAGGCGATCCCCACCAATGGAAAAGTCGCAGATCGAACCACCAACGCTTCGTCGAAGCCTAGATGTCAAAACCCAGTCAGGTCCACACAACACTGATATAGAATCATTCATGGATGAAAAAAGCTGCCCTTCATGTAATGCTAACTTGGGGTAGCATGGCTCTTCTGGCATTTTTCCCTTCATTAGCCTACTTCTTGAGCTCCATCGTATGCTTCCTCCACTGCTGCTTCTCAAATCCAAAAATCCCAAATCTTCATACTCATTCACTACACATATTGCATTGTTTTCCTCCATGGCTATGGCATCTCTTACTCTCCTTTCATCTACTGTCAATGGAGCTCCAATATCAGACCAAGACCATACCATTTTCTTCTCTCTAAAATCCAATAGGCTAATGTAGCAATTGTCCTTTCTAGGAAATAGGGTTGCAACCAATAAGCAATTCGTTCCATTCAACCATTGGAGTTTATCAGCATCCCCAAGTGACCAACCTGCAGGTTCATAGAAAAAATCTGTTTGTTTTCCTGTGATTTGATCCCAAACACCAATCCCATACTCATTGCTTCTACCTTTACAACTAGAGAAGATTTTATAATCAGAACTGAAACTCAAAGCTCCGGCTGTACAACTCTTTACCTGATTGTCATGACTGACTTGAAACTTATGCCGAAGCTCGCCAGTTGACTTGCAGAACATCCCCATTCCGCCGTCGCCGCGGCCTAATCGCTCACAAACGCTGATCACGATATTCTCAGCATCGATCCACCCCACGTCGTTGACTCGCTGATAATCAAGATTGATTGGAGGGTGTTCGTCGAGCATCCAATCATAGACATGAACCATAGAGCCATGAGCAATGCAGCAACCACCATCGGGACCGGCTCGGATGGCAGTTCCGTCTCCTGGGGCTTGGCCAGTTGCAGAATGGGAAAGCTTCAATCTATTGCCGTCGAATTGGCCCCATTTGGCAGAGCGGAAATGGTCCTGCAGGCCGTAGAAAAGAGCCTCCCGATAGAGGAGTTTCTCCGGCATGTTAGCCGGGATATAGAGCTCTCCGGTGCGTAAGAGATCAAGTAGCACGGCGAAGCAATCAGGGTTCCGATCAATGAAGAATTCATCGGAATTAAGGGATTGTAAATCCCAATTATCATCAAAAAGTGCCCCAAATAAAGAATTCCGGCCAGCATTCGCAAGAGTTGTAGCGGTTGTTTCAAACAATCTACCCCCAACATTGAATCTCACCCTATCTTTCTGAATCCCCATAATTGAATTCCCTCGAAACGGGAATACCCAGATGGGGTTTTGGCAATTGGAAAACAAATGAAACTCAATTTCTCAAGATATCGCTAAACAGAGGAATAATCTCTCCTGCAAAATCGTAGAAACACAAAGAACAGAAACAAGCTAAAATTAGAAAAGAAACCAACCCAAAGATAATCAAATAAGAAGAGAACACACAACCAACAACAGGATCAAGAAGCTCCAAATATAAAAGAAAAAACAAATTGAAATATAAAATTACACGACTCTCGAGCTGAAAAACAGAGGAAAACAAAAGAAAAAAGACGAAATTGATAATCTGTAAATACCTTTTCTTTTCTTTTTTTCCCTTACTTTTCTGAGAAAAACTATGATTTGGGTAATGAAGAATGGCGGAAAAAGAAGATGGGATTTTAAATTTATTGGATTTGGTGAAGAAGATGAATTAATAAAGAGTATGGAGCGGTTGGATTTCAAAAAGTTGACTCTCTCTCTCAACTTCATAGGGGTCTCCTCTTTACCTTGTGTTCGGAGTTTGGACAGAGTCCAACTTCAAAAAGAAAAATATCAATAATGAAAAATAGAAGAAGAGAAAGAGAAAAGAAAATCATTGGCATCGTGGGCTCCGCTCGTAATTCGACATTTCTTTAATATAAGACCGTCGGATGAACGTGATCGTAGAACATCTCCAAAGTTAATTCGATGAGCGCGGCCTCACATGAGTATTCAGTAATCTCTCGCAATTAATAAAATCAGCTCTCACACCCCCAAGAACCGTCTCTACCTTTTCACTTCTTTCGATGGACAGACCCCAGAAAAATCTTTAATTATGCTTCCACGTAACCCTAACCCTAATCAAAACCATCCATTTCCTTTTCAATTTGGGAGATTTTGTTGATTAAAACTTCCACTTCATGTATATCTACACACCTAAAAATAATGTAAAATGGTTGATAATTGTTTCTATTTTGAAGTGGGGAAAAAAAGTGCATAAGAAAATCTTTAAATAGTCCTTAAAGTATGGATTTTAGACTTTAGTTAATCTTCTAATATTTACCTCATAAGTATTCAACTTTTTTATAAATAAAAAAACTTGAATAGGCATTATTTAAATAACGTAAAATAACTCGAATTAGAATTGTCTAAATTTAACAATATGACTCATTGTTTTTTTTAAAAAAAGGTTTTAATTAATGAAATATTGATATTAACAATAATTAGATATGGAAAGTGAGAGTTATATACACAAATAATATGTAATATATATAGAGTTTTCAAATGATTAATAAAAAAAATTCCCTAAAATTAAATTTCAAATCAAATTAATGATTCACACCATAATTAATTAGTTGCTTAAGAGTTAAGCTTTTATTTCAACAACTTTGTGTTTTAGAGATAAGAGAGTGATCATCAAGATATTTCTTTCACTAATTTTTTGATCCAATAATTGATCCAATTAATTTCAAAGCTTTATCTTTCAATCTTAGGATAATGACTATGATGTGTAAACCATATTTTTTTGTACCTAAATGGATAAACAATATTAGCTAAACCTCATTGGTGAAAATCACTTTTCAAACATACAAATTTTTTAAAAACAAATAAATATTTAAAATTAAGCACAATAATGATAATATCTTTTTTTTCATCCACTCAAACACTCAAGTTATATATCTTCTTTTATCTAATGTCTACCTAGTTAGCACAAATATATATAACCCTAACTATTCTAAATTAAAGTTTGCTAACACAATTCTCAACTCAAGTCGAAAAAATATGAAGAAAGTGGATTTGATTTTAGTTTGATTGTTAGAGACAAATAGAAAGAGAAAAGAAAGAATTGAGAATTGTGTTAGTAAACTTTAATTTAAAGGAAACAAAAAAAACACTACACCTATAATGTATAAACATTTTTGTAAACACCTCGTCATAGATACCCTAATCATTTATTCATGGTGGGATTTTGAGCTAGAAGTAGTTTTTGTAATGAATAATAAAAATGGCTTATTTTATTTTGAAGTCCTTCATTATCAAGCATCCAAATCGAGAGAGAAAGCTCTCCAATTCGAAGTCTATCACACTTCATTTACTCATTTATCTTTACTCTAATTTTATATATTTCAATCCCTTTTTATTTTCATATATCTCAATACTATATTTTATATTTTAAGATCTTTTAAAAAATATAACAAAATATTCGTCTAATATATTTAAAAAATAAAACAAATTTGGGTACGCAAATCGGTTTTTATAAATGAATGAAGTAATTGTCAATTGAGTTGCTCAAGTAATGAGACCATAGTTCAAAGTTATAAAGGAGATGAAGAATTAATAATCACAAGAAATTACATGTACATAATAATGGATATGGCTCCATCTTGTCATAGATACAATTAAAATAAGGTTCAAAAATCGAGATCATAATTACAATGAATAGTTATATAGTTTTTAATTCCCTTTTTACTATGCAAGTCAAATATATATTATATCAACTTTAGAAATGTTATAAACAAGTTTGAATTAAACCAGCACATCAAAAATTGAACCCAACCAAAGTTACGATAATATCAAACAATGTTAATTAAGCAAAAATGATATAATTATTTTATAAGGCAAGTTTGTAATTTATATTTTGAAATAATTTTAAATTTAGTTTAATAACGATCAACTCTAGCTTTTATTATCATTCAACCGTAGTAACCACAATAAGCAAGGGCCAATTTCGGTGACCATTTTGTATGACCAATTTTCACGACTAGTAATTTGAGATTAATGAAGACACATTTAATATGTAACAAATAAATTTACATATAAAAATACAATTAAAAAAGAACCGTCAAATACGAGTTTTCTGATTTATCAAAAGTTAGAGTAAATAAACTTAATTTTACATTTTTAAGTGCTTTTTCAATTTATTAAATTTGATTTTGAATGCCAATTTTGTAAATAATAAAAGTTGATTTTAATTCTTTTGAAATTACTCTAAAACATTTATTTAGTAAACAACTACGAGATTAATAGTGAATTAATAATATAGTTAACTAAATTGTTAATGATTGAGGTTGTTACTAAATCAGCCTTTGCTTTGCTTGAGAATTATCGATCCTATCGGTGACATGATTTGATCAACTTTCCTTTAACTTAAAGTGATTGAAAATGATAACTTCTTCAAACTTCACTCTTTATACAATTTTATTATAATTACATTTTGTTGTTCAAAGGCCCCATTGGCAGCCTATAGCTACACAAATTGACTAATTAAATACAAGTATGTGCTTCTTTCTTTCAAAATACACCTTCTCCATTTACGTTATGAAATAACAAAAACATATTAGAAGTTGTTCGAATGAGAGTTGCTATAGTTTCGAGTTATTACAGTCAGGTTATAATAGTTTGTACTATTTGGGTTGAAATTATTTTAGTTTAAATTATAATAATATATGTTTGACGTGA
Organism: Cucumis sativus; assembly: GCF_000004075.3. NCBI lineage: Eukaryota > Viridiplantae > Streptophyta > Magnoliopsida > Cucurbitales > Cucurbitaceae > Cucumis > Cucumis sativus. Next base: position 15,839,678 of record NC_026655.2, on the reverse strand, counting down.
GTTTGATGAAAAAATAGTGAACATATTGTAGTAAAGAATAAAAAAAATAATGAATGAGAAATAATAAATATGGCAGCAAATAAGGATTTTGAAATAATTTTTACTATATTTAATTGAAAACTTTTAAATTGTAACAATACGTGGTTATTATAGTCTTAAATAATCATCGTTCCAAACAATCTCGTAATATTCATAGCATTTTCATCTATAGACATGAACTGTCTAAACACAAATTGAATAATTACCATTTTAAGAGAAACTATTTTGTTATTTTGTTATATGAAAAGTGAGGGGAATTAATGGATACAACTAGTCACCACAGGAAAAAGTTGACACATTTATGTTAGTACCATAGTCTTTGTGACCAATTTGTGAATATTATTTAAAATGTATGCCAATAAGTTAATAAAGTAACATATGAAGCCAACATAAAATAACAAACATTATAATATAATACCATACCACTGACATTTCAAATAATATATAATGTAAAAGATTTGTACTTTAATTCAATAATATTAAGTATTATTGAAATTATTTAGGAGTGTTTTGTAAAATTCAAACCAAAGCCTTCAAAAACAGAAAAAAAAAACAGTTTGATTTATAGTGAAATTCTGAAAATGAGAACAAATTTTTAAGAAAAAAAAAAAGAAAGATATTATTTAAATTGATACAATTATCAAACTAACTTCTAATTTTTTTTCAAAAAAAATTGCTAACTTATCACTGAAGATGTCCATTTACATTCATACATATTAAATAAGTGAAAGATTGAACCATTGATCTTTAGAAATAAAGGTCACGTTGATACAATGAAACTAAACTTAATTTAACCATTAGAGGCATATTAAATTTGGAAGGTAAGTATATTAAACTATTTTCAAATTGCAAACAACTTATATTTTGCCAAGAAGAGAAGGAAAATTATTTATACAAAACTATTTTAATTGGTTGAAGCCTTTCTTCCTATCTTTTAGAACTTTTGCTCGAGTTGTTTATGATTTATTTTTGTGTATCACATTTTAATAAGTGTATCTTGACCTCGAATTGAGACATCATTTTCATTTTATAGCACTTGGCTGCCTTTTTAAGAAATAAAAATGTATATTGTATTTGTAAATGTTGGGGTGACAGCAAGATCTTTTCCATTGAATCATATTTGGGGTATGGCCTCATTTTATTATTATTTTATGAAAGGTTTATGTTCAATCATATGAGCTATGTGTCCCATTATGAAAATGGATGTCACCATTTTACTCTATATATTTAAATGCACAACTTTCTTTCTTTCTTTCTTTTCGAAAATACCTTCAAAAATAATTTTCTATTTATATATATATTTTATATACGTATGTGTGTACTCCATATTACTATTATTATTATTTTTAATTTAGTGTCTCAAAGAGGACAAAGCATTCTTCAGTCTTCTTCAAAAATTTAAAATTTAAAATTAAAATAAGACATTGTTCAGTTTTTTTTTCTTTTTCTTCTGAGTAGTAGTGTACTACCACTATTTATTATTAATAGCAATAATAGTAATAATTGGGTTTTTGTTTATATATGGTTTTCTCTTCCTTTTTCCCCTATTTTAGAGTTTGGAGTTACTTTCTATTGCCATTGGGCTTTAAACTCGAAATCATAGGGCCCATATCGAAGTGCAGGCCTAGCCCAAGTGTTGACCAATTCTTAAAATCGGCCCAAGTATTAGACGGTCGCTTTGATGGAAATTGGTGGGAGAGTTGTTGTGGGTGAAAATGATGAAAGAGAATTAATATTCCACGATGCAAAATATAGCATTTTCATCCTACAACTATTTATTCAATCTGATTTCATTCCTGTGATTTTATAAATGTTGGGGTGAATTTGGACTTTGAGAAAATATGTCTAACAAAATAGAATTTATCTAATCAAATCTAATCCTAATTTATTAGTATTAGGAAAGAAACAACTCATCCTTATCTCAAATGAGAAAGATATACTCCTATCTCATTTTTCCCATAAATACATCATTATAACTCCATCACCATGTGATGTACTTGAATTTGGGATGTATGAGATTTTCCTTTCCTTTTTGTGTGTTTGGTATATCTTCTCTTCCTCAATTTACAAATTTACTATTGATGTCACGTAAATGTTATTGAAAATTAAAATTCCACCTTTAATATATTATAAATCCTGGATTAAGTCCCTTTTAAAAGAAAAATTGCTAAAGTTTGGTTGTAAACATTAATATATTTAGATAAATTTGTAAGTTGAATAACACATAATACTTAACTTCCTGAACATCAACATTTACCATATACATATATATATTAATTAGGCCCATGGGCCACATGACTGTTGTTTGCAAAACTAAGAAAAGTGAAGCCCAATCCGGTAATCTATCTACTTACCTATAAAAGGAGTAAAATGTTGCATTATCTCCTCCATATGCTACTAATTGCTAATGTATTTGTGTTTATATTGTTTATACATTTGATAATGATGTATTTGACTCATAAGTTATTGATAAATTTGTTAGTTGTTCACTTGTTTATATGCAAATATGATATGAAAAACAAATAAAAATTAATATTTAAAACTTTGGTCACATTTATAAAATATCAAACATTGATAACAAATGTACTAAATAACATTGAAATGACCACAAATGCAATTTGGTTTAGAAAAGGAATTGTAGTGGAGAAAATAGAAAAGAGAACCCATGTCCTCCATGCGCCAATTAATGCATTGTTGCGTCTTTGAATGGTATTAAACATAATATAGAACCTTCCTCATAAATACTAAACAAAAATCTATTCTTTTTTTCTTTTGTTTAAAAATTATTTAATTGTGATTGACTATTTTCTCTTTTATCTTTTAAGTTCAATAAATTAAATAAATGCATTTAAACTTTGTGGGGATCATGTTTCTGTTTGTACAATCACAAACCTATTAAATTGCAAAATTACAATACCTTAAAGAAAAAAAGAAAAAAAAGAAAAAAAAAGACATTGTCATTAATTGTTAGAATTTCAATAATAGTATTTTCCCCTTTTGACTTCTGAGTACATTCAATTTTTATATGATAATCTACAAATTGGTTATTCAATAATCAATATATTTGTTTCGACTATATGAAATTTTGGTTGAACCATAAATATATGTATACTTTAGTTAAACCCAAACATTTAATTTTGAGATGGAAAGTAGAGATTCATATCAATTAAATTATATACATTTTAGTTTATAATATTTGTTTAGTCTAATCTAAACTAAATATCGTCAAATTAGTTGAAATGCTTGAAGCCATGTGTGTGTTTAGATTGTAATATAAGAAATTATATTCCAAAAAAAGAAAAAAGAAAAAACTAATGTTATGAATCTTATCAATATTATTTTCTCTCTAATCTATCTCTTTAATTTTCTTTTATGGACATTTTAATAAACTATTCATTCTCTCACACGAAACACACACGAATTAATTACATCAAACTACGTATAGTTACATGTTTAAAATGTTAATTAAAAAATAATTTACATTGTTCTAGACCGTACTAATTTCTAGGACAAATTGTAAAAATAGTCTTCGAATATAGTTGTGGTTACCGCTATGTTCTTAATTCAAGTCATCAATTAACTTAGACAAGTGTTAAAATAGGTTTTTAAACTTACATAATTGTATAGAAATTGTAACAATAGTATAAATTGTCCAACTCCTAAATTTGTCTCTTCTATCTATGACATTGTCACATTTTCCTTTGAAAACGATGTAAGTCTTTTCAAACGGAGTTTGGACATTACATAATTTAACCTATTTTTAAGGACGGTCCAATTTCTACAATTATTATAAAACTTGACGTTCAAACATTGATATTTGAACAAGTATGCCATTTTTTACCATTAAAAGTGTGAGATGGTCTAACATATATGTTTATGAAATCGAATAATGACATATAACATGAGATGTGTTGATTTGAGGAATATGTGTTGGTAAGGTAATACCGTAAACATAAGAAAGGCAAAGAAGCCAAAAATATCCACTATAATTAGGGATATATATAATCGAATCAGCATTATATTATAAAGGAAAAGAGTATTATTATTATTGATTAAGATAATTAGCTAGAAAGCTCTCTTACATTTACTTAGAGATTGAGGAATGTTGCTAATTATGAAAACTCATTATATATCTCTATTGAGTTCTTTTTACTCCTTACCCTCTCAATTAATACTCATCATTCATTTATTTTCTCCCTCCCTCTCTCTTTTTACAACAATGCATTGCATGCCCCATTACCATATGTAATCATCATTATTTTAACTAAACTTTAATTTAATATTTTGTTTCTTTTTCTTTAATTATTCATTTGGATATATGTAGTTGGATCAATGCTGTTCACATTTTATTAAAGTAATTTTTTTTTTTAAAAAAAAACTTTACTTTACTAAATGGCACTTACATTAATTATAATATTGCCTAATTCAAAAGTATAGTGAATATAGAATTTAGATCATAAAAGGCATTGCTTTTTTGTTTTCTTTTCTTTTCCTTTCTCTCTTTTTGGCTGATGAAAAGTAGAGGGAAGTTAGGATTATGAAGTGATTTACTTTATTTTTTAAGAAGGAGAATATGTTATTTGTTTGATTGTTTTTTCTTTAATATATTTCCATATTGCATGCATGGATTATTCTTTTTACTATGAAATGGAAATGCTAATTTATCCATCAACTGATGTAAAATCTATTGAATTGTGGAAAAATATCTTTTAAAAAATCAATATATCCATGATTATAATAATGAATATATAATAAAGTTTTATTTTAACAAAAATGTAAATAAGATAAGATAAAATAAAATATAACATTGAGTTGAAAGTGACCTAATTATAAAATGGACTGTGATATGATTATTGAGCAGTGTAATTAATTATAAAATATGGTTTGATTGTTTAGCATAATTATCAAACATTATGATATTACTAATTGTTTTATTTGTATTGATAGACATCTGGATGATAAAAAGAAAAAGAGAAATAAAAAAGAGGAAATGTAAAACTTTAAGAAAAGGAGGCCATGTGAAAGAAAGAGTTGTGGGGTTGAAATTCCCAATCTACTAATCAATATCTCACATTTCTCTATAATCTCCATGAAATTCAATTAAAATTGTTCCTTCTGTTCTTTCTCTCTCTCTCTTTTTTTCTTTTCTTTTTCATAATACAAAATAAAATCATAATATAAGCTACAATTTGATAATGATTTTAAGTCGGTGGTAACATTTTTAATACCAATAGTGTTTAATGAGTTCTTTCTTTTTCTTTTCAAAGAATATTAGTAGATATCTTTCAAAGATTTTTAGTAGGAGCTTTTGCAAAAAAATAGAAAGAAAAAAAATTCAACCATAAAAATGTAAAAAGAAATACTAAATAAATTGAACATAATATAATTTTGAGAATCCACTAAAGAAAAGTAAAATATATATATATATATCCTAAAATGGTTAGGTTTATATTTGGACCACCATAGCCATGGAAATTAAGGAAGAAAAAAAGGGTAGGAGGTGGTGGAAAAAAACTACCTAAAAACTACTTGAGAAAAAGGAGATGGTCTTTGGAATCTTGACTTTTTCTTTGGGTCTAATTAACACAATTTCCACTCCCCCATGTTCATACTCCACACCTAATGCATTCAAATTTCTATTCTCTATTAAACAAATATTTCTCATCTTTTAGAATATGGAGATTCACATATGGATGACATCAAATGAGCAAAAGGAAAAAGAAGAAGAAGAGGAATTGTGTTCACTAACTAAACCATTTCACCAATTCAACTAATCTAATTCACCATTAGAGAGATAGTTTTATTGTAACATTCGAGAATATTTAACAAAATTCATGACTTAGCCTTACTAATAATTAAAAGTAGAAAAACTCCAAAAATGAGCACATACTCTAGTCTAGTGAATTTTTTTGTAATACTCTCGTGATACTATACTCCATTTGTTAGACTAGACATACTAACGTAGTAGAAAAATTTCCAACGTTTCTGAATCTTCAAACAAATAAGGAGGCATCGGAGATTGGGCATGAACAGTAGAACAATTTAATTTTCTGCATAGCCAAACATGGGAAGAAGGTGATGATTCCTCAAAATACTTGAATGTGAAGTCTGTCCTTCCTTTTCATATGCATGATGAAAATAATAAGATAACTTTAAACACAAACTTCTCCTTCAAAAAGTTAAACCCCCTTTGCCTTTTAAGTGGGAATCATCTACTTGGATCTTTTCTTTTCACACTCGAAAAAGGTTTTCTTTTTTAAAAGTTATATGTTTTCCAATGAGTTGGTGCTAATAAATTATGGTTTTATAGGACGATGATTTTGAATATTTGATCTGTTCTTTTTTTTTTTTTTTTTTGGGTGTAGTAGTTGGGTCTTGGAGATGATGAGAATGGTAATTTCTAAGGATTTTGTATTAAAGAAAATGAAAGGGAATCATTGCTATTGCTACACACTATTATATCAAGATGATATCATAGCATTAGGGCGGTATGTATTTTATAATACAATTATAAAATTTGAACTATAGAAGCATTAAAATATATGGGAATGTGTATTTTTTGTATTTTAATAGTTTGTATAAGTTTCTTGGGAGTATGGGTTTGGATAGAAGAAGGCAGGCGCAGAAAGTGAAATTAGAATCCCAAAGCAAAAGCTAATGCTTCTATAGTTCTATTCTATTTCTCCCACTGTCTAAAACTAAAATCCCAGATTTTTATTTGAAAATAGTTACTTACTTGCAAATAACAAATGATGATCAGCACTCATTCAATACTGAAAGAATCATTGAATTCCCACCAACAATTTCTGATAAATTCGCCAACCTAACACTCTCTTTCTATTAAAACTCACCTCCTCATTTAAGAATCCCAACCTCTTCTTCAACCTCTATAACTTCCCCTCTTTTATATTTCTACCTCTTTTTTACACTATCAGTCTCTTTCTACCATGGAAGCTCATAACCTAAAGCTGAAGTGTTGATAACATTCATCAGGTAAGCTCAGAGACTGTCCTTTGAAACCCATTGGCCTTTTTTTGATTTATTCAGCTGTTTTTTCGGTTATTATAAAGGTTCGGGAAATGGAGTATGGCATTTTAGAGGGTTTTTTTTAGTGTTGGAACTTGATGGAGTTGCAGAAGAATCCAGGAAAGTTGCCTGGAGATGAACCAGGGACCATTTACGAGAGATTCTCAGTGAATTAAGTAATGATGGTTTGGGAAAACTAAAAGGGGTTGGCTCTGTTTTTCAATTTTTTTTCTTGCTTTCAAGAGTTTTCCTGAGATGGGGTTTCGTTTCTTTGGTTCCATTTTAGTTCTTGCGTTGTTCTTCAAACCTTTGGCTTGTCAGCAACCCAATACAGATGGGTTTTATATATCCGAGTTTATGAAGAAGGTGGGATTGAACTCTTCTGTCTACAATTTTTCTGCTCCTGTTTGTTCATGGAAAGGGGTTTTCTGTGACAAAAAAGGAAATGTTATCGAGTTTGTGGCTTCTGGCATAGGCCTCTCCGGCGCTATTCCTGACAATACACTCGGAAAACTCAGCAGACTTCAGAGTTTGGACCTTAGCAACAATAAAATCACCGGATTTCCTACAGATTTTTGGAGTTTAGGCTTACTGAAGAGGCTTAATCTCTCATCTAACCAGATTTCTGGTCCTCTCGGAGACAGCATTTGCAACTTTGGACAGCTTGAAAGTGTTGATATTTCCGTCAACAATTTCTCTGGGAAAATTCCAGAATCTATCAGCTCGTTACTTAGTCTCCGAGTCCTGAAATTAGACCACAACAGGTTTGGAGAAAGCATTCCATCAGGAATTCTAAATTGTCAGTCTCTGGTTTCGATGGACCTTTCATACAATCGGCTAAATGGATCGCTTCCAGGTGGATTTGGGGCTGCATTTCCCAAGCTTGAAAGCTTGAACCTTGCAGGAAATGGGATTCATGGCCTTGATTCAGATTTTTCTGGGCTTACGGCCTTAACAGCTCTTAACATATCAGGAAACTTGTTTCAGGGTTCGGTTATGGGCTTGTTCAAAGAGCAGTTGAAGGTGTTAGATGTAAGCAGAAATCAATTTCAGGGTAACATTTCTCAGGTACAGCTCAATTCTAGTTACAACTGGTCTCATTTGTTGTATCTAGACTTGTCTCAGAATCATCTCGGTGGAGAAATTTTCAACATTTTGGAGAAAGCCCAAAATCTCAAGTACCTCAATCTTGCTTATAATAAATTTAGTAGCCTGGAATTTCCTCATGTTAGTTTGCTTTCAAGTTTAGAATACCTTAATCTATCCAAATCCGGCCTCACCAATCACATTCCTCCTGGAATCTCACAATTGAGTCATCTGAATACCCTTGACATCTCCCAGAATCATCTCACGGGCAGAATCCCGTCTTTGAGCGTAAAAAACCTTCAAATTCTTGATGTTTCGCAGAATAATTTGAGTGGAGAAATCCCTTTATCTCTCTTAGAAAAACTGCCATGGATGGAGAGATTCAACTTCTCCTACAATAATTTGACCTTTTGTGATTCTAAAATTTCCTTCAAAACCCTCCAAGCAGCCTTCCTTGGGTCAGCAAACAGCTGCCCCATTGCTGCAAATCCGAGTCTCTTCGTTAGAAAACCCAGTAAACATGAGGTCTTGAAGCTGGCTCTGGCTGTTACTTTCTCCATGATCTGCTTACTTTTAGCCGTGATATTTCTAGCATTCGGATGCAGAAGGAAAAGCAGGACATGGGTGGTAAAGCAGGCCTCTTACAAAGAAGAGCAAAATATTTCAGGGCCCTTCTCTTTCCAAACTGATTCAACCACATGGGTGGCTGATGTTAAGCAGGCAACATCGGTCTCGGTAGTAATTTTTCAGAAGCCATTGTTGAATATAACCTTTGCAGATCTCTTGTCTGCAACTTCTAATTTCGACAGGGGTACCCTATTGGCAGAGGGTAAGTTTGGACCCGTCTATAGAGGATTTCTACCTGGAGGAATTCATGTGGCTGTGAAAGTTTTGGTCCATGGTTCTACATTGACGGAACGGGAAGCTGCAAGAGAACTTGAGTATCTCGGTCGAATTAAACACCCCAATCTTGTGCCATTAACTGGATATTGCTTGGCTGGGGATCAAAGAATTGCCATCTATGATTATATGGAGAATGGGACGTTGCAGAATTTGCTGCATGACTTGCCACTGGGTGTTCAAACAACAGAAGACTGGAGTACAGATACATGGGAAGAAGTTGACAACAATGGAATAGAAAATGTTGGTTCAGAAGGTATGTTAACGACTTGGAGATTCCGCCACAAAATTGCATTGGGTACTGCTCGAGCACTTGCATTTCTTCATCATGGGTGCTCACCTCCGATCATTCATAGAGATGTTAAAGCCAGTAGCGTTTACCTGGATTATAACTTAGAGCCCAGATTGTCAGATTTTGGATTGGCGAAGGTTTTTGGCAATGGTCTAAGTGAAGAGATTTCGCGTGGTTCACCTGGTTACGCTCCACCAGAGTTTTTGCAGCCTGAGAATGACCCTGTAACACCCAAAACTGATGTATACTGCTTTGGTGTTGTCCTGTTTGAACTAGTTACTGGTAAGAAGCCAATTGGTGATGACTATCCAGAGGGAAAAGAAGCCGACTTGGTGAGTTGGGTAAGAGGACTTGTGAGAAAGAATCAAGGATTAAGAGCTATTGATCCAAAAATTCGAGGTACAGGACCAGATGATCAAATGGAGGAGGCCCTTAAGATTGCTTATCTATGCACAGCCGACCTTCCATCGAAACGACCAAGCATGCAGCAGATAGTTGGACTTCTCAAGGACATCGAACCATCAGCTTAGAAGAATTCAATAGATCAAAAAGAAAAGCATTTGGGGTTCTACTTTGGTTCTTTTGAACTCCCTTCTTTGATGCTGCTAAGGGAAGTGTACAGTACAGTCATCCTGGAAAGATATGCTTCAAAATGTTCCATGTATTTTTTTTCTTTCCTAATATTCATTGTGCAACATCAGAATTTTATGTCAAATACATGAGTTAGTCGAAGGAACTGAAAAATGGGAATTTCATCACAGTTTTAGTACAATGAGAGTTCAGTTTTTAGAACAGCATGTTGGGGTGTAACTACTAACCTTAGTAAACTAACTAATATCGCTAAAGTCATAAATTTCTTTTATCTCCTTTTTCCATCCTCGAGACTTTAGGTATCATAAAAAGGGTTGAAGGCATGAAAGTCTGCTGATGATATCCAATGTACTAGTCCTTTTCAATAATTGTTTTCAACTATTATTTCACCAGAACAATTGTGTTGGAGAATATGGTAGTTGGGGGGGGGGGGGGGGGGGGGGGGGGGGGGCGTGCTTTAAGAGAACTTCAACTTGCCGTGAACTTTATGGAAATGAAAACCATTCATCACGCTTGGGACCATTGTTGAAGCTCAAATCTAGCTTGTATATACTTTTGGCTGTATGTAGGAAACATCTTTTTGCATGTGTTCCTCCCTCAGCCCATTATACCAATTTGAGTAAGTTCTTTCCTCTAAACTTAATTCTATCTGTTAACAGTAAAACTTGAAAAACACCCAATGTAAATACAACATCAGTACAAACCTCATAGTAGCATCAAAATTTCTCCATCAGGTTCAAAAGAATCCAAAGCGAGGGGGGGGGGGGGGGAGAAAAAACAAAGCAATTACTTGATTAGATGGAGTTTCTGGCCACCAAATTGATGAATAATCAACAGCCACGACCATTATTTCAAAATCTCATTCCTGTTGACCCCACTGGGTGAGCTTGGCAATTTTTCAAACACTTAAATTGAGAAAATGTGGATCTCACGCATCAACCCCACTACTGATTTGGTGGATTGATTGAGGCGTGTGATACTCAATAACATGCCAATGGCCAATCCTACTGAGCCGACAATGTTTAATGTACCAAATTTTGAGTTAAATTCAATTGAATTTTGAGTATATGGGGTTGCAATCTGATAAAAAAAAATTTAGTAGTAAAAACCATAAGGAAAACCAAAAAGATTCACGTTTCTTAACAACTGATGTGACAACTCACTTCCCTTCATGTATAAGGCCTTTTGCTGCTATGTCTTTTAATCTAAATTAAAGTTTAACCGAAAGATTTATTAAAATATTGCATTTTCAAAAACTTATTAAAAAAAATTAACATTAGATAAATTCATAATACATACAAAAACCAATATGAAACCAATCTTAAACATAATTTTAAATCAAATTTAAAAACACATTCTACTAATTACAATTTTGATCATAACCTATTTATATTTAGAAACACATCCTACAATTATATGTTCTAATTCCAATCAAATTTGGCGTTCTGATTACATGGTGCATGCGGAAAAAAACTAACTGTTGATTACATGGTGTGTGAAAAAACAAAAGCGAACCATAATCTTCAACCTAACCTGCCTTCTGCTTTTCATCGTTCTCCTTTTGCTTCTAATTAGAATTATAACGGTTCTCCTTCCCATCACCAGCTAAAATGTTTTGAAGTAAGCCAAAATTCAAGGTTTCTATTTGACAAATGCCCACTAAGCACTTACTTTTAGTCTTCCTAATCATCTTCTTCGTCCTTGTGGAAGCATTATACCAGCAAAAACTGGATCCACCAAACTTACACAAAACCTCTTCCGCTTTGATAAGGATAATTGAGCCTGGCATGCCATTCATAACAAATTTTCTGATCTCAAATTCTCTGATCCATGAGTTTTTCTTTTGCATCCTCCACACTTGAACGCCTTGCATCACTTGGGAATGAGTTGTTGTTGTTGGTAGGTTGACGTAAATAATGGCATAAACAATGCCATTAGATTGTAGTATTCGCGAGCGGGAAGAGCTTGGGCCACGTCCAGCTTTCAAGACAGCACTCAATTCAATTTTTTCAGTTTCAACATCGAGAGCATAGATGGCATAGTCATTTGGTTTATTTTTTACTTTTCCCACAAAATAGATGACTCCATCCATGTAAATACCACCATCGTCAATGAGATAAGGTAGGGAATGAAGTTGCCTCCATTTGTTTCTACCAAAGTCAAAAACATCTATTATGGTAATAGGTCGTTGTCTGATAGATTCTTGTTGTGTCCTACACATAATCAAATCTGAACGAGTAGCTCTAAATAATTTGTATTCCTTTGTTGAAGGAATGCAACCTAAACCAAAGTGGTAAATATCACAAAATATTTTAGGAACATGGTGAAACTCATTAGTGGTGGGATTAAATATGCCATGACACACTGTGTTAAGTTTGCTTTTGCAAACAAACAGTAGGCCATTGCAGTAACACATCATTGTGACCCTGGACCAGTCCCCGTCGTCGAAGGGTACCGAAAAGGCAGATTTACTTCCTTCCAATTCAAAAAAATCCAAATATACATCCAAGCGTTTGGTAGGATCAGAACGGAAACAATACATCCTAGCATTGCATAGCCAACTACTTCTAGGATTGGGGACTACATCAGAGACAGAGAGAAGGAAATCATTGTTGAGTTTATAAGAGTGAGCATAATCTAAAACCATAGCATTCCAAGTTTTACAAACAAGTCTGCATACTCTCAAATTGGAGATAATGAGTTTAGAGAAGATTGAGATAGCAATATCCGTTGGAAGCCCCTCTCCCCAAGTCATTGTGTCCATGGAAGAAGTTAGGATTTTGTTTTGTGGGTGATTGAATAATTATGATATGAATCCCTTCACGATGTTATTTAAATACTGAGTTTGGGAGAAATATCCACTTTGTTAGTTGGATTTATTTATTTTTCCCTAAATCTTATCCTCACTTTTGTTATATTTGATTGATGTTAGATTTTATTTTATTATTGTTATGTTTATTTCCGATTACGCTAAGGTAATTGAGTGAGATATTTGTATTAGAGGATACAAATTTAAAGGATTTTTCTAAGAACAATCATTTTAAAAAAAAACACTAACTGATTACAATATTTTAGAGGTGAAATTATAAAAACGGCATAAAAAATATCCCAAATCTTTAAAGTTTAAAAAATGTTATTCAATTTTCGAAAATGATTAAAAAATTACTCTTACCGATAATTTTGGAGGAAAATTGTTAAACTTTTGTTCAAAAAAAAAAAAATAACCATAAAAAAAGTTTCAAAAATACCACTCAGCTTAGAAAAAATATTAAGAAATACTCTTGCAAATATTAAACCAACGTTTTCACCCACTAAAATCAAAATCAAAATTTAATGTTTATTTATTTATTTATTCTTTTTTGTGATTTGAATTTTTTTTTATATCGATTCATCTCTTTCTATTGATATCTAAAAAAATGTGCCAGTGTTATAAAATGGTGATAAAACTCCTTTGATTCTTTCTTTATCAGAAACGAAGTGTAAAGAAGAGTTGAGAAATAGGGTGAAAATTTGGTGTAATTTTGATGGTTGCTTGAGGGTTAGGAGGGAAGGTGGTAAGGGAGAGGGTTGTGTCTTTTATGGCAAAAGAAAGTATTAGTTGATATCTTTTTGTCTTCTTCCCCAGAATCATATTGATGCAAATGTTAAATGGAGTAGGAAGATTTGGCATTTTACTTGGGATTTATGATTTACGTGGTTGATGTTCCTTGGCTTGTAGAGGGCGACTTTAACAAAATTTGTTAGGATCATTCAGAAGAATATGAGGGCTCTTAATCATTTGTTGCTTGTATAAATGTAAGGAGTAATTACATCACTTCTCACTTCTCTTATTTACTTGTATAGGTTTGTGAATTTATCTTCTCATTATTCTCACCTAAATCATTCAGTATTATTTAATCAATAAAAATATTTTTCACATGGTATCAAAGCAAAGTCTTGACCTAGCAGCTAGACATTGTCGACCACCATTTGCAACTAAGATCCATACGACCACATTGACAACTCTTAAACTCCACTTGACTTGCTTTGAGATTTAGACTCTCCTAGATCTCCTCCGCTTCAACCACTTTGCTCCCACGATCTTTTTTTGCACCTTCCTCTAGGACCTTGCAACCGAGATCCGCTCCGTGAATTTGCTCAATCTTCTTCATCAATCAAATAGGATGTTGCTATGTTCACTTCCTGACATTCAGGCCTAACTGGGGTATAATCCATCGTTGACAAAGTGGTATGTTCAGAGTTACATCATCTGGCGTGGTCAAGGCCGTGGCTAAATTTGCCAATGCATCCGCTCTCTTATTTTCTACTCTATGGACATGTTCTAACATCACATTATCAAACTTTTCCATCAATTATGATTATCAAAGCCGAAGAGATTTTGTGTAAGTTTAGTGGAAACTTCTTTTGCTTGTATAATAGTTCCACAGGGAGGAAGAAGATCATTACTCAGACTCAAAGGAAGTGCTTAATGGGCATTTGTCAAATAGAAACCTTGAACTTTGGCTTACTTAGAAACATTTTGGCTTGTGATGAGAAGGAAAACCAGAACCAAGGAGACAGATGAAAAGCAGAAGCAGGTTGCTGAGAAACATATTGAAATTTGAAGATTATGATTCTTTTTGTTTTTGGCTTTTGTTTTTTCCCACACCATATGATATCTTAGTTCAAGTATTTACAACAAGAGAACAAACAAATAAAAATTATATGTTTCTATTATACTTATTTCAAAATAAAAATAAATAAATAATTCTTTTAAACATCTAACTTGTTTAGAAGCTAGCTAAGTCCATCATTCTAAAATTGATTTTTAAACCATCAAATATCAAACTTTAGATTTTAATAGTAATTTTCATATATTTATATTGATTTTTAATTATCAAGTTTAATTCCAAAAATTAATTTGTAGTTACTCCATTACTTAAAAAGATAATTATGATAAATATCTAGTTGATATTTTGTGTAGGATAGAAGTTCCATAGGCATAATTGAGATATATTTTATTTAAGTTTTATAATTTTTTAAAGTATCTTTTCAATTTACTTTTTTATAATTTTGATACGTATTTTTTTTTATAACAATTTTAGATATAATAATTAAGTGTATATCACAATTTCAAAATAATTGTAAATATACTATCATTGGGTAAATTTTGACATACTTTTTACATTGGTAATTTCTTTAAATATATCATTTTAGAATATTAATGAAGATATTATAAAATACTACAAAATTGTCAAATTATGCAAGTAGAAATGTAAAATATTTTCAACATTTTTGTCATTCTATCAATATTTAGATGACAACATCTATGTTTGTATCTTTGTACATCACATCTTTAATCATGAAATAATAGAAAAATATGTAAACGTGGAAATTTAATTTTCCAAATTTATAAAGAAAATATTAGCATATTAATTAGATTTTATAAAATTACAAAAAAAAAAAACAATAATCATAAAGAAATTAGAATTTAATAAATAAATATATAAGATACATCAATTTAAAAATAGACATTGTTAGTTGTTGAGATTCAATGAATGATTCTAATGTTAAAAACAAAAAAGAGATAAAGATGGAGAGTGATGTGAATGTATAAATGTGAAAGAGAAAGAAACAACGATAGGATTAATTTGATGAAAATGGAATTTGAAGGGATGTGGATGAGAATTCGAAGAGTGGTTGAAAAAGACAGCAATAAATGAACTAAAAAGTACTTGCAATAAAATGGTGGAATGAACCTTTTTCATATTATATCGATGTCCATAAAAATAATAAAGTTTCGATTTTATTAAAATATTGATATAATTAGTTAATGAGACTTTGAAGCAAAAATTTTGAAAGATGAAAAAATAATATCAAATATTAGAAAGTGATTATAAAATAAAAAAGAACATGAAGTGGTTATAAAAATGAAAAATCACAGCATTATACTAACATAACATAATAAAAATAGAAAAATGAAAAAGAAATAAGAAGAAAACTCCACTGACATTAATTCAAATTTAAAGTTAAATGATGTGAAAACTAATGAATTAATTATAAGTGGTTTCTTGAAGATAAAAGAATTTGAATGGTAAAAGAGAATAAATTTTCGCTTGCAATGATAATGGTTGTGTTGTATTGATCTTTGTCAGTAGGTGTCTTTGATAAAGAGAATGTTTCCATATTCCATTCCACCTTTTTAAGAAGTTGGCAACATAAAACACCAAAGGTCTGTTTTCCCTCTTTAGATCACAACTACCTTAAAAGAAAAGGTTACATAATATTGCTATTTGAGGAGAGAGAGACTGGAAAATGGAATAGAGAAATTCTTTAACTCAATATATGGCAGTCAACTAAACCAAGCTTTCCTTCCATTCGTTCTTCAAAATCTGTGGAGAAAACATTGCACAGAGAAAGAAAGCAGCAAGTGTCTGTGGACTGTGTTCCCGAAGGTTGAGGTAAAGATTAAATCAAGCAAGATCAGGCATGACTTTCTTGAGGAATGTAATGGGATAAGAATCTTCTTTATTGAGTCGGTCAAATGCGACATAATTTTCCTCTTTGTTGTATACATGGCATATCGTCATGATCGTCTTCATTAATCGCCAATTCCATGAAGCCTCATTCAGATGCTACAGAATGTGTAACAAAGTGGAAGAAAAGAACTAGATTATTAGCATCAATGGGGGAAAATATATGCAATAAACAAGGCAACCATTAGATTTTGCAAGATCTGAACATCGAACTATGTACATATGCATTTGGTTTAACCCCATTACCTTTCCCCAGTTTTCTTGAAGAGACTTATGAGCTGCCCGTAAGTTGTAACTCGGTATTCTTGGAGAAATATGGTGGGGAATGTGCACATTGATGTCATGGCAGAGAATCTCGATCCTGTAGATGGGAGAGGATAAACTTAGAAGCTAAGTCAATGTGACTTATGGTAATAAATCTTAGTTAACATGAATTATCTAGCAATTTCAAGACTAGAGAATCTCATGAACAGTGCCTGAATCTTTTTCCGATGTGCCTTTTTATCGGCTTAGAGTCGAATTAAGCAAGAAAAGAGAAAAGAAAAGAAAAGGAAAAAAAGACACTGAAATGAATGATTCAGTACCATTGAGGATAAGCACAGTGAACTGTTCCATTGAGCTGTGCTTGAGCTGCGTTCCACTCTTCTGATGACTTAAACGGTATATGAGGAGCTGTGTGATGGACCATGGTGAAAGTGCTCATCTAAGAAAGAAACAAAAGGTAATTTAAATAGAAGTTAAGTTTACAAAAGCAAAACCAACAAATTTTATCTGGGACAATTTCAAAGTTATGCAGAACAAGAACAATAAATATCGTCCCTCTATGAATGAAGAAAAGTGGCACAAACATCGTATCATTGTCTCATGATCTCGAAAGCATGGTATTCACATTCTTTTATTTGCTTCAAGAATATTAGTGCAAGATGTAAGCTTCATTAAGATTGATGTTTCAACAATATCAAGATATACTTGGATACCACCGGCTAAGCTACATGGTTCATTTTCATTAAAGTCTACCCTGCCATATATCCTCTAATTCTGATTGTTAACTAGTTTCTTAATCCATTGTCACATCATGAAGAACCATGACAAATCACTATCCAACGCAGATCATCAATTGAATTGATCATAGGACTATAGAAGAAACTGTAATAAGAAGAGGCAAGCAAATGACGTTACCCAAAAGTGGTATCCCAGCCATGGCATTAACCAGAACTTGACCCATCCAAGAATCCCAGTCTTGTAGATGATCAATGGCCATCCAATAAACATAAATGCAAAAACACAAGCTAAGCTTATCTTCACTCTTTTTACTTCATTTGGTCTGAACTTCTTCAAATCAAAGTGCCACAACAACCTATCATGCATAAGAGCAAATTGGTGCATATTAATGAAACAGACAACTTGGTCAAATCACGTACAATAAATTTTCATAGAAAGTCAAACTATTCTAGCAAAGTAACCATCCAAGGTAAACTTACCAATGTGCTATAGACATCCACGGTCGAAATGGACCATAACCATATATGATTGCTTTACGCAAAAGAGGAGCTGAATCAAATTCCTCTTTCCACACAGGATGCCAAGCTGTATCTTCTTCCAGCCTATAATATGTGGATAAGAATAAAAATGAAAGGTTAGCTAAAACTAGACGATGAAAGGCATAAATCGTTAAGATGCAAGTAACAAACCAAACTTATAAAATATGGATTCCTATTTGGTCATATGTGGAGTATTTCAAACTTAATTAACACAGCAATATTTGACTCTAGGCAAAATGCAAAACATATGGAGAAATTCTGTTAACTTGATCCCAAGATACAAGGAGAACTAACCATGACAAGTAAATAAGACGTCATGTGAACAAACCTAGTACTATCGAGGTACTGATTATAAATTTATAAGTGTAAGGGAACTAATTAGACAGAAAAGTAAAAAACGTAACCCCCAGAGGGCTAGACTTTCCCAAATTCCTCACAAGGAAATCCCACAAAATTCTTCGCACCTTTCTCTCAACCCATTCCCTGAATTTATAACTAAAAACTCTAACCAGCTTACTAGCTATTTACTAATTGGCCCCTTCTAATAACCATACTAATATTCTACTAATAACCCTCATATATCTCTCATTAGGTCCCTTACAATAACACACTAACATCCATCCGTATTGTTCTGCTCATATTACTTATCAAGGCTTTTGCATTGCTTAACTAGATGCTATCCAACCTCAATAAGACATTTCTTTACATATTACTGAACAATGCTTCTGCAGGAAGATAGAGCTCACACAAGTATTTCAAAGAGAGAGAGAGATAGAGGAAAGATTATTAATACATGTTTGTCTTTGCATGATGTTGATCATGCTTAAACCGCCAAGGCTCATATGGGTATATTAGAGGCATGAAAGCCAAAGTACCCACAATGTCTTCCACTAACTTGTTCCTTGAAAATGATTTGTGAGCACAATCATGACCTATAACAAAGAACTTGAGGAGGAAAGAAACTTCAGTGGCTAGAGTTGCAAGTCTGATAAGGATGAGAAGAAGAGAAAGGGAAAGGGAAGCAACCAGAAAGAATATTGAGACTAACCCCAGTTATTGCTGTTCCAGTCCATGCCCAAGCCAAAGGTAGTAGATACCATGGAGCTTTTGCAATCATGACAAGGCCTAATGAGTAGGAAGCTACAGATACTAAAACAGATTTCCATGCTTTCACATCATTGATCTCAAACACCTTTAAAAAAATGAAAAAATAAGATATAATAAGTAAAAGAAACACGATCGTATGCATGAACTAGATAGCATCATCAAAATTTTATCTGACAGAAGAAAAGAAAATGAAACTGCCTCAAGGACAAATGTTAAACACCAGTATGTTGCAACAAAATAAAGTACCTCTTTTGGAAGGGACTCAACAACATCTTTTAACCTAACATTATCAGGAAGAGGTTCTCCAATTTGCTCAAATCCATAGCTTTCTGATAATTGTTTTCTATATTCAGCACTATCTGCTGAAGAAGATGGTGGCGCAGCTGGAACAGCAATAGCTCGTAGAATTGCAGCCCTCTTCACAGGAAGTAAATAGTTTTGTCGCTTGATTTTCTTCTGAAATAATATTTCCCCCTTCACTTGCAATATACCTGTCTATCGGAATAAGCATGTTTGAACTGTCTAAATTGATAATGGAAAATCAAAGCTATGTTGGTTCCTAGTCAATTAATTCATTTTATGGCATATCAAAATCCATGCTTAAGTTGAATGAGGATATGAAAATTTATCAATGTGATTGAAAATCTAAACTTCCAGAACGAGCTAGACTCTAAATCTATCTAATTTCCAATTTTACTCAATATTTTATTAAAAGAAACCATGTCTGAAACAGCAAGGTTTCTTCCGGAGTGACAAAGGAAATGAGATTGAATCTTCAATGAATATACTCTAACTGTGTCACACTGTAATAAGACAACCGCTAGACGATTCAGTTTATCAAGTAATTACAAATTCTTAAACA
Organism: Cucumis sativus; assembly: GCF_000004075.3. Taxonomy (NCBI): domain Eukaryota; kingdom Viridiplantae; phylum Streptophyta; class Magnoliopsida; order Cucurbitales; family Cucurbitaceae; genus Cucumis; species Cucumis sativus. Next base: position 15,819,719 of record NC_026655.2, on the reverse strand, counting down.
GCTTCAAATAATTCTCAAAAGGAAGATACTAAAACATACCTGGAGAACAGTGGGATGCAATTTTCTGGGTTCGAGCAAAATTATGATGGGGGCCCTGATAATCAAACCAAAATAATAAGAGAAAAGAAGAACACAAGTACAATAGCAGGGAGAGATTAAAAAGAAGAAAACATACATTGAAAAGAGCCATGGAATCTACGAGTCTGCAAGCCATTATGTGAAGAATTACTGAAATCCCAATTAAGCAGGCCCCCTTAGCTTGCTTGCTTGGGCTATTCGAATAAGAGGCAACAGAGGGGGGAAAGAGGGAAATTTCTTAATGGGTATCCCCTTAAGTATGGAAGTTTGCAATTTGAAATGGGAAATTGGGAATAAATCTTTCACCAATCGTTCTTTAAGATGTGGATAGAATCCTCTGAAAGGGGTTAGCCCTTTCGAGCTTGCGCCACTAGTGTTCAAGTAGGCGTTGTTATCACTCATTTTTTTTCTGCCCCCACAACGAAATTGTAAGCAAAAACAAAAGTTCGCCTCGTCCTGACTTGATGAAAATATTAAGGATCACTTATAGCATTCTTTCGAGTCTCAGTGTTCTATCAAATTTGGACGGTGAACTGTAAACTGAGACTAAACTAATACAACTCTCTTAGTCATGCGGTTAAGTTAATAAAATTATTAATTTAAAGTTTAAATGGATACAAATATAATGTTTAAAATTTTTTTAAATATTGATGAAAAAATATAACAATCTTAAAAATAATAATTAAATATATAACAACATTTTGACTAATATTTATATCATGGTCTATAATAGATTTAGCTAATTTTCAATCTTTTTAAAGTGTTAGTACGAGTAATTAATTATTTTGAATTTAGTTAATATATTTGTAACTATTACAATTTTAAGTTTAAATATTATTTTTAATAAATTTATTTTTCTAAAAAAATCAATTCATTTAAGAAATTTCTATAAGCATGATTTAGTTAACATGCAAGTGCAAACAAAGGTTTACATTTGCTAGCATATGGAAATTTATACTTAGATTAATAATAGCATATTATCGTGAATATTAGTGAAGGCAAAGACGTGGAAACAAAGGTTTACATTTGCTAGCATATGGAAATTTATACTTAGATTAATAATAGCATATTATCGTGAATATTAGTGAAGGCAAAGATGGGGAGGATGAAGATGCCAAAGCGGTGTATATACATTGTGTATATAGACACACTGTATATCATACAATTCATGTATATTATTTTATGATTTAAAAAAAAAATGTAGTTACACTTATCATTATAATTGTTTCAATTGAATATATATCATTTATTAAAATGATTCATGCATCAATATAATTTTCCACCTATGTAATAATTGCAATCGCTTTCTAATGAGTCATGTGGTTGCAAAGTCACACTTTACTATACAAATTTGTGATTGTAGAACGAAAAAGATACATTAAGACCTTTTCATGCTTTTGCAAAGAAAAATTTGAGTACAGCTCCCAACCTTTCATCTATTTGAAAGTGTTCATGCATAGATTACATATTTGAACCATATTTTGAAAGAACAAATAAGGATCAATAATAATTTAGATTATATTATTCATTATTCTGATTAAAAAAACTATTAATTAAGAATCAATCATAGTTAAAATTATAAATATTTAAAATTTGAGCAATTTAATTCAATTTAACCAATTAATACATACATACATCTATATCTACCAACATATTTACTTGCTTACAATTATCAAAATCATATTGTAGTCGTAATTTTATCCTACATTTTTTATATAATAATAACTAAGATTTTATTTTTTAATAATAGTCATTTGTAAAAAAAAAATCATTCTTTTGAGCATATCTAATCATTTTGTAAAAAAAAATCTTTTGAATAAAATCTCTACAAAAATTTGGTTCGAAATAAAACTCCAACATTTCTTTTTGTAGGAATTTGATCCACACCCCATACAATAAATAATTTTTTTCGAGATTTGAATCATTATTTTTTCTTTTTTTATCATTATTTCCTTTTTAAAATAAAACCTTTAGTCTTTTTCTTCTCAGTAAAAAATAGAGAGAAAGAAGGGACATAAGGAAAACGTTTTTTTTTATTTAATGTTATTATTATTATTTTATTTTTAAAAAAATATCAACTTTTGATGATAAAATTTAATCATTATTATCATTATGTTTTACTACTACTGTTTTCCTTTTTATTTATTTATTATTTTCTCCTCTTCTATTTTCTTCCCTATTTTCGTCCACCGGTTTTATATTCTTTGTTTCTTCTCCTTATCTTTAAAACTTATATGTGCTTAAATATATGTATGCATATTTTTCTTTACATTTTAGATTGAATTTATTTTGATAATATTACCATATTATTTTGCCTTTACTTAATTAATTTGATTTTATATCCTTCTTCATCTAGAAAATTTGGGAGTTTGGTTTTCTAGAATTCTTGAGGTGATGAGTCGATTCATCCCGTGTCCGAGATCGATCTTTGTGTTTGTATAATTTAGTATGATGCTTCTTTACTTTTGTTTATACTTATCTAATTTTCTTATTAAGCATCATTTTATTTTCTATTTAAAATGTTTTAAAATCCTTCAAATTTAAAATTTTGTATGTTTTAAAATAAAAACTTTTTTTTAATCATTTAGAAAATTTGTTTCTCATCTTACAATTTCTTTTTTATGTTTTTTAAACCTTCAAAATATTATATATGATTTCATAGAATTTTCTAGTCATTTTTTTCTAATAAAATTTTCTTCCATATAGTCTAATTGATAGAATAATCTCCACCTATTTTATGAGATCATTGTTTCAAATGTTGGAGTAATGAAAATAAAATAAAACGTTAGTTTTAAAATAAATTTAAGATTTGAAATTTAGCCACCATTTTCTAAGTGAGTGTTGTGGGTGCTAATACTTCTTCATATACAAATGACTGTCGAACTCAATTCTAGATTTATTTCGATGACCATTCATATTGTAAAAAAGATTGACGACAACTCTTATTTTCTTTTAAAACTATCACTTTTGAGAACATCGACAGCTCTGTATCGGATATGTGACAAACTACTACTTTTTGTATTAGTGTGTGATCACATAGTCATAGTTACTTGATTGTTTACATATAAGTACGGGATTGCATCAAAGAAAGTGTATTCATCATGGAATCATCAGTAATTGAAGAATATACTATATTGGAATGGGAGAACCTCAATCTAATAAAGAATTAATTCATATATTCATCATTGGAATCATCGGTACTTGTTATTACTTTACAGTATGTATTTTGATTGATTTAATTTTCCTATTAGAATTCATTGATGGTAATCATTTCCGCATTTGATTTTTGTACTTGGTAAATTTATATATGCATAAATTTATACATATACATTAGTTCATCAACACATTCAATTCAATAAATCATAAGTCCTCCTGATCCATCCTGAGCTTCACAAAAAATCTGTCTAGAGTTTATACCTAAGTGAAAACTTGTATGAAATTGTCATATATTCGTTCTTTATAGGCATGGATTCAAACTATCATATGAAGTAAACATTTGTTGCATGTTAGAGATAGTTCACACCGTCTAAAACATAGATGCATGCTTATAACTATTTCAACTCTTAACACACGTCAAACCACGACAGTTTTGAAGACCAAGATAGAGACTCGAGATTATTGCTCTCATTTGGATAAATTTTTCAAATAAACTCATTAAATGCAATATTGCATAGAGATTCCAGGAAGAATTAGAGACTGATGATAGTTTACATTACAACTATGAATATATTAGCTTAATACATTAGAAAATTGTTAGATATAGAGAGTCATTTTCAGACTTAGACAATTCTTCAACAATTCTCCAAGTTTGCAAGATCCTTAGAAAAATCCACAACTTTTGGGGGTTTGTGAGCAAGTATCTTCCTCAATAAATAAAAGATAAATAAAGAAAATAGGCTTGAAATAAATTGTTATAAATAATAATGAAATGTATAGAAACATTTTAAAATTTAAAGAAGTCTGCAAAATATAGTAAAATATATTAGTTGTAAACTTCTATTATTCATAGAAGTATATCATTGAATATAGGCTCTCAATCTTGTTCATTGTGATATATTTGAAATGCCTCTAAAATAAATCATCTTCAATTTTGCAACGGAAATACAAACATATTTTAATGAAACATTGCAGTGGCTAACTTTTTGATAATGAAAAATCATCTTCATATTTCATCTGGTTTTAAATGATTTTTTAAATTCTTTTTATGTTAGTTTTGGTTTGATTTTACTTTGTATTTGTATTTGTATATGAGTGTTGTTATGTATTTATATTATATGTATTAGTTGGTTGATATGATTAGTACATGATTTCTATTTTTAAAATTTTTGTCAGTTCATTGTAGTTATGGTTAAGTATATAATAAATTTTGTATTAAGTGTATCAATTGTATAAACCAGTAATGCATTGGTTTATACTTAATATATTAAGTATATGAATGATATAACTCATTATATCAACAATATATTAGTAAACTATATCAACGTATCAGTAAAGGAAATCATTATCAAGTATATCAATCAAGTTTACAAGTGCATATCACAAGTATATTGGTAGGACTTCAAGTATATCTAGCTAGTGTATTTATTCAATCGAGTATCGATGAAGAATACTAAGTGTATATGCAGTACATCACGTGTATTAAATGCATCACGGGTATCAAGTGTATCAAATTCATTTAGTGTACCAATGAAACATAAAAAATTTGTCAACGGTGTATCAAACATATCAATGAAGCATTTTAAGTGTATCAAATTAATCAAGTGTATCGGTAAAACATAACTAAAGGCCAAGTTTGTAATTTTCCATTTTCAAATCTAAGCTAGGTTTGAGTTTTACATTTTTGCAAAACCAAAAGCTACGTGCTAAAGGCCTAGTTTATTAAACCTATTATGATAAATGTGCAAGAAGCCCTAAAAATTATAGTTGGTGTATTTTAAATACATCGACAAACTAAGTTATCATACATCAAATAATAAACTAGAGTTTATCGAACATCATTCGGAAAATATTTGAAGTAACATTTCAAGGGCATTGACAATATATGAAAGTATCTACAATTACATATAACAACAATAATCAACATTTCAAATGTATCAACAATATATTACAACAATTTAGAATAATCAACATTCAATCGATAATTTATTATCAATAATTTATTTTGGAGAAAAGTTCATGTGTTACATTTCAAAGGTATCAGGTATATCTAGTGTTCATCAATAGAATATCAAGTGTTTCAATATCGAAAATTATTAGATTATAACTTCAAACTCAAAAGTTGAATATATGCAAACGATGTACAAGAGTGTAAGTCTACATCTTTTAAAACTTGGTAATTAAAAGAGAATTAATTTATTTAATTCCTTTCCTTTCGCTTTTGCTATGAGCCCCACCCAAATACATGAGAGAAACTTCAGAATTTCAATATAAAATAATAAATTAAGAATTTGAAGGCACATTACAAATCACACACAAACACAAGAAGGGATTAAAAGATCATATTATGCAAGCAAGTCCAGTCCATACGAACAAATTTCTTGCTTCTAAACGTGACACTAAAACATGCCTATAGTCATTGATAATTAATTGAATGTGATTTTACACTGCCATTTCCTATCGTATTAAATTGATTTTGGAGTGAAGGAAAGTAAGAAGAGTTTTTGGGCTCTTAGGAACACCATCAGCCAATGTAATGAAAACTTGAATCACTATCCTCAAACATCAACCCCAAACCAAAACGGTGGTAACAAAATTGAATTCATCCGCTGACCATATTATATTTCGGAAGTCCCAACCCAAGAAAACACAAAGGGCCCTAGCTATAAAGCTCGTAAAGAATGGAACCCACCTAAATAGCTAGCACTAGCACTAGCACGATAACACCATTGAAGAGACAAGAAAACTGATACCAAAATACAAGGAAGAAAGAACTCTTAAATTAAAAGTCCAAAATTAATTTACTCGGGAAGAATTTGCTCATTATCTGCATCAGCTTCCGTCTCAATTTGTGGCTTTGTTGGTCCAGCACCTGGTGCCTGTTTCTTCTTAATACCGCTAACTATGTCGTCAATTCTTAGCAGCATGCAGGAAGCTTCTATAGCTGTCTTAAAAGTTTGTGCCTTTACATTATACACATCCCAAATCTGAAAAAGCCAACAATAACAAAATTGCAAAATGTTAGATAAGTCTTAGAGAAAAACATTTAAATTCAATAATCAGAACAGCACGGTTATAGGAGGAGAAATAAAACTTGTAAACTCAAGCAGGTGCGGGATATCGGTTACACTACTCAAACTCAACAACATAAGAGAACAATGGTTACACCACTCAACATCATAGGTTGTGGAGTTCATATCAGATCTCTTTGGAGAGAGCATAGATTCTCAACCAAGATTGATGAAGTGACGGGACTCCCTATTTTTTACAATTTTCAAACATTGTGAATTGTGTTTCCATTTTCAGCCAAAGGACAAGAAAGCAATTATAACATTATTAAAGCTAACCTAGGCAGAGGTAATATTGCAGGCCACTGAATAGAAATCATACCTTGCGCTCTTTCATGTCAGTGATTTCGCCAGTATTTCCATCTATGCCTGTCCAGGCGTTTTCACCATTGGCATGCTATAAAAGTGGCAAAATATGGGGAAAATCAACAAATGATCATTCTAAAAAATGAAGTGTCAAGGCTTCAGCATATAGTGTCTTGCACAAATTCAATACCTTTCCTTGCAACGCTGTCATGGTTCGGATTACATTCACCCCACAATTCTGAGCCAAAGTTCGGGGTATGGCTTCAAAAGCTAAGGCAGCAGCTTCGTAAGGCCACTGTTATAATCACATATTCAAAAAATTGAAAGTTATCCTCAAAAAAACTAAGGCCACAGCACATATCATAGTTAACCAAGCAAATCATGGGTGTGTGATTTCGTGAAGTTATGGGCCAGAGCCCACTTGGTACAGGAGTAGGTCCATCTTAATCCACAACAAAAAATCACGACATTTTTCTGTTAGAAGGTTAGTAACCATATTATGGGTACTAAAAACTTAGATGATGAATATTCCACATTTCAAAAAAAATAAAGAACAAGATAACCCAAAAGGGATTAGAATTACCTTTTCTATGCCTTCAACAGAAGAACTCTTCTGCTTCAGCGTAGCAGATACAGTTAACTCGGTAGCACCACCCCCAGGAACAAGTTTTGGATTTTTTAATATGTTTCTTGCTACAGACATCGCATCCTGAATCAAGAAAACAATACACATGCTCAGTATGGGGAAAAAACATAAAAAAAATATCCTTCGAAACACTGTTATTATTAGATTACCTGCAAATTTCTTTCTACTTCATTCAAAAGATCTTTACTAGCACCTCTCAGAAGCACAGTACAAGCTTTTGGCTCCTTGCAATCCACTATAAAAGCAAAGAATTCATCCCCTATCTTCTTAACTTCAAATAATCCAGCACCAGTTCCAACATCTGATTCCTGCAACTCATCAGGTCTGTTCACAATTACAGCACCACAAGCCTTGGCTATTCTATTATTGTCAGTCTTCCTCAACCGCCTAATTGCACTGATACCAGCTCTACTCAGATAATGGCAAGCCAAATCACTGAGACCCTTCTCTGTGATAACCAGGTCAGGTTTGAATTTGATTATCTGTGCACAGATATTCTCAATGTATTCTTCTTCCATTTTCAGTAGGATTCCCCAATCTTCTTCTTTGACCAACTCAGCATTTGTCTGGTTTTCACCTTTTTTGTATTCTAGGGGGCAGTCAAGAAGAAGAATACGGGGATTGACAATCTTCCTTCTCATTTTTCCTGGGGCGACAACATCTTTGTTAAACATCACTCCTTTAAGAACCTTTGAATCTTCTAACTGACCACCTGGAACCTTCTCAACTTTTATGTACTTCTTGATATCTACTTCACGTACGCCTTGGCCAAGATCAACACCGACAATTGTAGTAGCATCAATTGCTAAATCCTGGAGGTTGAACAACGACATGGCTGAATGTATAAAATCTCAAATATTCCACTAGCAAAAACATTTTTTAATCTTCAATTCTATTAAAAAAGAAACCCATGAAATAAAAAATAAATAAACTAGAAAATTTATACAATCAACTTTTTAAAATGAAAAATCAATATTTCAGTGAGAGAAAAATGAAATAATACATAGGCATCTAGCAAAAAGAAAAAAGTCCACAAAAAGGAGCATCACTAAAGGAAGGTTTTCAATTTAGCAAAAAAAATACTTTAATATTTACGGAAAGACTTTGCCGATCCAAAGGAACATAGAACCTAGCAAGGGACCAAACAACGCTTGAATCCCTCAACACTCCACTAAAAAGTCTATCATGTCTCTCTCCACAAAGACCCCACAACGATGCACACACTCTAACTTGCCACAAAAAAACACCTCTACATTACAAATGGAGAAGGAATCCCTTGATCATCACAATTAGATCTTTAGAGTACAAATAAGATTTTAAATGCACATAGTCTATACACTATCCACAAATAACAGCCTAAATTTTCTTCAATATTCAACTCTTGAAAAAGAAAAAAGAAAAAAACCCTTGAAATAATTAAATTTAAATTCACTAGAAAACTTGGACTATCTGCAAATAAGATTATAACTTCTTGTAGGCTACACATGACTAGTATCTTCTGCAAATGAAAATAAATCAAGCAACGGGTCTACTAGACAAATCTCCTCCTAAAAACTTATAACATCAAAAATATAAAGACCTGGCATCCTTATAGGCCAAAAATATCTGAAAATAACCAAATTATCTATTTAAGTTGTCTTCTGCAACAACCTCCTAAAAATCTTGACACTGAATCTAAAGATCTGGCATCCTTAAAAGAAAGAGTGGATGAACCAATCAATCAATATTTCAACTAGTCTACAGCAACTAATCTACATAGCCATTATAGAGATGGATCATTTTCCAACTTCTAAAAATGATTCACATGTTAGATTGAAAATATACAAATAAATGAAATCATACAACAATGTCACAAGGCAATGAACTAAAATTCTTACAGCAATCAGATCTCCAAATTGACTAGTGAACTTGGTGCCTATGCAGCTTTTGACCAGCCCCAACATAGCAGTGCCTGTCACATGATAGTCATTAGTAGAGTAGAGATCTTTCCAATTATTGTAGTTTTTAATGGAATAAACCAGTAATTGTTTGAGAGGAAATATATTGAAGCATTTGGTTTAGCATCTGGTGTCTAAGTTAGTAGACATGAGTACATGATTATACTGAAGGCCATTTCACTCAACAAGTCAAAGGTAAGGGAATTCAAGTAACTTACGATCTTTCACATCGATGTCCATAGCTATTTTATCAAGCACAGCAAGTGCATCCTCTAGAGCTTTGTTATAGGCTGTAACAAAGGAAATGGATGTTTATAAGGATCACGTTATGATCAATATCCAAGATGAAATCACTGGCTAAAAAACAAAAATTACCCCGACAAATGACTGTTGGGTGATAATTTTTCTCAATGAAGGCCTCAGCAACATGGAGCATTTCACCAGCTTCAATGACAAGAATGAAAAATTAAATAGAGAGATTCAACTCAATGAGCCAGCGTATCATCACTAATGTACAGTTCAAATCATTAAGGGAGGGGGGAGAAAAAAAAAAAGAGAGCTTCCCACAGACATTCGAAAACAATCCCTCATACGAGAAAAAAAAAGTTTAAAACACCTCACTCAGAATAGATCAATGGTTAATTGTTGTTCATCCTCTGTTACAAAAATAAAGTATTACATACTGGTCCAACACATACCAAGCACAATAACTGATGTAGTTCCATCTCCTACTTCCTCGTCTTGTGTTCGGCTAAGTTCAATCATCGACTGTTAGCAGCAAAGGAGTCATGTCATGCCAGGTCAGTAAAGCACGAAACAGCAAAGGGGAAAAGAATGGAAATAACAGGCAAAAGCGCTAATGTGGTAAATATATAGAACAATAATAGAAAATTAGTAAGAAACAGAGAAAAAGAACATTGATAGAAAACATGCTTTTGCTGCTGGATGTGCAATATCCAATTCCCGGAGAATGGCATTTCCATCATTGGTAACAACGATCCCTGTTGAATCCAGAGAGAGAAGTCAGCAACTGACTCGCAGCAGAGCAAACAAAATTAACAAAACCATATTCGTTTGGAAAGTTTCAGAAGATGGGAAATCACTGGACTCTACTTGAAACAATTAAACAGTGACAAAATATTGTCACTTGCGACGGAAATACAAAAACAGATTCATGTAGTCATCGAAAAATTAAAAGAAAAGGGGGGGGGGGGGGGGGGGGGGGGGGAAACCTCCTTGAGCATCAAGTAACATCTTCAACATAGATCTTGGGCCCAACGTGGTACGAATAATATCAGCAACAGCCTGCAGGAGAAGTGGAAATGACATGAAATGGCAAGAACTTCAGATTAAAGTAAAGCGTAAGAAGTAAATAACACAAACCTTGGAAGCCTGGATGTTAGCATGGTGAACCTTGCTCCCAGACTCACGTTTTAGAGAATCTTCTGCTCAATTAAACAACATAGAAAACAGTTAGATAGAAAAAACAGAAAAGAAAAAGGAAGGAAGATGGATCGAACAGCCGAAATGTTGGGAAAAGAGGTGGTGAAATCAACACAATCCCATTTGATTTGAGATCTAAGAAACAGAAGAGGATATGATGCAGAGGAAAGAATGAGAGGGAAAGGAGATTAACTGAGAACGAGAACCGGAGCGTGCATGATGAGTGGCTTCGATGGAGTACGAACGTCGAAAACCCTGCGCCAAAACCCTAGAAAAAAAAGTTGAGAAAGAAGAAAGGTATGAAAGTTGCACTGAGAGTGTCCACAAGGCGGGATGGAGGCAAATTATGTACGAACCAAAATTTACGGTTCGGCAAAAACTGAAGTATATGGGTCAGATCAACCCAATCCGACTCATAATTGACGGGTTGGGTCGGGTTAGAGAACTGATTATGGTTTTTCTTTTTTTAAAATGTATTTAAAATGAGTTTTATGCCCTTTCTTTTCTTCAAATTGAGTTTTATGCCAACGGACCACTTCAAAATTGAACCTTAAATCAGCTGAATAAACCACCAACTACTTCTGAGCTCTAAGCACTGTTGCAACTCCAATTGAGAACATGAAATCAGCTAAATAAACCATAAAGAAAAACAAACCAAGAAGTGGGTATTCCTACAAAACAATCGAGATCCTGAACTCGTGAAGCGCAGAACTGTCGGCGGCGAGCTCAGAGCAGAGAGGGAGTCGGCGTGCCTCCTGTGGGTGAGGCTGAGAGTGAGGGGGAATCGGAGACTGGAGCCGATATTGGGAAGAAACGAAGATTGAGATGAGTCGCCGGCCGGCGTGTCGCGTGGGTAATGCTGAGAGTTTATGCGAGAGAGTTTTAGGTAATAATAAAAAATAATAATAATAATAATAAAATAATTGAGTTGGGTTTGATTGACCCGATCCTTCCATCAAACAACCGATACTTTTTTTCTTTTCTTTTGTGGCATTTCAACCCAAAATAAAATGTAACCCAACCAATCACAAATTTCTTTTGTAAGAATCTATCAAATTTTTAAAAAATTTAAATGTCTTCACTTTCTTTCATTTTTTTCCCTCTTTTATTTTCTTCCTTTCTTTTTCTTTCTTGAGAAAAAAATATCATTTTTGGTTTTAGGTTAAGTTTTCTTAATCCTTAAATCTTTTTAAAATATTACCATCATAGCTTTAATAAATATTCAAAACTATAGATTGAAATAAAACATGCAATTTTAAAGTCTAATTCAAAACAATGATTGGATGTTGGATATAAGAGTGAGCATTATGTACCAAAAAATCAAGTCTATCAACTAAGATCAAGTCAGTCAAGCTAGTGCTATATAAAGTGTATATACATCAATACATGCGGATAGGAATTGGAAATTCAACCCATGAATTTATAAATTTGTTTCTATATTATGGCTACTAAAAGTTAATATGTGTATATTATGCCTCTAACTAAAAAAATTCAGGTTACAATATTTGTTATATTTAAGTGCATTATATTTTTAAATAAATAATGTAATATTTATTATTTGCTAAATTGAAATTTCAAACCTAATTTAGATACAAAGTTTAATTATTTTGTCCAATAAAATAATCAAGTTAGTATGTTTTGAAACCTATTGTATATACAATCAACACTTTGTGATTTTGTTTGACATTTGTGACATATTAAACACACCATTCAAATTTTAGAAACTAAAATCTTAATCCAATATTTATATAAATATAAATGTTTTGTCTTATATTTAAATTAAGTAATATTATTACTAAAAAAACATATTAAGTAATACAATTAAATAATTGTAAAAGTTTCAAGTATATTAGAAAACAATGAGTAATCAGCCCTAACTTAGTGGAAATTGGTCATACCTTCCATTCACAAAATTGCACAAAAATGTTGTACTCAAGAAAAAAAATGGGACAAATATTTATTAAAGGTTTTGTAAATAAAAATCGTCAATAATAACAAATTTAACAAATATTTATAAATATAACATTTTTTTCACATTATATCGATAATGGACATTGATAATCACTAGTGATAAACTGTCATTGATAAATTTCACAATTTTACCATAATTTGCAAATATTTTAACTTATTTTGTTGTTTTTTCTTTTAAAAAAAAAAACCATTTTATAACATAAAATAATAGTTAAGACAGTTAATTTTTCTAAAATAATTATCAAATGTTAATATACTCCGTCTCATATATATGTGTGTGTGACAAAAGTTAAAATCAAATAATTTTTTTAAACTGAATTTAAGTTTAGTTTAAATATTTTTTCAAAAATTAATATGAATATATTGAATAAAAAATGGATGGTCAAAATAATAGGAAAAACAAAAACAAAAACAAAGTAAGTGGAAAAAAAAAAAAAAAGAAGGAGCACTTGGCCTATAAAGAATAAGGATCCAAACTGTTGATGTACAAGGCGACACCAATAAGTTCAAATGACATTCAACTACAACCCTAGAGGACTCTTTTTTACATTAATAAGTATTTGTTCAGTCTACTCAAGTCCAAACCATTAGAACAAGTATCCCCCTCCAAATAATTTCTCTAATCGGATAGTGCATTAGATATTTATCTAAACCAGTATGTTGTTGGACGAATTCAACACATTAGCTCCAAGACGTTGATTTTTAACCAAAAAAGTAAATTTTGTAACTGAAAGAAGCTTCAGGTCCAACCAATCCGTATAACTTACTTTGATAGGTAGTATTATTGAACTAGACAAAACAACGAGCAATAAAAAACTAAACTACAAAGACAAGTAAGGTTATTCACACCATACAAGTGTGTGGTGAGCTAATGCAAAAAGTTTAGCTACGATATGTCAAATTTTAACAAGTATACAAATGAAACCTAACCATGCATTGTTAGGGAATAATTCCAAAAGCATCTGTTGGTTAAAATAAATTTTACCTCAACCAATGACTCTCTTCCACCTGTAATATAATGGTTATAATTCACTATTATTTTTCTATTTATTTCATTCCTAAAATAGGGATTTGTGTATAAAATGTTGCCATGTATACTCAATAATATATGAGAATACCGAGAAGGGTTTTCTCTAAAATATCAATATTCTCCGGTACCTTATTTTACATGTCCTCTAGTTGCATCTTCCTAATCGTCCACCATAAGAATCAATCCATTATTCTCCGCCAAAAGGAGATTTTAGTAAATAACCAAATATAACACTTGGGCTAAGGGTCAAGTTGGTAATTTTTCTTACATCTCCCCCCCCGGGGAGCCCAGGTATCATATACGCCCCCAAAATAAAGAGCTTTGAATACTAGAAGAAAAGCACCTATACCTAACAAAATTAAGTGAATACCCAAAATGGTAGTCATTTTATTTCTATCTTTCCACACATAACCGAAGAATGGAAAAGATTCTTCAAGGGTCTCGGGTCCCAGAAGTGCATGATAAATACCGCCAAAACCCAATATTGCATAGAATTTTACTTGAAGTACTCCAAACATAAAGTAAATAATTTTGTCCCCACTAGGACTTACCCCTAACCTAGAGTAGCTAAGGGAAAGTAAAATTATTCCGTTGTTCATCCATAGGCTTCTCTAGTATGAAATGGGCCACTTCAAATAGATTAATTGTTGTGATCCAAAATACGATTAATCCAACAAGAGCTTCATGATTCCCATTGGTTTATCACATAAGTTGATAAGTCAAGCACATTTTCGACCCAACACAATGAAACACCAATAAGTTTGAAGAGTCAATACCAACCATTGCGTCAAAGAACTATTTTCGATACTAATATAGAATGTCATGGTAAATATACTTAAATGTAAATGTATATATCTAAGTAATTTTAAACGAATGAAGGGACACATGCTTCTTGCTCCTATGTGACTTCACCCTTGACTTTGGTATCAAAGAAAATGATGCAAATGCATTTGCTTGGTCTTAGGCTTAACGAAGTGTTAGATGAAAACAAGTTTAAATTAATATTACAAACATGTAAATAAATTGAATAATTGAAAAAAAAAAAAAAAACAAAATAAGATTAATAAAACCAATTAATTATCAAACCCTATCTTAAACAAGGATTAACATCTAACTTATAATTTTCTAAAATTAAACATTTTAGTTTACAAGTATTTGTAAAGTTGTTACCTGTCTTTTCTTCTTCTTTATAACCTTTAGAAATGCAAAATATTTAAAAAACAGATCATTGTAAAATATATATATGTTTAGCAAAAATATTTACATTTCACATAAAACTTAACTGAAATGAATTAAGTCGTCTCAAAAGTTTGTCAATTTTTTCTATTTTTAAAAATTGATTTTTTTTTGAAATATAACAAATAGGAAAAATATTTACACGGTATGAATCAATTTTAAAAACAAAAATAGTCTCATGACCAACAATGTAAAATACCAAATTACATCGATCAACACGTGATCAATCGACCACATGGCGCGATACACGTTCGTGTAGATTTTGATACACGATTCCGAGCATACTATGTCCCAAGATGAAATAATTATGTTTTTAATTCATTTGATCTCGAACATACAATGCACTGAGATAAAAGTGTATATCTATACGATCATGTACTTCGTTTTAAACAATGACTTTCAAATTTAAATGATCGTGTAGATCATGATACACGATCTTGGACCTCAGTTGCATCGAAATGGTCTGAGATGAAAGAACTACGTGTTTATTTGATTCGATCTCGGATATATATTGTCTAGAGATGTCCAAAATGTAAAAAAGCCTTAAGTTATTCAATCTCATACCTTAATTACACTTTAGATGACCCAAGATTAATAAATTGGAATGGTGTATATGGAACTTATGAACAAATGATGAAACATTATGAACTTTTATTTTATTTTATTATACAAATAGTAAATATTTTAGATTTTTTTTTGTTACCGTTGTGTAAATTATTATGGAAAACTTATTATATATATATATCTACATAATTCTCATATCAATATAAATGAAAATGAAAAAGTTTAAATTATAGTTTATGTTTTTTTAATAAAAGGAAAAATGATGTCTTATTAGTATTATTATTATTATTGTTAAATAAAGAAAAGGTAATGGATGAATGAGTTATTTAGGTTTACTCATAAACGATCAATGCGGCCATTCGAGGCAGACCAAACACAAAGCATATTAATTACATAAAAATGGTGGCGGTGCGAAAGGGAAATTTTTTAATACCAAAGTGAAAATAATAATAATAAGGAGAAAATAATGCGAATTATACACGTCGGCTAACGGTGATATCCACGTCATCCCTCTTGAAGGTATCAGCTATGGCAGAAGTACGGAAAACTGAAACTACTAACAAACGCAAAAACGAAGCCATCTGCCGGGAAATGCCAAACCCTGCAAAGGAACACGAAGCCTAAGACGAAAATACCAGCTGAAACCTTCGAGCTTCAACAAAGGAACTGACAAGAAACCGAATCCATCGTTCCCAATTTTCGTTTTTATGTTAAAGAATTTGGGGCTTTAATTGGAAAGATTAGTTCACCGGTGGGTATGGCGTTGTTGCGCAAATTGTTCTTCCGGAAACCCCCGATGGCCTTCTCGAGATCTGTGAAAGAGTTTATGGTACTGTCTTTTTCTCTTCCTTTTGTTTTTGTTTTTTCTTTATGGTTTGATTCGTTTGCCTCCTCTTTTATTATGGAATCATGCATAAATTCCAATTCTCGATTGTTTGTCTTGATGTGCACTGATGGTGTTTATGCTACATCAGCTTATCTTTTGTTAATTCCGTGGTGTAAATTCGGATTTTAGTACAAATGGGGGAGAGGAATGGAAATAGAATGTTGTTTCGAGATTCTGTATCTTTCACAGTCTTCAATTCTCGTGCAATCAAGTTAAATAAGCTAGATGACAGAGAAGGCTTTAAACTCGTTCTTACAGGAAACGTGTCACTGCAACAGTGCATAAGTAATTGATAATTTAGAATCATTTATTGGGTGATTCTTTGCAATGTTGCCCGTTTTTTATTCGTCTTGTTTTATATGGTGCAACCTTCATTCTTGAATATAAGCACTCTAGGATCATGGTTCTATCCTCTTAACTCTACTTTTTTCTACAGAACTTGAAATCGAACTTCTAAATGAGTTTTATCTTCCGCAGGGCATTTTCATATTAGATTCTGATTTGAGACTAGTTATTACATGCTGGCTGACATGTATCTGTAATATTTATTGCAGTTTTTGATTGCTGTTTTACCACGGATGCTTGGAAGGAAGAGAACTATGAAGTTTACTTGGGTGGAATAGTTGCTCAACTCCGAGAACATTTAGCAGATGCATCATTCTTGGTATTCAATTTTAGGAGATTAGAGATGCAGAGTCAGATGGGTGATATCTTATCTAAGTATGATATGACCATAATGGACTACCCTCAGCAGTACGAGGGCTGCCCAGTTCTGACGATGGAAGTGGTTCACCATTTTTTAAGATCATGTGAGAGTTGGCTTTCCCTTGGGCAGAATAATGTTTTGCTAATGCATTGTGAACGTGGTGGTTGGCCAGTTTTAGCTTTCATGCTTTCAGCTCTCTTGATTTATAGAAAACAATATAGTGGCGAACAAAGAACATTGGACATGGTTTATAGGCAGGCACCTCGTGAGCTTTTGCATTTTTTGTCTCCTATGAATCCGATTCCATCTCAATTAAGGTATCTGCAATATGTTGCGAGGAGGAATGTAGCCTTAGAATGGCCTCCTATGGACAGAGCTCTCACTTTGGATTGTATCATTTTGAGGTTTATTCCAAATTTTGATGGGGAGGGTGGTTGCCGTCCAATATTTCGAATATATGGACAAGATCCTCTGCTGGTCAGTGATCGAACTCCTAAAGTTCTTTATTCAACTCCAAAAAGAAGCAAAAATGTCCGAGCTTTCAAACAGGTGATGTGATTCCTTAATTTGTATTTATCAGAATCACAAGTCGACTAAAAACATACCTCATATGATTGTTTCCAGAAACATGATTTTTTCAAGTGATAAAAAGTTGAGATTCTTAAGATATTGTTTTGTTTGGCCAATTTGAGCATAGCTAAGCATTCAAAGTATCTCCATTTTTTCTAAGTGGTCATATGCTTGCATTCCCCACACATTCTGCAGTTTTCTAAAGAAAAAAGTAAATTATTTTCTTCTCATAGCATCTATAGCTGGTCAAGTAGGAAAGTTTGGGATTTGTTGTCTGTAAACTGGAGCCAGGAATGGACAGCATGTATAGGGGATTCAAACCTAATTCTGAAGTGCAAACATGGTAGCAATTACTTTCAACATGATAATAAACAAAACATTATGTGCAGTGATCATAAGCAACTAGGTTTTTTTCTCTTCCGGAATTTATAATTCTACTTGTATTAAATGGTTTTGGATGCTCACCACGTTATATCAGACATCATTTACTGATAGGAGGTAACTTTGGGGTGCTCCATGGTTCTTTCTTCATTGTAAACGAGCTTTTTAGTGAATCAAATTAGATGTGGTCTGCAATTTATGATTTAATTTATAAAGAGATTCATTTCCTGTACTTTTCCTATGCTTCGAACTCTTGGCCTGGTCAAAAGTAAAGCTGGCTGATTGTGTAAAAACACTTAAAATCTATGATGTTTACCATATAGTCAACCTTTTGTACCCTGTTGCAGGCAGAGTCTGAACTGGTTAAGATTGATGTTAATTGTCATATTCAAGGTGATGTTGTTCTTGAGTGCATCACCTTGCATGACGACATGGAATTTGAAGAGATGATGTTCAGAGCAATGTTTAATACTGCTTTTATTCGCTCTAATATTTTAATTCTCAACCGTGAAGAGATTGATACATTGTGGAATGCTAAAGATAAATTTCCAAAAGACTTCCGAGCAGAGGTATGCCTGTTTTCCCTGACATGATTATCTAGTACTAATTCTGTTACTTATTTTCTTTGATCATCAATTTAATGCAGATTCTTTTCTCTGAGATGGATGCTGGAACTCGTACTGTTGCAAATGATGTACTTTGCATTGAGGAAGAAGGTCTCCCCATGGAAGCATTTGCTAAAGTGCAAGAGATCTTTAGTCATGTGGATTGGTTAGATCCCAAGGCAGATGTTGCCCTTAGTGTGCTCCATCAGATGAATGCCTTAAACATAGCCCAAGAGAAGCCAGACAATAATTCTCTTTGGAGTACGCAAGTTAGTTCTTTACTTCAGAGTGCAAGTCCCAGAAAACTTCCACAGAAGTTCACATTGGAGAACAGAAGTAAATTCCTAGAGAAGGAAGGATCTAGTCCAACCTCTAAATTTTCTCCGGATGCTGCTAAAACCGAACAAAACAATGAATCTAATTCAGTATTCCAACGGGTGCCTCAATCTCCAGACCCTTTTCCACTCACCTTCGACATGTTGCAAGATTCCCCAATCTCAGATAGAAGTGATAGGACCTCATACAGTGCTTCGGTTGGAAGCCACTCATTTATTGATTCTGAAGGAGAAATAGATGTTTCTCATCTGAAAACTGCATCTTCATCTTTTCGGGATGCAACATTGGATGTTTCTCTAGCACCTGAATCTCCTCAGACTAAAAATTTATATACAGAGACAACCATACCACCACCTCCTCCTCTCCCACAACTTTCCACTGATATTTATGCTGCAAATTCTCTACCTCCTCCTCACTCTACTTCAACTGAATCACTACTTCAGTCTAATAACTTTTCAACTCTACAACCAAATAGAGCTTCACTCACTGAGGAAATAGAAATCTATTCAAAGGATCAAAATCAGTTATCAGCCATCATCCCTCCCGTGTCTGTAACCTCTACAATTAGTTCCTCAGTACAGTCTTCTCCACCACCTCCTCCACCACCTCCTTCAACACCTCCTTTGAAGGATACCATAGCTGTTAGAGTTAAAGCTTCTTTGACAACACCCTCTTTTCCTTCTACATTAGCTTCTCATCCTACAATTGCATCCTCCGTTCCTCAACCACCACCTCCTCCTCCTCCTTCCACATCCACTGTAACTCATAAAATTTCATCTCCAATCCCTTCACCTCCACCACCACCGCCTACTCCTTCTCCTCCTCCTCCTCCTCCAATAGTCATTACAAATCCTAAAATCTCCTCTCCAGTGCCTCCACCACCACCTCCTCTCCCTATGACTTCCAAACAGGTTGAAAGTACAACAACATCCCCATCTATTCCTCCTCCACCACCACCACCTATTCCTATGACATCCAGGCAGGTTGGAAGTACTTCAACATCTTCGCCTGTTCCTCCACCAGCACCACCTCTTCCATCTAGACAGGTTGGAAGTACTTCAACATCTTCGCCTGTTCCTCCACCACCACCACCTCTTCCATCCAGACAGGTTGGAAGTACTTCAACATCTTCACATGTTCCCCCTCCTCCACCACCGCCTGCTTCCACCAAAGGCTCCCCTTCATCTGTTCCTTCTGCTCCCCCTCCTCCTACCCTTTCTGGGAGAGGGCCTTCAAAATCAGGTGAACTGTCTGGTTCTCTTCTTGGAAATGGTTCATCTACGTCTTCCTCTCCTGTGCCACCAAGTGGTTCTCCATTAGGTATAAAGGGACGGACTTTGTCACGCACCATAAGTTCAAGAACACATATAACCAAGAAATTGAAGCCACTGCATTGGTTAAAGTTATCTAAAGCAGTGCAAGGAAGCTTATGGGCTGAAGCCCAAAAAACTGGTGAAGCTGCCAGGTATTCCAACTCTCAATTCTAGCAAAGTCTTGAAACAAGTCAGTGCTTTTGGGCCAATCAAGTTAATATCTTTTGCAGGGCACCGGAGATTGACATGTCAGAGCTTGAAAGTCTTTTCTCAGCGGCAGTTCCTGCTCCTGATCAGCTCCAAAAGTCGAGTGGACGCGGTTCAGTTGGCAATAAGCCTGAGAAAGTACAACTGGTAATTAAGTTCATCTAACAGTTAATTCTGGGCATCCTCTACTTAGAACCATTACCATTCTTATGAGACTTTTGATATGCCATTTTTGTTAGTTGTTATCATGTTATTTCCTGTAGGTTATGAATTAAATTCATCTAATAGTTGATTCTGGGCATCCTCTACTTTAGAATCCCCGCCATTCTTGTGATACTTTTGATACAACAGTTTTGTTACGTGTTATCATGTCATTTCCTGTAGGTTATGGATTAAGTTAATCTAATAGTTGATTCTGGGCATTCTGTACTTTAGAACCCTCCATTCTTGTGATACTTTTGATACAATAGTTTTTTAGTTATCATGTCATTTTTTGTAGGTTATGAATTATTGCTATATAAAGAACTATTAGAACAGAGGGATGAATCTGGTGAGTGAATGACTATGCATCATTTGAAGGACATCCTGAAATTATATAACAAATGGTTTGAAGGATGCTATAAAAACACTAAGAAATTATTTGACAACACATCATTTGAGGGATGAATTTGATGAATGAAATTCATCTGTTATTGTGTGATGAATTATTTTCAATTTCCTTCTAAATATATGTATATTATTTCAAATGGTCATTTCAGTCGCTTTTCCTAATCAGTAGTTTGTTGCTGACAGTCACTGTTGTAAAATGCAAATGTCAGCTTGATTATCATTGCTTTCTGCTTTTCTCCTAGTTATAGTTAATATCAATCTTTTTGGGGATTCCTTAACATGTTTGATTACCTGCTACTTGCACAGATTGATCACAGACGTGCTTACAATTGTGAAATTATGCTTTCAAAGGTCAAGGTGCCTTTGCATGATTTAATGGTAAGATGGTTTATCTCTGTATATCTTTCAATGAAGCTGAGAAAAAAAAATGCTTCAACTATCCAGTCATCATTGCTACTTGTCATGGTACTAAAGGAATGATTCACGGCAAAACCATGGAAGCCTTATCTCTCCATTGAAGTTTGCATTGTTCTTGCAATCTCAATTTGATTAGATTTTAAGATCTGTCTTATATTGTTAGGTAGTTTCAGGTTAAAGTTGACAAAACAAAATGAAAAATTTCTTTAGTGTATAAAGAACAGTAGGTATAGGGTCAAAATGTTTGCTTATAACCATGATAGAGATGTTAATTCTATGCATCATTTTGTTTCTTTTATAGTTTGAATTGTAGTGTAGCTCTTTTTCTAATGTTTGATGTTTTTAGTGAAAGATGATTTATTTCTTTGCGCTCTTCAATAAAAGATAATTTACGTTTTAAACGAATGCAGCTAATTAATATTGATATTTTGTGTGTAATGCACACTCAAATTTGTTGGTAATTTATTCTTACTCATTAACCTTTAATAACTTGCCTTCTTGGGTAATGGTGGCAGAGTTCTGTGCTTGACCTTGAAGATTCAGCTTTGGATATCGATCAGGTCGAGAATCTTATTAAGTTTTGTCCGACAAAGGAGGAAATGGATTTACTTAAGGTCAGTAAATTTCCAAAATTGATAATCCTTGTAAACTTGAAAGGCCTTACCTCCTCTCTTGGTGGAGGCACTATAGGCCTTGTTAATGCTAATAATTTAAGTACTTCTAAGTTTCTGATAAATGCAAGTCGTAAGGCAAATGATGGATAACTAATGTTGGTTTGTTCATGGGCAGGGGTACACTGGAGAAAAGGAGAAGCTCGGTAAATGTGAACAGGTTCTTAACCAAACTTTTTCCATTTCTTTAGTGAGCTTTTAGTTGCTGCTAATTATGGATGACATGTATATCATATGTTTATAAAACTGATACATGAAGATATATCATTGCTTTTTTACCACATCTGATGTAATTTTTTTTACTGCTCAGAAGGTAAGCACATACAAATTGCCTTAAGATAATTTCTTAACTCTCCAATGACAGTAGTACAAAAGCAATGACAAGAATGAGGTTTTTCTCAAAGATGAGAATCTAATTATGTACTTCAAGATATCCTGAAAAGAACAAAAAAAATCTTTAATTATGTATAAGCCCTAGTTTATTATAACGTTGTGATCTGAAAACTTTTGAGCAATATGTGAAATATTAAAGTTGGCTTAATAATGTTTTCCCTGCAAATTAGTTGGAAATTTAACTGTTCAATTTGATTAAATTAATTCAAGACATATTCAGTTAGTTGGAAATTAGTTTATTTTTTAGTTCAATTGGACCTTTTTGCTTCAGTTGCTTTGTTGTTATCCTTGTGTCACTCTTACATCATTGTAGTAGATATATTCGGTTCAAATGTTTATATATTGACACTTGAAAACTTGTATTGCATTTCCATCTTTCTTGAAAACTTGTATTGCATTTCCATCTTTCTTGAAAACTTGTATTGCATTTCCATCTTTCTATTCCTATCTACGGTCTCTCATTTTAGTTCAAACTGCATTGCTTATCAAATTTTGAAAGTTACATTCTTCTCCTGTTTTTATTTTCTTTTTCTTATTTTTTTAATTAAAAAAACAGTTTGGATTTTTGAATTTAGAACTGACAAAGGGTATAATATTTTTTTCTCGCAGTTCTTCTTAGAGTTGATGCAAGTACCTCGTGCTGAATCTAAGCTTCGAGTTTTCTCATTCAAAATACAGTTCAGCTCTCAGGTTCATCGCCTTACCTGCCACAGGCGTACATATACAAATATACATGGAGATAATTTGTTAAATAACCAGTTGATTCAATAGCATAAGCTGAAGAGTTACAGTAAACTTAATTATATCAACACATCACTTGTGGGCTTGAAAGTTGTAGAAGGTCTTGGTGGAAATCAATATTAATTGAGGAAATGATATTAAATGGATTTGAATACAGGACCCTCTACTCCAATAGCATGTTAAATCACCACCCAAGGCCAGGCTGAAAGTGTAAACTGATGGGTTTCGGTGAATTTAGTTATATCATTACTTTAGCATAATCATT
Organism: Cucumis sativus; assembly: GCF_000004075.3. Taxonomy (NCBI): domain Eukaryota; kingdom Viridiplantae; phylum Streptophyta; class Magnoliopsida; order Cucurbitales; family Cucurbitaceae; genus Cucumis; species Cucumis sativus. The sequence continues at coordinate 15,796,184 of NC_026655.2, read as the reverse complement.
GACCAACCCTCTTTAATTGTTATTGCAGGTTGCGGACCTCAAAAAAAGCTTGAATTTTGTTAACTCTGCTGCAGAAGAGGTAATTTCTGCCCATGATTCTATGACATGGATTTGGAATCTCTTATATCTTTTTAAATACTCTTATTTCAGATAAAAAGTTCAGTGAAGTTGAAGAGAATCATGCAGACAATACTATCTCTTGGAAATGCCTTAAACCAGGGAACAGCAAGGGGTTAGTTGATGTTGCATCTATAATTTCTCTGAATTCAGTCAATTGCAGCAATTCATTTACCATCATGAAGACAGTACATGAATTTATCAGAATATTTTGAATTTCTTGTTTTATAATCATAAAATATTTGACTTCCAGAAGAACCTTGTTTCTTAATCTTAACTCCTTTTCTTCTTTTGCTTCCTATAAACTTCTTTCAAAATAATATCTTTAATTTGTGTGTTACATTAGGTTGAGTTTGCTCTCTTTCCCTTCTCCCTCCCTCTCTTGTGGAAAGATTATCACTTTCATCCTAACTAAAATATCTCTTTTGTAATAGTCTCATTGACTTCATCTACTCATGGTTGTTGTCTCTTCTTAGGCTCTGCTATAGGATTTAGGCTGGATAGCCTTCTTAAACTGACAGAAACTCGTGCACGAAACAACAAGATGACACTAATGCATTATCTTTGCAAGGTGCAACTTGTTTTATCTATTTCCTTGTGAGCATGATCTATATTTTGTTGGTTTACAACTTTATATTGACTATCACCTGTCGAAGCGTATAACACTATACAGAATTTTAAGTATTGTCTACTAACAATATGTATCTTACTTTCTTACCTCATTTTCTTGTCTTTGTAAAAGTTGCTGTGACACTCTTACTGTCTTACTACACACATTAGAAACTTTCTACTATTGTAAAGTATCTCACTTTTTAACTTCATTTTCTCGTATTTGTAGAAGTTGCTGTGACACTCTTACTGTCTTACAAAATATACATTAGAAACTGTCTGCTATTGTTATATATATCACTTTTGAACCTCATTTTCTTGTCTTTGTAAAAGTTGCTGTGACACTTTACTGTCTTACTAAATACACACATTATAAACTGCCTGCTATTGTTATCTATCTCACTTTTTAAGTAGGAAGATAACTTGTGGCCAGAAATGAGAGAGAGAGATGGGAAAAGAAAAGACTGAAGAAAGGAAAGAAAAAGATGATTTCAATGGACATAGACACCTTCTGTAAAACAATAAAAATGGACAATAACAGCCCCAAAAATCAGGAACAGAGGGGCGTGAGATCAGTTGAGAGATGGTTGTCGGAATTCAAAACTATGGTGATGCCTGAAAATTTCAAATTTACCATTGGTAGTCAAAATTCATAGCTGGTTATAAACTGAGGAAGACAATAAAATAGTTTAAATGGTTTCATGTCGTCGACCTCACGCTGAATTTCTTGGTTCTTACTTTAGAACCAGTAGATGGATATTGGAGAGAAATAGGCCTCTTGTGTGCTAAAACTTCCTTGCATTAAGTATAGTAGTGTATTTCTGGTCTATTTTCTTTATCTTCATCTCAAGTTTAGGTACTCTGTTTTCTTTGAACGGTGCAGTGTGGTCTTCTAAAACTATTTTTCTGAGTTTATTATTTATTGATAAGTGTAGATACTTGCTGACAAACTGCCAGAAGTTTTGGATTTTTCTAAAGATCTTGCAAACTTGGAGCCTGCATCAAAGGTATTATCTCTTTTAGTTGGGTTTGGAGTTGTATGTGTATGTGTGCGGAGGTTGCTTCGTGGACTGAGACAGGCTCGGTTTCTCCCCAGGTACAATTGAAGGTTTTGGCAGAGGAGATGCAAGCAATTAGCAAAGGGTTGGAGAAAGTTGTTCAAGAATTGTCTACATCTGAAAATGATGGCCCAATATCCAATAATTTCAGAATGGTATTAAAGCTTACTGATTTAGCGTACACATTTCCCCCACTGTGAAGCTAATATTCATAGTTGTAAACTATCAGCGTCTCTTATTTTCTTGGGATTTAGGGAAATGGTCTTTAATGAGTTTATATGAAGAATTTATCCAAATGAGAGTAACTTTCTGAAGTCTCATTTCTCTTGGTTTTCTTTATAATGCAACATGGCCTCGTATTCACTTTTATAGGTGGTTTTGGCTAAGTTTTGTTCATCTTTTAATTTTCTTTGATATTCTCTTTCTTTGCTGTGCATATATCTTAATTGATCAAACTGTATCCTCAAAGCCCCAAGCCCTAGTCGTAGTTTTCTAATGTGACAAACTGAATCCTTTTCATCTATTTTCTTCTTTTGAAAATAATTCTGCCTATATGACATAGATTTGCACGTACTCTTAGTTGTCTGGTTTAATAAAAAAACAATCACATACTAGAAAAATATAAATTGCCAAAACCCAAAGATTTATATTCCTTGAGCTGGAAGCTTCCGCTGTCATTTGGCAATAATTTGTGTTTTAGAAATAATATTTACTGGTGCTCTTTTGACTTCATTTCCCTCCTCCCCCTCTGTTGATTCAGGTTCTAAAGGAGTTCCTTCGTTTTGCTGAAGCTGAAGTGCGAACTTTAGCTTCTCTGTACTCTACTGTGGTAGGTGCTGCTTCTCTTGGCATGTATGACTTTGAGCCTTTAGTTGGATTAGGTTATTACTTATGTGGAATTTGATAAATTGCAGGGTAGAAATGTAGATTCTTTGATTCTTTATTTCGGTGAAGATCCAGCTCGCTGCCCCTTTGAACAAGGTATTTGTTCACTATGAGTAAAATAACAAGTATAGGGGTTGTTAACCGGGCGACGGTGAACAGCATTAGCAAGTAGCAACAATTTGAACTCCTTTCAGTATCATTGTTGAACTAACTTTTTACCCCTAAATCATACTGCAGTTATGTCAACCTTATGCAACTTCGTGAGAATGTTTAACCGAGCCCATGAGGAAAACTGCAAGCAGATTGAGCTTGAAATGAAGAAAGCAACTGAAGGTGAAAAATCAAAGACGGGGCACTTGCACAAGAGGACAAGGACCAAACAGTTGTCAAACTCCCAGATCGAGATTGGCAATGTCAAGTAAGATAGCTTGTCGTGTTCCTTCAAGTAAGCCCTCTGAGATCTACAGACATCCAACAAAAGCAATAAGCTTTTAGTGCAAAGATTATCTACTTGTTGATGTTGAGAGAGGAGTGTACCACATACCACATAATGACAACTTAATTTGCCTTCATGAGGTAACATTCTTAACCCGGTTCCATGGAGCTTTCGTCTATCAACGTCCCACTTCATTCTCTCAATGTAGTTACCACATATTAATTCATATCCTTATGTTGCTGGCAGATCAAGTTGTTCAATGTGCTCAACAGGTTGCTTGAATCGAAATTGAACATATTCTTTTGTGTACATAATTGTAGCAAAATAATACAGGGGATAGAAGAAAGTCACCTTTCAAGTTTGCTCTATAATTTGAAGGTCCCCTGGTATTCTTTTGTATGGGAAATTTTTCATCCAAATGTGTATTTAGCTTTACCATTTAAAGAAAATTTTGTTGTGTTAATCTTATTTTCTCCATAGTTTCTTCCCAAAATTTTTCTCATGGCTGATCGTTCATTTCATTTTGTTTACACATATTTGGTCCACTGACCAAATTTACTTTGTATATTCTCACTCCCCCACCCATTTTAAGCATAACCTATATTTCTTTATTCCACACCTTTGCTAACATATTAACGATTGAAAAGTTGGAGGATGTAGAAAAGGGTTAAGTACTGAATAGTTAAAGGATGTAAAAGCTTTTCATTCTCTTTAAATGTTTTCTTTGTTGGTTTCTAATTCACTTTTAGATTCATGTTCGCCATCGTTCACACAACTAAATGGTCGTTGTATTTGAAGAATTAAAATTTTAATTGAACTTATTAGTAGATCTTTATTTTGATATTGTCAAAGTTAGTTCAATCGAAATGGTATAGCTTGATTTCAAAATTTGAAATAACATGTTATACAAGAGTTTGATAAGATTTAGTTTGTAGTTTGAATTTGATTCAAGATGTCGTTGGGCATCAAATAAGCAGTTTCATTGGAGAAGGGTCAAGAGGATGATGGTGACGGTGAAGACGAAGAGAGAAAGAAAAGGAGGCAACATAATCGAAAAAATAATATTGATTTACTAAATCAGCTAGTTAAGAGGCCATATCATTTTACTTTTACTCACCTGACCCTTATAGAAATTTATAAAATCTCGAGACTATAATAATTGTTTAAAAAGTTTAGAGAGTGATAGCCATCAATTTAAGATTTTGTAGACTTAAAATGGCACTTTTTTTACTTTACTTTATTTGGTTGCGTGTTTGATCAAGCTTTCAACGGTATTAAAACTTTACTCATTCACTTTGGTAGTTTCCTTACCTGGAAATTGCACAATATTTTTTTAAAATAGTAAATATAATAAAATCAACTAGTGATAGATCAATATTTTTAACGTTGTCTAAAAGACATATTTTACTATATTTATAATTTTTTTTAAAATTTTCCTATATATATACTCTATATAGATTATATATATATATAGGGTTTTTTAAAAAATATAACAAATGGTTAAAATATTTACTATAAAACAATTTTGAAAAAAGAAAATCCACAACATAAAATAACAAAAATACCTTCGTAATTAATTGGTCAAATATTAGTGAAAAAAGATTTTGTATCAAGTCTAAACGATATCGCACCAAGTCTTAAAGACCTTGTATCAAATTTAAACGATCTATTAGTGATAATGATACATATATATCTATATGAAATAGACAACTAAATTGTTTAGATATTAGTAAACGATCGTCAAATTATGCATCAATATTATTTAAATGTTGTAGGGAGAATAAAGAAAGAAGATAAAGAGATGGAGAAGAAGTTGTGGACGGAAAAATGAAAAAATTGTAAACTAACAAGTAAAAATAGGAAGAAGAGAATAATAAATGGTAAAAAAAGAAGTGAAAATTTTCTTTCAATAATCAAAATCTAATAAAGATAAATATGAAATCTATGAAAACGTAGGCCCTGAATATTTATCAATTTTTTTTTATATATATTTTCTTAAATTTACCTTTATTTTATATTTTATTATTAGGTTCATTAAATAGAAAAGACGAGGGTTCAGTTGAGTGGACTTCTTCACGTGGCGCCAACTGTCTCTCATCTTTGGACTCACTATCTCATCTCACCTTCACGCCCTCGTCGGCTTCACCCTTTACGCCTTCTCATCTCCGATCTTCTCTCCCTCCTAGTCTCCCATCCTCGACTCTTCACTTCGCCCTCACTGTTGCGGTGCAGCCGGCGCGAGCCGCTCGGCTCGGCTCTCCCTCTCAGTCTCTGAAGTCCCAATCTCCCCCTGTCGTTGGGTAAGTTTAAAGCTTAGGTAGTGATTATTTATTTTGATTTCAGGTTTTTTCGTCATCATAAATGTGTACAACTTTAGTTTCGTTGGAGGATGGACTTTGATGTCTTACTTGAGTTTAATTTGGGGGATTTACAGCATCTGAAAGTCTGAAAATCTTGAATTGGAGAATGGTTGAGAAGAGACCCAGGACTATGCTCTCAACAGCAAAATTAGTCAGAAATGAGGACTCACCGGAACTTCTTCGATCTGAGAAACGCAAATTTAAAAGATATGGTGTTTTCTTTTCGACGAACAAGGTCCTTCTGTTTTGCTTGGCATTTCGATTTGCAAATGCACTTTTATTGCAGACTTATTTTAACCCAGATGAACATTGGCAAGCCCTTGAAGTTGCCCACGACATCACCTTTGGGTAACATTTCTTTTCATGTGATCCTCTCCTTGTTATTAATGATCCTTCCACTTCTAATTTTCCTGATTTCTGGGCTGTAATTTCTTGATGAGTTAGCTTTAAGAAGCCTTCAGGTAATTTAGTGATGGGTTTCCGTTTTGCAGGTATGGTCATCTGACATGGGAGTGGAAGAGGGGAATCCGTAGCTACTTGCATCCTCTGTTGTTTGCTTGTCTTTACAAACTTCTTGCTTTACTCGGCATCGATACTCCATTGCTTATGGTAAAATATTCAACCACGTATAAACTGGTGAAACTGTTTGATTGGCTGTGGCAAATTGAACTGTGAAATTCTGTTGGCCATGCTTTATAGATAAAAGCTCCGAGGCTGTTGCAATCTATATTCTCAGCTGTTGGTGATTTTTACTTGTACAGACTCTCCGGTGCCCTCTTCGGTGATTATGTTGCAAAATGGGCTGTATCCTTGTGTTGATGATTGACATATATTTAATATTCAGTATATTTGAACTCTCATCCAACCATATTTTTTGAATGAAAAGGGAGAAATGTCTTATTCTGTTAGATCACTAATTATATTTCAATATGAACATAGGGGTAAAAAGGAAAAAGAGATGGTTACTAGGAAGGAAGAAATGCCCAAGAGAGATGAGGCTCACAGTTAGATAGAGAAGGAGAGGTTAATATGTAGCAGGAGGGTAGTGTAGTGAGGTTTTATCTTGTTTTTCATGTTGGAGTTTGCTTCTTCCCTTGAGAATTGGAGGAGGAAAAGTCTGTAATTGCCTGAGGGCTTTCCTTGAATTCAATAAGAGGAAGTCTTCTATCGATTCCTATCATATTAATTTGGTTTTAATATACTTAATTCTAATTCAGCTATTTTCCCAACTTACAAACTGGTTTATGTTCTTCTGCTTCAACCGAACACTATCAAACAGCTTAGAGACCGTTCTAACACTTGCCAGCTTGTATTATTGGCCTTGTATAAGTGTTGCTCCCACCAGAATTTCCAAGGTTTCAAGGAAGTTGGCTTTGTTTATGGCAGCTTTATCATGCGCTATTCGACCAACAAGTGCAATTACTTGGCTGTATGTTGGTCTGCTTGAGCTGTTTTCAGCACATGACCAACTAAGATTTATTTTTCTAGAGGCTGCTCCTATTGGGTACGTACTATATCTCATAATTATTATAACTTATAACATATTTTAACTTCTTGTTCTCGGTTCTTTAATAGTTTCTACATTTTCCTCTCCTTTATGATAGTTTTCTTTGAACTTCAAGTTTAAAATTAGCGAGGTAAAAACCAAGTTGAGAAGTTTATCGTTGGTAGTTGTGGTGTACAAACCAAGTATGTTTTCTAGAAAATTTCTCTTATCTTCCCAATATGGTGAATGTGTTTATTTATAATAGGTGTTTTCAGTTATGCAACTGTCCTAGTAACAACCTTAACAACTTTCCAGTTAGTTAGCTATGTAGCATAATTAGTTACATCAAGTTGTGGACGAAGTTGTTATCAGCCGTTTATGCGTTATCTTTTTGTTCTTTTTTTGTTTTTTTTTCTTTTTTGTGAGGGTGGGGAGGATGTGAAATTAATCAAGGAAAAACCTATGGACATGTCGGAAAGGTGACCAAGTTAGGATATATGGATAAAAAGCCAAACTTTTGTTTTTTTTCTATGGCTTATCATTGGAAATTAGGAAGGAAAAGAGTCATTTCTTTCTGCTGCTTCTCACACTTGCTCAATTTTGAAGGATGCACATTCCACTTTTTGGAAGTTTTACGAAGTGGTTTCTTTTTGGTGTCTATTTATTATTCATCAAGGAAAATTTCCATAGCTCAGTTTATCAAAATTAGTATCTCTGAAGTTTGATAATCTCATAACTTAGAAGAAACTGAATCCTGTTTATCACTTTCAGCTCTTGAATAATTTGAAAACTGGAGTAAATTTAAAATCTACAAAGTTAGCAGGGAACGATAGTAATAAGTTATAACCGATCTAGGACCAACCTTATACTTTTGCCATTTTATTTACTCATGCAGTTTTCTTTTCATCTTCTCCCATCTATGGATGTAATACTATTAACGATTAAGAAAAGTTCATTGGGAATTCACTGGCTCCCTTCTAGTATTTATTTCTTTTGAAACACAAACTGGATAGCCTTTTTATTATTGAACTGATAAACAAATTTTAGACAAATTAATTGTGTACCTCATTTCTCCCACCTCAGAAAACATCATGGAAAAAGTAAAACAAACACAAATTCAATAACGAGGCAAACCACAGTTTGGACCATGCACAGTTTTCTCTCTTTTTGATATCTCGTCTCCAATTCATCCATGTTCATTCTGTTTTCCGGCACCGGTTGTAAAGCAGTTCTCACCTTCACCCCACCTCCAACAACTTTTGTGTTGATGTTATTACTGTCCCTTCAAGTATTTATTGATACAAATTTTGTGATTTTCCTTTTAAAATTGACAACAGTTGCTGTTTTAATTATTTTCAGCCCCCTTTCGTGTGGTTTGGCCTATGTTTAAGTATGCTTTTCTTTTTAATAAAAGTGGGTTTCTTAATATTCAGATTCTTAGTTCAACTATTACTATTGCAATTTCTGCCATTTCTTGCTTACGTTTCTTCTCCAAAGAAAACAAAATTCTAAATCGTTGTAAATTCTTCATTGTGGTTTATTGTAGTTATTGGGAGATATTTAGTTTACAAACTTCTTAAGAGAGTTTCTAATTTATTGTGAAAGGTGTTAATGCGAATGATGGATGTAGGTTCTTATCAGTTACAACCTTTATTTGTCGCTTTCATGAAATGATAAAATGATTGCTCTCCTCATTTATTTTGTTGGTCAACTATTTAAGAGATTCTTGCACTTATTGACTTAAACTTAATATTTTAGAGTAATTACATCTCTCCTTATCCCTCTAATTTTTTATATCAGGTCTTTGGTGCTTGGGATTACGTTTTTGTTAGATAGAGTAATGTACGGTTCCTGGACATTAGTCCCCCTTAATTTTCTGAGGTTCAACGTTTTTTCCTCTGGAGGAGATTTTTATGGAACTCACAAATGGCACTGGTATTTCACTCAGGGGTTTAGTGCCATGCTCTTCAGTTTCATTCCGTTTTCCATTTCTGGCATTATCACTTCAAGAAAATGGAAACTCTCTGGTCTTATCGTTTGGGTTCTGGGAATTCACAGTCTACTTGGTCACAAAGAGTTCAGGTAACTCTTTTTGTTTCACTATTGAAATTTGAAAAAACCTTACCTAAATTATGCGGCATTGGTTTGAAGTATTTGTTTGTTTATTTACTTCGTCACAGATTTGTTCTACCCATTCTTCCGATAGCATTGATGTTCTCTGGCTATTCATTGGCCGCTCTTAGATATCAAACTTCTTCAAATGGGAAAAGGGCAAAATCACGAGACTTGCACACTAAACGCCCTATGAAAATGAATTTGGCCATAATATTTTTGCTCACTACAAATATCCCGATGGGTTTATACATGAGTTTGGTTCATCAGGTAGCTGTCTATATTGGTCAACGAGTATAAAGAAATATACAAAGTTGCTTGTCTTTTTTGGTTTTTCTGCTCTCTTATCTAAACAGAAAACCTACTGGGCAGAGAGGAACGGAGGACGTAATGAATCATCTGGCAAGAGAAGCTGTGACTGGGAAAGTCAAAAGAATCCTTTTTCTGATGCCATGTCATTCGACCCCTTACTATTCCACTCTGCACCAAAACTTACCAATGCAGTTTCTAGACTGCACACCGAGGTTGATAAAACCATTTTTTTCCCTTTCTTTTTTTCGCTTTTCTGATAGGAAACCGGTTATTCATGATATGATGAATTGAAATACGAAAGAAGTTCATACCGGATAATTATAATTGCACACCTCCATTAGTTATGAGGTAGATAAACTATAATTACAAAAAAAGAGAAGTGCATTTTAACTCTTATATGCATACATATTGCTTTCCACTCAAAGGTTCCAAATTCTTGTACATGATTATGTCCAAAGTATTTATTTTTATCCTTTTCTAGAGTGACCTAAGGGTAGCAGAGAGATTAAAGAGTAAAGATGTCACCAAATCTTGAAAATTTCCACCCAAAGGATGTGTTTTTGTATAAAAAAAACTTGAGGCATAAGCACAACTACTAGAAAGGTTGTTGGTTGATACAAGAATGACCTGAACCACCAAGAAAGCTTGTGATACTTGACAACTAACTTATAATTATTGTTGTTCATTTGTGATGCTTAATATGTGCCCATGTATGTTGCAGCGTAGAGAAAGGAAGCCCAGTCGAGTCGGAGCGTTTCTTGACGAATCCACTTGATTTTTCAATAGAATTTGCTAAAAATTGGACAGTCCCAAGTCACATTGTATTGTTTGATTCAGAAGAAAGACTGCTGATGGACTTTCTGATATCGCATTCTTTCAAGGAGGTTAGATTTGTTGTATTATTATATTTGCTATTCATTAATCAATAAATCACAATTCCTAAGCTAATTGTGCCATACTTGTGTTTTGACAAATGAAGGATAAAAGGTTCTTCCATGCTCACTTCAAGGTGGATCGTGATCTTCAATCTTCGGTGGTTTTATATGTCTTAACTGTTTAATCTCAATAACTTGCCATTTCTTTTCTCAATGAAGATTAGTTTTCAATAGATGCCTTTTCTTTTTCCATCGACAAAATCTTTGAGAATATTTAGTGGTTCCGAGTTAATGTACTGAGGTACTTTTAAGGCTTCTATAGGTACTTATTAGGCTCATCCCAAATGAGATGGGTCTTGTGATGCTTTTCAAAATGAAGCCTTAAAACATCAAGCTTGATGGTGCAATACGATCGTTTCTCCTCCCTCTCCCAACCAATGATATTTTTACATGAAAAGTTTCATTTTCCAAACTTTCTTTGGAGTAAAATCGTCCATCATCTTACTATAATCAACACTACAAAATACTATTCTCAATAGCTATCAATGCAAACTCATTGTGACATTCTGTTCATAACTTCAACTTCACATACATTTTATTTCCACCAATGTCTAATTTTCTATTATTTTGAGAGCATACCCAAAATAAGTACAATGAGAAAACAAACTTGCACTTGCGAGGATAAACAAAATACACAAGATTTTTCTTACTCTTGCAACTCTGCAAACCTCCTGTTAAACGAAACAATAGCTTGATCAACAATATATAAGTAATAATTACCTCTAAAGAATTTCTTTCGAGATTGTGGAACGAAGTTATGTATTGAAATGCCTTGAATTTGTTATGTAGCACTACGAACAATCCAGTCTGAAAGTCTAACTACCATTTGTAATGCTTCATGCCTAGGATTTGGTTCCCCTACGACCTGATCAAGTCACTTTTACTTATCTTAAAAGCTTATTAGAGTAAAAGTTGTATCCACAAATCAACGTAGGTCCTTTTAATATTATTTGTCCTTACTTACATGTATCCTAGAAAAATTCTCAAGAGATTCTCCAATATAGAATTGCTCTAAGCTAACATGCTTAACTTTGGAGTTCCTATAGTAACCCAATTTTTCAATTTAAGTTGAAGTCATTATTTAAGTAAAGATAAAATTTTAACACTCATAGTCATGAGAAACTTAGATCATTTTATTAATGAAGAAAAAAAAAAACTTTAGGTAAAAAATTGAATGTTCGAATAAATAGATAAAATAATGGGAAATTTTTTTAAATAACAAAATAAATTAAAATATTTACGAGTTATACCAATAATAAAATTTAAAATTTTTACTATAGATTATAAATATTTTATAGAATTTACTATTTTTAAAAATTCTACTAAAATAATTTAATTTAAACCCTAATTAAAACATAAAAAAATCATATGCTATCGATCGTTATAAAACTATTAAGAATAAACATGAATTGTGGAAGCATCAATCTAAACTTTTCTTTACTTTTGCATGAAAAAAGTGAGTATATAAATAGTGGAATGACACAATTAGAGTACAAATCAACCATAACTCACAAGTACATTTAAGAGTCAATACAATTAAAAAGTTTTAACTCACGAGTACATCATCCATCTAAAACAATCTATTTTAATCAAATCTAGTCCAATTTAGTCAAATACATAACGTGTTACTAATTTTTCCATATTCGTAATATCCACGAACTATTTTTTTTCTGAATGTTTTGGACTATTTTGATACAATTTTTCAATAAAAATTGATACATAAACTTATTTAAAGAAAATCATAATGGTGAGTCTAAATTTATTTATTTTCAAATATTTAACAGTTTAATATATTGATAGGTTACAAGTGTTACTTATAATAGTTATAGCAATGTGTAAATAAAACTTAAAAGAAGAATATAAATTGGTAAAGTGATTAAACTATAAACTATAAAATATAATTTTATAATTTTCTTTTTTTTCTTTTACCACTAATTGTCTCAATTTTAGATAAATGAAAATAATAATAATAAAAATAATAAAAAAAATGAAAAAAATTAAAAAAATAAAAAAAATAAAAAAAATAAAAAAAATAAAAAAAGAAAAGAAGGAAATGCTAAAATAATCTGGCGGTTACACACTGTCCTATAAAACCCGGGTTGCTTCGTCTTCTACCTGAATGCAACTGCTGCTCTCCGATTGCAGAGTTCCAGAGCAGAGCTCTCGCCCTTCATTTTCATTTCATATTCATCCAATATGAAAGTGTTTTTCGATTCTCCCTGCTTTTCTGTTAGTTAAAAAGTGTTTTTCGAAATGGCTTGTTTCGGTATGCTTTCTACTAGTTTCTTCTTCATCTTTAGGTTCCTATGCGAATCCGCTTTAGTTTCAGAAGTTTCATGCATTTAACTACGTTAGTTGAACTTCTTCTTTGGTTTATGTTGTTCTTGAGCTTCCCGTTGATGTTGTAGACCGTTTCGCTTTATTTTGGATTTTTATGATTTCAAAGCATCCATAGGCACATCGTGGACCATCTTTCCAAAGTTATTGTTCTGGGTTATTACTTCTGCTGCTGTATCGTGTACTGATATTTCAGTGTCAATGTGATTTCTTCAAATGCTTTTTATTAGTTTTTAATAATCTATTTCTAACATCTAGTTTTTTAATGCCGGTAAGTAGGGAATCTCAAGGTCATGAATAATGCTGGTGATATTCTCTTTGATGTTTTATCTCGGTTGCCAACGAAAACTCTTCTTGAAATGAGATTTGTATCTAAGGCGTGGCATCGACTTATTTTAGACCGATCGTTTGTACAAGCTCAATTTCAGAAGTGTGGATTGGCATTATCAGGTTTCATGTTTCAGGAGAAATACCGAAAGTGTCCTATTGATATAAGCACTTTCACCTATATGCCCATAGATGCAGATTCTAAGGTGCAGAAAATGGTGTTTGGTTTCTTGCCTGAGGATGTTGTTATTTTACAATCCTGTAATGGCCTGGTTTGTTGTAGGAGTTGCTTCCGTACACAACACTCCACAACACACTCCACAACAATCTACGTCTGCAATCCCTTGTTTAAGAAGTGGGTGAGTTTTGAAGTGGCTCAGCTGGACAGTTTCAGCAGCATTGCTCTAGCATTTGATCCCATACTGGACCCCGTAAATACTGCAACAAATTTCAAAGTAGTTAGAATACAGCAGTTGGAGAATGAGCAAGAGGAAATGTACTACACATTTGAAATATACTCTTCAGAAACAGGGACCTGGAAGGAATCAAGTGAAGTTTGCTATTCAGATGGCAATTTATTGAATAACAATGGCACTTATGCTAAAGGGGTCTTACATTGGCTTACTGATACCGATCAAATCCTTGCATTTGATACAGAGAAAGAACTCTCTCTGTTGGTGCCATCTCCAATTCCTGCCTTGGAAATGTTCATCGACGCTCCTGGAACATGCATTGGGGAATCCAAGGGCTTACTGCATTTCATCATGATCTGTGAAGATGGAATCATCGTGTGGTGTCTGGATGACTATTTTGAGGCAAAATGGACGCTCAAACATTCAAAACAGCTCCAAATGATTGAGGACGAGAACCCGAATATGTTTTTCAAGTTATACAAGATCATGCAAAGGAGAAGGCTTCCAGGCATGGAGCCATATATGGATCCGTGGGCATTTAAAGATGAGGTTTTATTGATGAGGGTGTTTTCAACCGTCTATTTCTACCACATAGAAACAGGGAAGGTGGTGGAAGTCTGTAACGTTGCCAGTTTGGGTCCAAACCCTTTTGTCAGTCCTCCCGTAATTCCTTACTCGTTGAGCTTGATTCCATTGGACGTTTCTCTCTCACGATCTGATCCAAACAACAACACAAACCCCAATGAGAACTAGTAATCCTCTAATGTATTCCCTTTTGGAGGACTATCTATTTTAGTCTCTGGTTTTGTAAATGGTTTTGATAGGGGATAGAGTACATAGAGTACATAGCAAATGAGCTTTTCGCTCATTTGATTGGAATACAATGGGGGTAGAATTTTGGATATAAACAAAGTCTAGGATGCAAACCACTTTTTATAGTTAGAGCAGCAATGTGGCTTGAAATGAGATTTGCGTCCTTGTGATATTTGTATAAGGAATGTGGTGGATGATGGATTGTTACATTAGAAGATTTCCCAATTGCCCTTTCAACAATGCCTTTTAACTTATTTCATGATTTGTTTTCCTGTTTTTGTATTTCCCATGATGAAACAAGAGGACATGCTTCAGAACGAAAAGTTATTTTGTCTTCATGAGGTAACATTCCTAAATCTCTTTCTCAGCTCTTTTACTTATATATCCACCTCTCCAATTTATAGCTTCCTCTCTCCCTTCAAGAAATTGAAATGCTATCCCCCAACCGATCCAATGTGGTATTGTTTCTTATTTTCAAAACATTTCCCTCCTCCAGATTTAAATGCTCTTTTACTTTTGTTTTCTCTAAATTAAACAAAAATCTTCAGTTTTATACTAAAATAATCCTTGAGGTTTGATTCATTTTAACAGTTATTAAAATTTCTCTTTTTAATACATACTATACACATTATCTTTCTCATACAAAATACTTGATTACTATCTATTATTACTTTTGAATTTTTTCTGCCACATGATAAGTTATTATCAATAATTGGTTGATATAGCCACAGCCAGAGTCCCAGACTAATATTACTACGTAACTGCTGACAGCAAGTGTAAGGAAAAATATCTTTCTATTTATTTTTTAATCCGTTACCAAATGTTTTGACTATAAACAATGTAGCCGTTAGGCCCATTTTTCATTAGAGTTTAGACTTTCGAATGTTGAGAATCTGAGATTACAATCTCAAATTATATCCAAATTCCAAAAGATACAAATTTTAGTTACACCTAATCCCCCACCTATCTTCACATCTTCATACGTATTAAAATTTTAATTGATGGTTGACTGCTTCGCCAATTATATCCATCTCTGAACTTTGCTCCAATCTCAAAAATATTGGGGAGAATCTTTCGGCACTTGAACTTTTTTTCTTCCTTTCATTATTTTATCTTATATGATCTCACTCTTCTTTGACCTTCCATTATTGCTTCTTCATTATTATTCTCTCTTAACTTAAACCCCCTCCAACACTTTACTGATTATTCATTTTCTCTTTATCAAATACAGGGAGCAATGACGACCAGATCTCTCCTTTCTTGAATCACTTAGGTATGAGCAACATGTTGTGTCAATTAAGTATAGCTTAACTGATCGAAGTTTTTTTTTTTTAAAAAAAAGTCTTATTATATATAAAAGCATTAATTAAGTTAAGATAACGAAATTTCAAAATTAAGAGAAAAAGATTATTGTTTATATAAACAATTTAGGTGGATTAAAGATGTTTGAAGTTAATCAATTTAAATGTTAAACTCAAATTAGAATTGAAATTACCAATTGTGTATGTACCAGCCAATAAGTCACACAAAGTTCTATCAATAAAACATCCAAAACTATGTTAAAAAAGTGCTCAAAGCTAAAAAAGGATGAAAAGCCACAATATCAAACAGATTAAGAAAACACTTAACAACAAAATGTTTAATTGACCAAAGTAATAAATAACGGACGCACATTTTGTTTGTCTTAAAAGTAAACCTATATTAGATTTGGAAAGGAAAAAAGTTTAATAAAAAGTAATGTTTATAGATTTAATTTTAAGAAAGAAAAGAAGATAACTCAAATTAATGTTGACATCTTTGGGATTAATCTACGAAACAGACAGATAAAAGTTATGATGGAGTAGTGTAAGCATATGTGAATTAACAAAGGACTTACACTATCAATCCTTAAAGAAAAGAATTATATGAAAGACTAGAGTTGGGAACGTTTTTCTCATGTTTGTTTGTAGCCCCAATGCTAGAATGTAAAAAAAAGAAGAGAAAAAGTGTATAATAGAGAGATTAGGGGCTATGAGTGTCGGTGGGAGATGGAAATGGACAAAAAATGTGTGGGCTAATTTTGTGTGGTATATAGAAATATAGAAGTATGAAGGGTATTATTATTGAACTCATTTTTTCTTTCCTTTTGGAAGCACATGTTTAGCCCTAAAAAGTGCTTTCTCCCTTTCTAAAGCTCCCTGTCCCCTCTCTGCCTCTGCTCTGATTCCTTCCTCACTCATTCTCTCCATTACATTTTCCCCCACATTTTCTCCTTCCATCTCTCTCTCTTTTTTCATCAATCAATTACTGAATTTAGGTCATATTTCCGACTTTAATAGAGTTATTAGCCATGTATAGAAGTTATTTTTAAATAGTTAAACATCCCAGTGAAAACATTTTTTCTTAATTTTTTTAAAATTACTTTTCATGATATGATAACTACAATAGTGTCTTTTTTTTTAGGTTAAAATCAATTACCCTAAACTCCTTTCCATCGTCTAATTTGGACTTCAATAAAGTTATTAAGGACATTTTTGGAAATGGTTTCTAAAATGGTTAATGTTATTTTGGAAAGTTTTATTAATTTTGATGATACAACAATTGCATTCAAAGTGTAGTATTTAATACTTTTACTACTTTTAAGTCATTAAAACTTTGTTGCAGAGCAATTTTGTAAAAAAAACCAAAACTACATCGCAAACTTTCAATTATAAAAATTGAAGTCTCAATGTTAAAATGTTGGAAGGACACCTTCAAATAAACAATATTTGTAGAAATTACTCAAATGCTCAAATTTATACAATTTTTAGGATTTCTACTATTATATAAATCTAAGGGTCTAATTTTGACGTTTCCATAATTTCAAAGGTTCAATTCTTACCATTAAAATTTTGTTGCAATTTATCGAGTCATTTGGAAGTGAACTCTATCTCATAGATTCTACCATGTGTTTGTCTCAGTTTATTTCTATTTAAAAAGTTTAACTAACACTCTTTTATCTTTCCTAATTTAAGAATAGAAAATGGTAAAAGAAAAAAAACACTATAATATTTGCATTATACCCTTACAATTAAGCCTTCAAAATTTATACAAATAATAAAATTAAAATTTGAAACTTAAACAAGCACAAAAACTGTAACCATTGTAGAGTGCCTCTATTCAAATATTTAACGTTAGTTAGTAAATTTGAAAGGTGAAATTTAATCATTTTTGAGATATGGGATCATTTGGAGAAGCATAAGCTGTTGGTGTTTGGCTGATGGGTCGGTTACGGAACTCATAGGGATCATTTTTATATGAAAATGAAATAAATTTAATGTAACACATCATATTATTAAAAGAGAAAAGGGTTCACTTTGGGTGGTGGGTATTATTAATTTTGAGATTCGATTGGATTGACAAACTTAATATGTTCAAAGATAAATTTAATTAAATTAAACCCTTCCAATTTATTAAATCGCATCAATTTTATAGAGTAGCTTTTTTTTTAATTATATTCATGAATTGTTTCCTTTTCCCAAGAAAAGAGTACTAATTATGATATGGATTATCTTATTTTGAATTTTCCTATTACAATATGCTTACGTCTTCTTCAAGACTCTTCACTATAAAAATGTGTCCTAAGAGTTTGGTACAAAAATTGTCTTTTCTTTCTACTAAAAAAATGTTTGGGTCTTTTTATCCTTCAATTAAACATGTTTTAATTTTAAACATTAACACCTAACTACTCTCTAAACTCCATTTCAAAATTCTTAATTTTCCATCGTTTATATTTTTTTCTACAACTACAAACTTTACTATTTATTTATCAAAATAAAATAATTAACATTTCAAACATTTCCAATTGTAGTTGGTAATCTAGAATTTTATTTTTCTTTCATTTGAACTCTAAATTTAAACATATATTGTAATTTTTTTTTATGTGTTAGAAATTCAAATTTGATTAAATTTACCCATTGTTCTTTTTATAGTTTCACTAATTCCATACTAAACATACATCTTGTATTGCTCAATTATAATCCTTACTATTAGTTCACTACTCAATGCTTACTTATAATCTCACTTTTACTTTACTTTTTTTTTTTTTATTGATTTCTTCATACAATTAAAGAACTGTTTGCATTTTCAAAATTAAGTTTACTAAAAACCAATTTACTTAATAGCAATTATTTTAAAAGCTACAAGAACCCTAAACCCAACCCAACCTTAGTCTAGGGTATATATTTTTTCTAATTAATTGAAATTCAATAATATCCTATCATTTTAGTGTAAAGAATTTATAAAAGTAAAAACAGGGTTTTGAAATCACATTCTAATTCTAATTCCCCTACATGTGTAGTTACATAAAATCTCTCAAACCTTTCTTTCAATTTTTTTCTGTCTAAAATAGTTCATACTCCTATATTTCTGTTCCCTATATAATATATATGTTAAAATTAAAAAAGAAAATCAAATTAAATAAGCATAGGGTTGCAAACTGTCAAAACTTGGATTTTAGTGCAAATCCTTCATTTCACCATTTCCCATTTTCTTCTCTACTACGTTTGCTCTTCCTTCCAAACTCCACCGTTACTTGATGCTTGGAATCGTTGTCAAACTGTTGTAGGTCACACTACCATACTTTTTAGAGATTAATAAGTGTAGAGTTGAGTACAAATCCGGGGTTCAAGCATTTTCTTTCGTCAAAGCCCCAGCATTGAAGAGTAAAATGTGTAACAGTAGACACAATTCAAACACCTGATACTCCTTTAATGTGACGGTGCCACAATTGTCAAACACTCCTCTCTCAAAAAGGCTTTCTCTTTTTCCAACTCCCTCTTCAGTTTCAACATCATCACCAGTATAGCATAACTACCACCATAACAAACACCAAATAACATGTATCCATACATGGAATTTTCTGATCTCCATCCTTTCTCAATAGGTTTCTAAAGAAGGCAAAAGAAAAAGGAAAAGAAGTACCAAACTTCCACCTGCCATTTGCTACCCAAAGACAAAATGGATAGATAAACAGAAGAGCCCAAAGCCATGCCTACCATCTCTCTCTATTTCAAAAACCATGTTCATTTCTACACTTTACCAAGCAGTAGCTGTAATGTGCTTTGAAAGACAGTGCTTTTGAAGATCCTCCTTCTACACTTTTTTACTAGAATAAAAATACCCAACACCCTAATCATTTCAACCCCACAAACCCTCCTCCTTGGCCTTCCTTTTTATAAATCAAAGGGAACCCGTAAAAGAAAAAGAAGAAGAAAAAAAAAAAAAAAAAGGATAAAGAGAAGAAACCCCATCTCTCTTGGATTAGAATACAATCTTCTTCCTTCCTTTTTTTTTTCTTTCTTTTTCCTCTCACACTCTGTTTTCACTCTGCTTTTACTCTGCTTTCCAAAGGTATCCCAATCTCCACCCCACCAACCGCCATTTCTTCATCTTAAAGCTTCATAACCCATCAATGTCATTCTGTAATTACTAGAAAGAGTAGAAAAAGGGGTTGGAGAATAAAAGGAAAGATGGATGTTGGTAGAAGAAAAGTAGGAGTTAGTAGCAATAGTGTGGTTTCAGGGTCTGTTTGGGAGAGTAGAATGAAGATGGATGAAGTGAAAGGTGGGATTAAGGTGTTCAATGGAGAAGATGGGAGTAGTAATAAAGAAGGAAAAGTTGTAACAAGATCAATGTCTAAGAGAATTAGTTTAGAAGGATCTGAAAAATCCCCAATCCAGATTGGTAAAGGGAAGAGAAATTGCGATGAGACAAAGAGTCCAATTCAGCTTCGGAAGATGAGATCTGAGGAAATTGAGAGAAGTCCAAATCAGCTTAGGAAGTCGAAATCCGAAATGGTTGAGAGAAATGAAAAAACCCCAGTTCAACTCAGGAAGGTGAAATCGGAGTCTGTGAAGACGATCGTTGATGATAATGCTAAGGCCATTGTTGTTGTCGGTGGAAAAAATGGGGGAAATTCAGAGCATCTTCAATGTCCAGAATCGGAATCCAACGAGGAATTGAGTGAAATCGAGAAGGGAATCCATGGATCTGTTAAGGAAATTGAGAAACCTCAGGTTGAGAATGAGACATATTGTAAGGAATTTGGAGTTTGCCTTATTTCAACCATGGCGGGTCCAATCAAACCCACTCAAGAAGTATCGATCAATGACAATGAAAATGAAGCCAATGAAGAGGAAGAAACAGAGGAAGAAGAAGAAGACGGCGACGACAATGAAATCGAGAAAGAAAGCTTCGATATCAAGGAGATCAATTTACCAGAACCCAAAAAAATTGTGAATGAAGTGAAGAAATTCCACCAAATCTACGAAAAACCAGTTCCACATTCCTCAAAACCCACTTACAGTAAGTAAAATCCTTCACCATTTCATTCATTATTCATCCATTAAATCAATTCTTGTTCTTCAACATTCTGTTCTGAATTATCAGCATCAAAAGAGTATCACAACTTCCAAGAAAAAAGCAACAAATTGCAAAGCTTAGGTACACACGAAATTCACAATCGTCTTCTTCTTCTTCATATTTTTTTATTAATGGGTGTTCAAAAATTTCTCAACCCAAATTGTTTTCTACTCTGGTCAGTGGATTTAATAATGTGGAAGGAAGTATCGAGATCTGCCTTCGTTTTTGGGATTGGATCTTTTGTTATAATATCATCTTCATACACTAACGACATCAACATCAGGTAAGAAACACAAAAAGAATTCCATCTGATCTGGGTAGCTCTGAAAAATTCCATAACGAAACTCAAAATGTAAGGTAAAGTAAAGTAAAGTAGAATGTTTTTGTGCAGCTTTATTTCTGTGGTGTCATATGTGGGACTGTTCTACCTCGCTGCCACGTTCTTGTATAGATCCATTATTTACAGGTAAATTTAATTAATGTTTGTGAAATCAGTTTTTATGCTTAATTGGTGTTTGTTAATGGAAAAAAAAAAATGACTGAATCCAGAGGAGCCATTGATATGGAGAATGTAAGGAATGTGGTTGGTGAAGAAGAAGCAATATGGGTACTCAAATTGTTACTTCCTTACTTGAATGAGTTCTTACTAAAGGTTAGAGCTCTGTTTTGTGGAGATCCTGCCACTACAATGAAGGTATGCTTCTTTAGAGCTTGGCTCCATTCAATTTGAAGAAGGGGTACGAAAATAATGTATTGATTTATTTGGAATCATGCAGCTGGCTGTACTGCTATTTGCCTCGGCTAGATGTGGCTCCTCCATAACCGTTTGGAAAGTGGCCAAATGGGGTGAGAAATACTATAATTTCCATTAGTTTAGAGTTGCCCTAAACAAATTTATTAAAATTAAAGTTCATTTTTTCATTGCATTAAAGTAAGAATGTTATGTGTAACAATAATAAAGGAAGGAAGGGCTAAATTAATTAGAATTAAAATTTGGGTGTCAGGATTCTTTGGAGTATTTACTTTACCCAAAATCTGCTCTTCGTATTCCTCACACCTGGCTGCTTACGGTAAAATCTCTGACTTAAAATGTCACTTTTGTCCCTTTCCCTTCCCAATCCCCAATATCACTCTTCACCCAACTTTTTCCTACTTTCCTTTCTCTCCCTACTTCTTCAACATTTTTAATTTTATTCTTCTTCTTCTTTTTTTTTCCCTTTTGTTCTTTATATTTATTTTCTTTGAAATTACATCATAGTTCTCTCCTTACACTATTGTTTTATTTAATTAAAATTAATATACCTTTATCCTCTCGTTAGGGATGGACATGTAGATAAAGAAAAAAAATGAATATTTGATATGTAAATGAATTATATAGACAGTTTTCTAATATTTAGTACATGTTTTAAAAATGATTTAAATATTTTTATAATCACTTTTGAAGTAAAATTAAAAAAAAAATGAAAAGAATCCATTTTGCTTGATTGGAGCTCACATTATATCCTATTGTGGATCTAAAAGTCCACGGCACTCTTTCAAGGTGGGGTGAAGCTTTGGGCCGAACAGCCCATACTGAGCCCTTCATGGGGCTTAGTGGATTGGCCCAATTAACAAATTTGATTGCGGCATTGTCATTGCAGCTAAATTTTGGATTCGACGGTTTCGTGATGCATGGGAATCATGTTCTCATAAAAAGGGTGTTGCTCTTGCAATCTTCGTTCTTGTTTGGAACTTGTCCTCTGTTGTCGCTCGCGTTTGGGCTGGTATTTACTTCTCTCTCTTTTCAACTCATAACTATTGTTGTTATGATTATTATTATAAACTTAACGAACACAATGGTCTGTTCTTTCTGTGATTATGAATTTGATAATTATATTCATATTTGTTTGCAGCATTTATGCTTTTTGTGGCGTTTAGATATTACCAGCAAAGTATACAGACAGAGGAGTGGGATGGGGATGGGGATGGGGATGAGGATGAGGTTGAAGAAGGTGATGAAACGTGTCAAGCTTCTATTGCAAAGGAAAAATATGTGAGTGGATCCCTCTTTGGAGGCATTGGCAGTGTCAAGCAAAAGAAGAAATTTTGAAATTAAAAATCCTCATAATATTTTTAAAAAATAAAATTTGGGTCTTTTAATTACTATTACCCTTTCAACTTCAATTCAATCAGCATAAGTCGTAGTAGATGCTTCCTTGCTCTTTGATATTCTATGGTCCATTTTTTTCGACCTTTTTTTCTTTTTTAAGAAAATGATCGTCAATTGTTTTGTTTTTGTTGGGCTACATATGTAAATACTTGTGGGTTAGTGTTTAATAAAATCAAGCAATTCCATTGTAGGTTCTTTTAAATTTTAGTGTAAGTTTGAGATAGCGATTTAACAAAATACATTTGCATTACTCTACAAAATTGTCATAAACACATCTCTTTTTAACTTTATAATATTATTTGAGATGTGGTTTTATTTCAAGTGAATTTTAGGTTTAAGTATAAAAATAGTGTGGTTTTAGAAACTATTATGCCTTCATTGAATTCAGTGTTTTGGGAGGGACTAAAGTCTCCTCCAAAATTGTAAAAAAATTGTTCTTATTCATATTAAGGAGACTGAAGTTTACATTATCGAATTATCTTCATTTATTTTTCTTCCTCTAATTCGAACTCTTAGACTTTTCTTAGTTTAGCGTTTAGTTTTCTTATTTATAAATTTGTAAATTTTCTTCCTCTAATTTGATTTTTTTTTTGCTCTACTTTGTCTCATTTGGATGAACAGTCAATTGATCATGAACTCACTTCTAACTCTTTTGTCAATATACAAATTGGATCCCCACTCTTGATCTTTGTGGACAACGTAAAAGTTAAATCTTCCAGTCTCATCACATGCGAAGGTCATAGTTCATCATGCCAATTTCGCTCTTATAAAATCAATCCAACCAAATTGAAATTATATTTGAAAACCTCACCCAACCAAAAAAAGATTTAAAGTAAAATACATATAAATTAATAAAGGAATCTCGCAAATACAGGATAATAATTATTTGCATCATGCCAATTTCACTCTTATAAAATCAATCCTTTTTTAATTGTTTACAAATTTTAGTTTATATGTGTTTCAAATTTGTCACATATTCCCAATAATTGAAAGAAAAATAAAGCTAGAATTTAATTTACTCTCAAATATGTTGTGATATCATGTTCGTATATTTAATTACTACCTTTTCTAATATGTATGAGTGTATACAACATGCATGCATGCATGTATATGCTACGTTCCTAACATGTACGTATTTGTGCTTTTAAAAAGTAAAACATGTTAAATGGACTATGGATTCATGCATATAATTTGTTTATATATCTATCCATAATATAATTGTTTAGCAATTTTAAAAATATAACTCAACTTGTCGAAACAATTTTGATAGTTTATTTCGTTAATAAACAGAAATTGTTCGATAGAATTGAGTAATAATGCAATATGTTCTCAAAATAATAAAGTAATATGTTGGACTCATTTCCTCTCATGTTCAACCCAAACTATAATTATACATTGTGTAAGCTTTTACACAACTAAAAAATATTTTATCAATCATTTCATGTCTCATATTTTTCTAAATTCAACAACAAATTAAGGCCAATTAAATCACTCTATGACGACAAAAATTGTGATAATTATAATTTAATTGAATTTGAGTAATTAAGTTTTCTCATATCTAACCAAATTCAAGTCTTATATA
Organism: Cucumis sativus; assembly: GCF_000004075.3. Classification (NCBI taxonomy): domain Eukaryota; kingdom Viridiplantae; phylum Streptophyta; class Magnoliopsida; order Cucurbitales; family Cucurbitaceae; genus Cucumis; species Cucumis sativus. The sequence goes on along the minus strand of NC_026655.2, from coordinate 15,771,872 downwards.
GATCTAAACTCAAGCCCAATAAGCAAATGAGTCAAAGTTCACTTAAAGTCCATGAAAATTCTCTATAAATAGAGATCTTGCCTTTCAAACTTCATGATTACCATATTCGACTTGGAACATCAAAGAACAAGAAGGTCTAAATCAAAGAAGTAAACAAAGTTCAATTTCACGAATCATATTTTTCCAAAAATCTCATGTGATAAATCTATCTTTTATACCAACACAATAATCAATAGTTGAAAAAATGTTCACAATATACAACTTTGGAATGCTCATACATAGGTCGAATAGAGATGATGACGACTAAATCGTTTTGTTTTCCAAAACTGTTCTTTTTTCTACAATGCAATCGTTTTTGGTAACCAATAGTAAAAACAAGAGGAAAGATCTAATCTTTAACCTCAAGAATCGGCCGCCATTAAAAGAGTGTTTCATCCTATTTACATTCTTGAAATGTATCAATTCATATATTAGGTCTACAATTTCTTAACACTCAATAATATATGATGAATTGATAACCACAAAAGAGCAATTGTGCAAATGCATGTGTCAACTTCACACACATATATATATATATATTACAACTAGCTAAGATAATTTTTTTTTTTAAAAAAAAGAACAGATTTCTGTTCGAATAAAAGTTTATCTATTTGAGATATAAGTGTGATACAAAGCTATATATTATTTATGATAAGAAAACAAACAACGAAGTTACATGAATTTTAATTACATTTTTAAATTTATGCATACCAACAATTTAATAAAGCTAAAAGTTGAAGGGAAGAAATAGATTGAGACATCAAATATTACATTTCTTTCACAATTTAAAGTTACAAAATCATTATTTCAATCTCTGCCAAAACTTTATTTGGTCTTGAAGAAATAAACATACATATACACATAATACAATAATACACATAGTATTTTCAAGCCAATGTATAGTAGCACAAATCATATAAGTTGAATTGTTGGTTACATGGATTGGTATGGACTCTTGGACTCTATTTGGAAGCTAAGCTTACAAGTCAATTATTTAATGCTCCAACTCTATTCGTTATCAATTATTTTCTTGTAAGTCGTACAGTTGGAGCTATTAGAAACATTGAAGGGGGAGATTATAAGTTAGTAAATAAAATATTGAATCGTTAATTTTTACCAACTCAACTTAACTTGGAAGCTACATGCTTCTAGATTTTTTTAATTTGTTTTGAGCTTTAACTTTTAGTTTTAGTTCAAGAGTTTTCACTTTTTCTCCTTATATCTATTGGATGTAAATGACTTGTGGATGTAAGCCCATAAACAAAGAGGGCATAAATACATTTTACTTGTCTCACCATTGAAAAATTTAGAAGAGACAAGAGGGTATAAACACAATGAAGGTTAAGTGAGAGACAAAAGTGTGTTGGTGGGTGATAGCATAACCCTATTATCACACGCGCTTGCTGCCACCGCCTTTCAGTCGGATGGGTAGGTTTAGGTAACTACATTTGCGGGAAAAGGAGGTAATTTTTCATTACCTACCCGTTGTCCATTCGGTTTCTCTCATCTCTCTTTATCTTTGTGTTCTCCCTCATCAATTGGGCATCTGCAACATTCAATCTATTCGACTTTTTCACCTCTTTGTTCCATTCTAATTCACTTCTTCATTTTGTTGCTATTTTCTATTCCAACAAGTGCACACCTGAATCTATTTAACATTTGGAGAGCAACAAACATCACGATTAGCACCCTGGTTGGCCTTAGTCGCTTTGAGGACAGTGGTTCGTCACAACACAACAACCAATTTCTTTTCGACTACTTAATGTCTCATTTCATTCATTGCGCTCACATGCAACCATATTTTTTAGAGAACATTTTGGTGCCTAAACCAGTTATTTTACCCAATTAAAATTTGACAATTTGGATATTTTATTTTTTAAAATATGATTACAAAATATATATATGGGTGTGTATGAACAGAAGAAGGGGAGTATAGAAGTTAGTTGAGTATTGCTCATATTTGTGGTCAAATGAACTCTTTCTTTTCTCACAAAAACAAAGATTCATCACTTCACTGTCCATTGAAGTATTGATATATTAAGTTATTTTAAATGTTTTTCTTTTATCCTAACATTTTTCTTGACATCTTTCTTTTAATTAATATTAATTTTCTGGTTGTTCAGTCTTCTCCCGTGAACACAAAATAATTATAAGCATAAAAGATCGTAGCAAGCAATTAAAAAGAAGGTATAAGTAGATGTCCAATTATTAGTAAATTATGTTTCAGTACTTTGACAAAATATAATTTCATATTTTATATTAATCAGTGAAATGTTGATATTAATTATATTCTACCACTAAGTATCATTTTATCTAAGGATGACCTTTTAATCTTTTATATTTAACTCTCACTTCGCTCCTCTTATCTTTTAAGAAAACTCACTTTTAACTATTTAATGATTGATGCACATGATCTTAACTAGCTAGGCATATGTAGATTTAAATTTGAATACATTAATTAGTCATATTGGTTTCAATTTTATTAATTTAGAAAGTGCAAAGCTAAAAATAAAATTATGGAAGCATAGTTTAGAATTATGTAATTATGTAAATAGGAAAATGAAAAAGCTAAGGGAGAAGAATGTGCGACAACAAATTCCACGTGAAATCATAATTATTGAGTATGAGTAAAGACAATATTAAATTCCATTTTTGTTCGTTTTCTCGCAACTCAACCATGTGGCGCTCTGGCCCATGGGCCCATTCTATAATCATTACAGCCCAATCTCATTTCTGACCCTTCACCAGCCCGCCACTTGGATCTAGCCTTCCACTACTCACTCTACTCACACTCACCCAATATTCTCAAATTAGGATCCCTATTTTACTACAGTACAAATTTGTCACTTACAAATATTCATCCATCATTGATAGATCATAAGAATCTATCACTGATAGACTATAACAGTCTATCACTGATAGACTATATAGCAAATATTGATGTCTGACTGATAAATTATAAGAGCCGACTATATTTACAATTTTTTTAAATGTTGCTATATACTTTATTATTATTCATAAGATTGTTACATATTATAATTATCCTATAACAAATAGTCAATTGTATTTTTTTTTTTTTTGAGATAAAACGAAGGTTTAAATAAATGTGTATGTATTAACGAAAGAATTTGTCTAATATTTTACTTTAAAAGTATGAGGTTTCATCTTTCACTTTTATAATCATTGTACTTAAAAAAAAGTAATAGATGAGTTTAATAAGGTGAAATTCATGTCTAAAGCATTAGTGGAATGGAAGCTCATTAACTTCCGTTTGATTATATAATTAATGTTGTAAAATTAAATGAGATTTTGATTTCTTAGACAATAAATAAAAATGAAAACAAATTGAACCCATAATGGTTGAAGTTAAAAAGTACAATGAAATATATTAACCAAAATGAATCTAACTGAGTTCAAAGTTTATGAATAAAATTTAAACTTATTCTATAATAATAAAACTTTTAATTTTCAAAATAAAACTTATATTTTCGTGACAGAGAGATTAAACATGGTTAAGGAATAAAGGTTGCTGGTTACAAAAATGCCTATTTATTAAATTAGGTAAGATGATGTTTAGGCACATCAAAATATAATTAATTAAGTGACCCACCAAAGTATCTTATTGCTCACTTTTCTTTATAGTTTGGTGTGAAATGAAATCAATGCCAAAAGAAAACCCACTTTCAATGAAATTCGTTCATTTATTCAAGTTCAGAAGTATATGCATATCTTTATGAACATGTTTTTCAATATCTTAATCAATGCAAAACAAAACATATGATTAAATAACACATTAAGGGTTGGTAAAATTTCTACCCAATTCCATTGCAAAGAGAAGCCCCATGTTTTATTTTGCACAATAAAGTATAACTTTCTTCATTTTCATTACCTAAACAACCCAAATGCAAGAGCGTATGCACATTTGGTGTTTATAAGCTTAGTTTATGTGTCGTTCTCTCATTTGGTTAAGGACACTTCAAATAGAATTTGATAACTTTGAATCACATGTAGCACTTACTATTTTTCCTCTCAAGATCTCTTTTTTGGGAGAAAGGGTATGTGTGTTGTAGTGGTTGGGCAGATACAATCAATTTTTTTGTTCACCCACTAAAAGAGCAAAATGATCGTGAATAGTTCAACTTAAACAATGACGTTTGGTGGCTATTTGCTGGTCATTTCGATGGATAGAAACAATCACACCTTCGACAACAAAGAAAATGGTATCCTTCAACTTTGGAAAGATGTTTGTTGGTTGCTGCTTCATCGCTTCAAAACTCTTCTTGAGTTGTTTTTCATTTACAATCTCCCTTAGTTTAGCTGTTTTTATGTAATAGCTTATAATATCTTTAAACTTTGTGTCTTTTTTCAACTTTTTCTTCTAATCCATCTCACCTCATTAATGTTCTAAAATATTTATATATGAAAGAGATTATTGGGACTAGACTATGATAATGGTGTTTAAAAATATGCCAACTTAGTTGGAATATTCCGATTCACTATTCATCAACTTCCTCTCGTATTTTTCTCTAAATAAAAACTATAACATTTGAGTTGTTTTTATTTTAACTCAAATTGAGTTACTTAAAAAAAAAAGAGAGAAAGAAAAAACCTCACAACCAACTTTAAAAATGTAATTGTTCAACTTTATTTAAACCTAACTCATCATTTTGAACAAACTCATAAAGTTAGAGTTGAATATTAGATTTTTTAAATCTCCAACCAAGAATAGGCCTGATTTATTAATTTAGGTGGTTGATTGAATCCAATAATTTATTACAAAACTAATTTGTAATTATAGAGCAAATGGTCATATACCAATACCCTTTATGCTAAAAGAGTCACTAATTATAGAGTACTTCAATATATATACATATAAAAGAAATGATAAAAGTAATGAAAAGAACTCAATTATTATGCAAAAAAAGGTCCAACTAGGTTGCTTATATAGTTTGCTTGTGCCTTGTGATTTCCTAACTAAAGGTTGAAATGAGTGGCCATAACAATTTGTTTAACTATATTGATAACTTATCTTAAGACAAGACAATGTATCAATAAAAAAAGAGATAATAAGTTGTTTTAATGTATGTCTATGTCAAAGTATTGTATTTTTGGGTTAGGAGAATGTTGTCCATCCAGTTGTCATTTTGAAAATTTGAACATCCTCAATCTCTTTTTAACCTCATGCATGAGTTGTCTTTGTTAGTAGAGATGTGTAGCTTTCATCTTTAACATTCACTGTGTCCACATCATACAAATAGCTTCCTTTGGCTTCCTCTTTTATGTCCAATCAAACCCTAATTCATATATATATATATGCTTGGTCTTAATTCATTCAATGGCTTAATTCAATTGCCTTCTTCTTAGTTTTTTTAACATATTTATGGTTGTTGAGTTTCTTTTAATTTCCCATGAAAATCAAGTTTATAATAAATAAATGTTTCTAACTTCATTTTCAATCTTCAAGAACAAACTTGTCAAAAAAGTTCATCTTCTTTGTTTTTAAAATTTAGCTAAATTGTGGAAAGAGAAACACGCATGTGATGGTTGAAAACCTAATAGTTATGAAATAGAGTTTTAATAAACCGTTAAAACATTCGATTTTATCTCTTAAGCTACCGTTGTTAACAATATAGTTTAACATTGATGTGTTGTAAATATTGATTATATGATTTGATAATTACTTCTAAAATTACCTTACACCATTGTTCGAAAGCTTTGAATATGTTATCTAGTACTTTAATTACTTTGGGATGTTGATAATAAGAGATCTATGACCAATTATTTTGTTTACTTTGAGTGGTTCTGTTGTTAGTTCGGGGAGAACAATCTTATAGCCTACAATATTAATCACTTTATTTACTAATGAAGCAAAGTATAAAAGAGGGAGTATGGTCAACATAGGATCACTTAAGTTAATTATGTATTTGACATCTATTTAGGATTGAGAGAAGTACATTTTTTAAAATCTCTAACTTCACTCAAGTTAATTATGTATTTGGCATCTATTTAGGGTTTAGAGAAGTGCATTTCTAAAAATCTATAACTCTAGAAACACCACTATTTTATAATATATGAATTGTTGTCTAGTAATAAACCATTTTTCTCTAGTTGCTATTAATGTCATCTATAAACTTACATTTTTTAATTTTCTTTATTTATCAATTCCATAACAAACCTAATAATATACATAGTACAAGGATTTGTTAAAAAATTATTAATAGACATAATATGAAAGTTGGAGAAATTACCTTTATAATATATATATATATATAATAAAAGATTATAAAATAACTTAAGTTGACAAAACATTAATAAATAAAATAGATAAATTTATTTTTAAAAATTTTAAAATTAAATAGTTATCAAATATGAGGCAATACATATCTATACTTAATTTCATGGAGAATATGATTTTTGAAGCATAGAACTTGATTTGGACAAATGTTCCAATGAGATTAGAGACTTAAGTTGATAGCCTTTGTGGCCAATATATGGAAGATTTCAGAATTCAAATTTTTGTTTTATTTATTACGAAAGGGACATTCATCATCTTCACAAAATCCTTTATTGATAAAACCCTCTATGGATTAACATTCTCTGAAATAATTATGATAAGAATGGTAGGATTGTATATATTAAATCACTCTTCAATGTTGTAATTATATTTTTAAATTTTCAAATTTATATATTGAATATAAGTTTAAGAATTCAACCTTTATCATTTGTGATCCAAAATTTACCATTATTGTAAATTTGAGGGTCGAATTTCAATACTAACTAGGTTTGGGAACACAATTACTATTATTGAATGTTCGTGTGTAGTTGCAACTACCATAGATTTTGTAATTTTCCTTAAATAAAATAGTTTATTTTTTTGCAATTTATGATCTGTCCTAATTTTATCAAAACACATCTACTGTTTGTTACAATTCAGGATATGAAGATCTTTCAACTTTATGTCATTTTCTTAATCTGTGGCAAAATAATAATTACTTAAATCAAGCTCAATTTATAAAATCACTTTAGATAAAAAGAAAAACTTCCTACCTATTTTTTTTGTTTTTTAATTGTAGTTTTGAAGGGTGTTTTTGGTGGAAAAGTTGAAAGATATTCTTTAGGGGATAAAAAAATTTACAATATACATATAAAAGGCGAGGAAATTTGAAATCAAACTTTTTGGTATTTAGATACAGTGTTACTTGAGTTAAACTCTTTTTTTGTTGAGATAGAATTTTTATAAACATAGTTTAATAGATAACTAAAAATATTAACTACACCACTTAAATATGGATCTTCATTTCACATTGATGAATTAAAAATCATAATAAAACATCGTTGAAATGAAGAGAAATAAAATAAAAAAAAACTATAAGATGTAATTATTGTAATTTCTTTTACGAGTGGTTCGCTATCTTCAAGGAAGTCCATATTAAAATTTTGGCCTAAGAATAGTAAATACAAAGGATACTAGACGTTTTGAAGAATATCTATGATGTTGATCGTTAGAATCTTATTACATTGAAAAAATGAAGGGACACTCTACTATTTATAAGATTCATGGGTTACTCATTCTCTATTGAACTCAAGAAACTAGTTAAAAGAGAAACAATCTTAACGACGCCACAATATTTATATATAAGATATATGAGCAACTTGTTCAATTATTAATTAATTTTGAGATAAAAACACGTCACGTCAATTTATCCATTTATTGATAAGAAAAAAGAATAAGTTTTTTTGTTTCTAATACTTGTCTCTAGTTACACACTTTGTCTCTTGTTCACATCCTTCTAGGGTTACAATAACTCAGTCATTAATATCTCATATACCCCAATTTCTCTACCTATGTGTTAAAATGTATTTTTTTCACATATGATGTACTTTGCTTAATTTGTTTCTATATTCATAATTAATTGGGTAAATGTATCTTTTTAGTTTTTAAAGTTTGAAGTTCATGTCTATTTGATTCTTAAAATTTCAAAATAGACATTTCAGTCGTGCTAAATAGTTCATAAGTTATCTTTAACTTAAAAAATACTTACTAGACTATTAGTTGTTTACGTCGGATGTGTAAATTATATTGAATTAGTTAAAAAATAAATTAAAATAAAAGATTAAAATATACTATAACATTAACAAACAGGTAAGTTAAAAAAATATATGCCAAATAGATAATTGATAATTGATATTTAAGATGAAACTCATTCTTGAAAACTTTGGAACTAACAAATTGCTCATTTTTGTATTGAATATTTTGGTATCTTTTTATGGCTTCTCATAGCTTTCATTGATCCTTTCAAAATCTTATTGTGCGGTTATCATTACACCATTATTTTATGTAGACATAAGTATTTAATTACATTTCAACTAAAGCATTTAATTAGTTGTGTGTCTGTTTTTGATTGATTTAATTATAAAGTGTTTGTCGTTTACAAGAGTTAATTAAAGTTAATGAACTTGAAACAATTATGGATTGCTTTAATTATGATGATGACGATGGACTTTACTAATTTATTAATTATTTAATTTGTAACACCAAATATCTCTCTGCCTACTTCCTTCAACAATAGTCCAAATGATGTAAGAAAGCATGAGCATTTACTTCCTTAATTTAAAGTATTAAAGTAAAAGACATCAACCAAGACAGTGAATAATGAGGAGAGATTAACATAATCATTCATGCGTAATTAAATTAACAATCATATATAATATATGTTTAGAGATATTAAAAATAGTCTAATCCAAAAATTATTATTTCTCTATAATGTAAACGTGACATGTAAAATTCAACGCATTCAAAATTTATGAATTAAAAGATGGATTTATTAAAAACTTGGAGGTTCGATCCCTCTCAATTTTCTTTTTTTAATAAGTCAAACACGAACACTTTTCAGATTTTATAATTTTACATTTATTAATTCAAGAGCTAATACAAATTTCTCTAACTCTTCTTTCCAATTCTTAAACTTAAATAGTTTAGTCAATTTATGAATTTTGAAAATACTTATATTTTTTAATCAAATTATATATAAAAGTTTTATTAACAAAATTTATTGATTCGTCACACGATTGTATATACACTCACTAAAAAGAAAGATTATATATTAAAAAAGAAAGATTATAAATATTTTAATGTATAATCGACGATACGATAAAATTTTGTATGTATTTTCATTTAATTCTTAGATTTCAAGATTTATGTTTCAACTTACTTTCTCTACCTATATGTTAAAAGTGTGAACACCCATATGTTAAAAGTATTTTTATTCACATATGATGTATACTTTCATCAATTTATTTCTATGTTCATAATGAATAGTAAAATGCACTTAGGTTTAAAGTTCATGTCAATTTGGTATTTGAAATCTTAAAACATTAGTCTCCACGTTTTAAAAGAAAACTCTATTTTAAAAATCAATTCAATTCATTATCTTCATAAACATTCTTACTTACCTTATTGAAGTTTAAAAAACAATAAAAATAAAGTTTCAAATAATTGGGTTTGGAAACGATAAATTTAGCTCTTTTAAGTATTAAGTTTGGTTTAACCCTACATTTTAAGATTTATATAATAGAAATACACTAATTTTCTCGTACATTTTTCATTAAATACGTTTAATTACCTTTTTGTTTACGGTGTGAATTCTACCCTTCATAATTAATTAAGCTTCACTACTTTTCATAACTGTTAAAACTAACTTAAAAATTTTATTTCATAATAATTTTAAATTAATTTATAAATATAAATGACAATGACTAAGAGTCACACTACGTGCATCGAATGAAAAACTTAGGTTAAAAATGTAAATGATATATAAAACTTTAGAACCAATTAATAATTGAAATAAAACTCATAAAATTTAATAGTTGGATGGTTATAATATTTTAATATTTATGGACTAAATATAAACTACAACCATAACACAAAGGATTACAGTAATAAGTATTATTATTCAACAATATATAATACCGTATGGTACTAAAAAATAGTAACTTAATGTTGTGTGACAAACTTCTAATAACAACAACAACATATTATTATTATTAAAAAATATATAGTTATTATTTAACATGTGCATTTTGTATATTTTAATTAAGAAATTAGATATAAATTTATTGTTAAAATTGAGATTAGGAAGGAATATTCCCCATATAATAGGCTATGCTAATTGTTGTTGAGCATTTGGCATATGTGATCCTTTTCAATTCTAAATTTACTTTACGAGAAATATATATTTACATATATTCTTTGCACATAGTAAATTAAATCTGGAACACAACATTCACTTCAAAAAAATCATTTACTTAACTTATTTTTGTGTTTCAATTGATTATGTGATTTAATAATTGTTTTTCAAAATAATCTTATACTATGTTTGAAATATATTTTTACAATTTAAAAAATAAGTGATTTTACCATTTTTAAGTATGGTGTATAATTTGTATTATATTTTAAATCTAACTTTTGTTTAGTTCTAAGTTTATGGTCATGGATGTAGTCCTCTTATTTTTGGTTCAATGGATTGATCTGAAATAGTTATGATGCAAATTTTTTAATTAAATTTAACAGTAGCACATGCTTATTTTTCTTATATATAATAATTATGGGCATAATATACTTTTTTTTTCCCGACTTTATTATAATTTATTGTTAAAATTTTCTACGAAACATTCATATATGGAAAAATGATTTTAAATAGTAAAATCACTTAACAATAATATATATAGAGAGAGAGAGGACATGTAAATACTTATGAATTTCATATATTAATTTCTAATTATTTAAATATTTATAATTAAATTCAATACCATATTGATAATGTGATTAATTAAAGTTTATGTTTAAACTTATATAATAAACTTTTAAAAACTCATTAATTAGTTGGTTAAGCTATCAAGCATTATATTTTATCAACTTTATTGTAATTTCTTATTTCATCCTTATCAATAAAACCTCTTGAAAATTTATGAATATATTTTAGATTTTAAAGAACAAAATTATATAAAAAAAAGTTATAATATCACTGAATATAAGGAGACAAAAGTTTTAGACAAGATAGGATCTTCTCACATGATTGAACCAACGGTTAGAACTCCACCAATTTAATTGCTTTGATCTCTCTTTGATTCTTTTTACTTTACAGATATTTTAGGAGAGAAATAGATAATCAAATCTCTAACTTTAAATTTTAGCTTCAACTTTTTATATTTTCTTATGTGTTATATTAGTTAGTTGAGTTTGGTCCAACGTTTCTAAATTTTGCCCATTTTAAGTAATTAATGCTTGATTTTTTTCTTAAATTCAAAAGCTAAAAAATAAAATTCTACAGGTAAAAGTGTAATATTTTAAATTTAAAAGTAATAGAAAAAGTAATATTAAAGAAAAATGTCTTTTTAGAAAAAATGTTTTAAAGGAGTATGAAATTAAAGATAAAAAATATTAATGATTTTAATTGAAGGAAACATGGTGTTGTGGTTGTAAAGTAAGTAACAAAAATCAAATAAAAATATAATATTTTTCTTTATTAAAAAACATATTCTATGAGAATAATAATCGTAATTATTTAATTTCATAATACGGTCTACGGAGATGGACAAATAAAATTATTAATTTATAGATTGGAAACAAGACAAAATGTTTAATATTCCTTTTAACACAAATACTAATAATAATAAAATCACAAAACAACTTAACATTATTTGTTTAAATATGGGATTTTGGTAATACAGAGAAACAAATCTTATCTTTACAAGAGGGCTATCAATTTTTGTCTGAAATAATTACATCTCTATCTTTTAATATAATTTTTTTTTCTTTTAAGTTATAGATCACAAATTTTTAAATAAGAATGGATAGAAATTGAAATTTTGTTATTTCTTTAACTAGGTGAAACTTTGTTCAAAGTATAATTGGACAGATTTTTCTTTTCTGCCTGTGAACTCTAAGAATTATAATTAGAATTATACTTTATAAATCAGGATTTTAAGTCATCGTTAAACTATATAGCCATAAACCATGCATAAGTTTTGGGTAGTCAATGTTATTTTTATCTCAAAAATATTAAATAGTTTCCTAAGAAACAATTAATTTGGACTAGGCCTTTTTGAAAATGATAATGATAATAATAACAAAAAAAAAATAAAGAAATAATTTGGGTCGAGACAGAAAGAATCTTCTGGTATTTATTTAAATTCATGAATTAATAAGAGATTCCCAGACTCCCTTGTGATGTGCAGTTCAACAAATAAGACCAATAATTCAATTATTTCTATTTTTATATTTTGATTTCATATAATAATTCTTTAACATATACATACACACACACATATATATAAAGTTTCATTGAAACCCTCACCAGTCACCAGTCACCAGACCATACTATCTTGCCCAAATAATAATTGAGAATCCATGCGGCCATGAGCTTGTACCCACTCTCTTAATTGTACCTCATTTAATTATGTGCATATGATATATATACACACAGTACCAAATTAAAAACATGGTTTCTTATGAGAAGCCTTATGTGATTAATTAATTTTCATTGAAAAGTATGTAGTGACACTTTAAATTTATTACGAAGGACTATCTTAATTACAATTTTTAATGATTATTCAAAAAGCAGTAGTGTTGCTTTTGTTTTTGTTTATATATCTATTTTCTTTTCAAATATATGATAATATAGTATATATACTTAATTATTATATTTTTTTACGATAATGTTAGAAGTAAAAATTTCCACGAATTACTCTTGATATTCTTTCGACCTACTCTTTTAATTCACACCTATAGTTGGAACTATCTGTATAAGAGTATTTATACGTGCTAAGAGGGCAAATATACTTGAATGAGATATTATTTAACTAAGTCAAAGCAGGAGAATTACATCCTCCTTGAAACTATTATTATTTGGTGATCATAATATGTATTCTTTTTTAAAAAAAATGGAGAGAAAATGGAAAGTTGAACCACCAAAAATTTGGATTGGGGGTAGCACACAGAGTAGAAGCATATATTAGTAAAAATTGTCTTGAGAGAAAAAATTTTGATGTGACGAAGACCAAGTGGGTGCAACCAATAACTTTCCGTATACAGACGCAAACGTATATAGTCACCCTGCATGCGACCATACGTTTTTATTATTGTTATTTTTTTTTTAATTACTAAATTACAAATAATTGTACATTATGGTCGTAAATAAATATCACTATCACCTCATCTATCTATGTGTTTTGCTGTCTATATCTTACAGCCCCTTTCAAAATCCAACCCTTAATTCAATTAAACAATATTATTACGTCTAACCCATCACTATTATTTAAATCAATATTGCTTACTAAATAGAATCTAAATATAATTTCTAAATTTAAATTTAATATCTTTTTAAATTTGTAGAAATTAAATTTATGATTTTTTTAAATTTTGTTTTTAATATGATATTTATCAAACACAAAATTCAGAACTTTTAAATCTACAAATATTTGACTAATCGGAGTATATAATTATAAATATTCTCATAACGTAATATAGCATTTTGAATTTGATTATTTTGGGTTTATACCATTATATTTAGTTCTTAATTATTCTGCATAACACACGTGACTCTGCTATAAGATAAAAGATGGTGGAATATAATGGTGAAATCTAAAATTTTCAACTAAAATAGTACAAGTCTTTATATAAAAATTAGCTTGTAAAATACAATATTGAATTATTATATTATATTTGATTTTCCAATGTATATATGTATACACATTTATGTTCGTTGAGTGAGTGTTGCCCCTAACTCCAAATTTTATGACTTTAATTATAATTAACTACAACGATACTGTTTAAAATCTCACTTTGTTACAACTTCTATTATTCATTACTCATCCTCTTTCTTCATTCTTTGTTAACAATGATGTTTAATTTTTAATTACCTTTTCTACCCTACAAAAAAAATAATTTACTATCACAAATACAAACTTTTAAAATTCAAATTAATTAAATATCATGGACACAAACACAAACTATTATAACCATAAATTATAATAGTAACTTAACGCATCAAATGGTAATTATCTAATTTTTATTTCGTTTGAGTTTTATTTTAATTTAATCTTTAGAATTTAAGTGTTATAATTTTACGGTTAAGATGTTAATTTGGTTTCAATTTGATTGATAAGTTTCAAATTTTACATTTTAAACCTTAATATTTCACTAAATATCCGTTTCTTGGTCTTGAATAGTAGCAATATCTGAGTTAATATTAAATGATTGTAGCCAACCAAGTCTAACTATTTTCATCATCAAGGAAGATTAAATTTAAAATTTTATATAATAATTATTTTTAATTAGTTAATAGACGTTAACACCAAACATTGATTTGGGCTAATATTTAATAAAAGAAATTGAAATTAATTAAATGGGTAAGTCTTACAACCTATAGGCCAGATCAAAACTAAACTAAAAATTAATTTCACTATGACAACTTTAAACCTATAAATGGACTAATTGAAATAAAACTAGAAACTCACTATAACCATTTAAAACTAAAGAATACCCTAAATCCAAGAACGTAACCAAAAGTGTATTTTTTTTTTCTTTAATTTTTAATGAAATATGTTTCTACATTTTATTTGTAAAAAGTGATAATATATTGCAAAAAGAAGGAAGAGTTCCAACAAGCTTCAAGCAATTTTGGTTGTTTGCACGAGAAAACGAGAAACAAAATTACACAAATGGTTACTTCATAAAAGAAACGACAATTAACGCCATCATTGCTTTAATCACATTCTTGGTTAAGAGCACTATTCCAATTCCAAGAATAAAAAATTAAGAAGATTTTTCAGTTTGATAGAGGATAACCAAATTTGATTTTCCAATCTCTAAATTGTGGTTTTTTTAAAGAGAGAGAGAGATGGACCAAAAATTATTTTTATTTGATACATAGTAAAATGTTTTGGTTGGTGTTTTAATAATGAATAATGAATATTGAATATTGAATTGTATTATAATAGCAATGGTTGGATGAGAGTGGTTTTCGAAGTGTGCTGTTGAAATCAATTTTGTTGAGTAGCAGCCGCCTTGCAAAGCTCTAGAACTACAAATGGGCTGGGCCCATCAGTCCCCATGCATATTATTATTATTATTATTATTTATGACGTCAAATTTGTTCCACTACTTTGATGGTTTTGATTCCGATAGTGTCAGCCCACTTGGGAGGCCATATCGCAGTTCTTTCCACCTGACCGCAGACGATCACCATCCAGGAGCATCACTTGAAGGGCTAATTTTGTCTTTTTCTTTCTTTCTTTCTTTCTTTCTTTCTTTCTTTTATTATTGAATCTTTTTCCATTTGCTTTCAATTTTCTTCCCTCTTCATTTTTATACTTTTAGATAACTGTTAAATTGAATCTCTCCATTTCTTATACAAACACAAAAATTATTTCATGTTAATGTCTCCTTCGTAAATTTAGAAGAGTATTTTTTTACAACTACACTCAAATTTTAGATGTATATTTATGCAGTGTTTTTCTTCAAAAATATATACTAATTTATTGTTGAATTGATTAAACAATTAAATTTAAGAATTACCGGAAGCTTAGTCAAATTGTAAGTGTTTTGGTTTGTATGATAATTAAAACTTGATTATGATATATTTCTTTTAATTTTCTTGTTCCTTTTTAAATAAAAGTTATAATATTATCACGACATTTTATTATTTTTTCACAACTTATTTTGGAGTCTATTAGATTGTTGGAAAAAATTGTAGACCTCAAACTATATAGTAAATTAAAACAAAAAATTAGGACTTAAACAAAAATTAATATATGTTTAGTTTATTTTAATTTTAAATGCATTGTTAGTTGACTTTTTGTGTTGAATTATAACTTATAAGATTATTTTTTGGTGATGTAACATGTCAATACAAAAACATGGGTAATTTGAATTGTAGGTCTCTTAATCTCTAAGATATAACATCAAGTTTACATCTAATTTAAGTAAGATTTATTAAAACTCATTAGCCAAATTGAAAATGAAATTGATATATATATATATATATATATATATAAAAATAGAAAATGAAATTATATCGTGTTTGGAATGATACGTTTGGATGTTATGGTTAGCAATAAATACTTATGGAGTAAAATGCGTAGTTTCTATTTTAAATATGATTTCCATATTGATATATAAAGAGTATTGTAAAGACAAATAATTAAATAGAAAAGTTATACTATCTTTCGCACATGAATCTAAGTATAGATATTTTATGAGAGTGGATATGTGGATCGTCATGAATGAGAAATCTCACACATTTGAGGATGTCGAAATGTTCGCTTACTAATATTATCATACCCAACGAAGTCTAAGTGTTGATTCGTTAAGTTTTAGTTATTTGTGTGTCAACTGTATTTACTGTATGTTTACTAAGTAATTAGTATAATGTTGTAATTGTTAGACTTTATATTTGCACATTACACTCTCGTATATTGCACTGAATTCGATTACCGAATTATGTGTTTTGTCTATCTTTGTTTATCTCTTTGATTTCTTTCTAGAATGAAAATATTGGAAGTGTAGATATATACAATTAGAAATATATATATAAAAAAACAAAAATTCAAAAGCTGCAAAACATTTGTTGATGTCATGTCATACGAGAGGGATATTTGTTTTATTTGTTATGTATAATATATTATTATTATCGTTCTTAATACCAAGTTCTCTAATATTTTTAGATTTAATTCTCCATGAAAAAATAAATATTTTTAAATATAGTAAAATAAGTTAAAATATTTACAAAATATAGTAAAATTTTAAATTATATTAGTGACATATACCGTAAATATGAGTGAACTTGTATGGTCTATCAATCACACCTAAATAAATAATATTAAAATAAATGGAGGTTCCCTCAGTCTGTACATACTTTACTCACACGTGTCATCCTATTTCTCACTCCCACTATTCCGTCCATTCATCAATCCCATATGAGAGAGAGAGAGTTTTAAATTAAAGTAATCAGTTATGGAGATAGGGAAAAACAAATCTTTATTTACATATTTTTATTAACGTGGAAGGTATAAATACATGAATTCTAACTCTATTCAATCATTGTTAATTTTTCAAAATTAATATGCAACACTAGTTTGGTGATAAACAACTTTTGAAGTTGCACCCAGACTCCAACAAATAGATATTAATTTGTTAAAATATTGGTTCTTCTATTTAAATTTTATTTCATTTTAGTCTACAAATTTCGTTTATTTGTTTTTTAAATAGGGTCGATTACACCTCATTTTGGGAGTAGAGATAATAATTAATTTAGGTCTCTAGTCCACTGAAATGGTTAATTCAGGAGTATATAAACTAAATCAATACTTTTTTTCAAAGAAAATCAATATCATTAAAATTTGATTTTCTTGATAATTCCGTCGGTTTGAATCCATGTAGGAATTAGGAAAGATCCTAAAAAGATTTTCAAATAAATAAATAAAGATAATTTTACTAGAAATGCAACCTTTTCTCTTTCTTACTTTTTCCCATTTTTTATAAATTATTTATATATTAAAATGGTAAAATATTGAAAACTATTTAAAGAAACAAACTAACTCATCAAACTCTTTTCGATACATTTAAGTCATTTTTGTTATATTTTTTATAAATAGTTTCATTTATTTTCCAACTAAATCACTTAAAATTTGAAAAAGTAGCACATTTTTGTTTTGGTCCTCACATCTTTTTTTAACTCGCAAACTTGTTTTTTCTTGTTGAAGATCGACTACCAAATTTTTTAAAATATTAAAACTTTTTCAGTTTTTTTTATGCATGCAGTAGACAATTAGAACAAAATTCTATTATTTTTCAAATCTTGTTTATTTTTTTTTTAATTTTTTCAAACAAATTATTCAAACTTTCTCAAATCCTCTCCATCTTAACTAATTTTTAGGCCAATCTTCAAGATTTTATTTAATTTTTTTATCTTTTCA
Organism: Cucumis sativus; assembly: GCF_000004075.3. Classification (NCBI taxonomy): domain Eukaryota; kingdom Viridiplantae; phylum Streptophyta; class Magnoliopsida; order Cucurbitales; family Cucurbitaceae; genus Cucumis; species Cucumis sativus. The sequence continues at coordinate 15,753,857 of NC_026655.2, read as the reverse complement.
AAAAAAAATATTCAAAACTTCTACCAAATCTTAAACGATGAGAAGAATTAGGAAAATGAAACAAAATTAGGAGAATAATGTACTACTTTTGCTATTTCTCAAAACTCCCCGTAACAATTCAGAAAAAAAAAAGGCTGAGCATTCGGAAAAACCGGTAGAGGGGCATAATGGTAATAATGTAGAATCCAACGGGCGGTTTTAAAGCGTGGGCCCACGTCTTGAAGGCCCACCAATATGGCCCATTGAAAAAGCAATGACGTCAAAACTGGGAATGGCAGGATCAACCGCCATGATTCTGACACCTTCTCATCCTCGAGATCTATTGCTAACCGTCCGATTATTTCTTCAGTATCTGAGGAGAAAAATGTAATTTCGAAATCTCTCTCTCCCCCCCGCTATAAAAAGGGCAAGAAGATGCAGAGAATCAAAGGGACGAAGAGCGAACCTCCGCCGGTGATTGGTGCTCTTTGAAGAAACCCTAGAAAAGAGAAACTTCAGTTGGCTGTGAGATTTGAGAGGAGGCTCTCTCTTAGGGAATGCAGAGAGATGAGAGGAGATTGGTTTACAAGTTTCATCTCTAGTGGTCGAGCTGGCAACTCCATCGGGGGCCGGAACTGTCATCGGAAACACGTTGAAGACGGGTGATTCGTTTCTCCTTCCTTCTCTTCCTCTTCAACTTTCTCTTAATCTCTAACTAAGTAAAAGGAAAAAAAAAAAAAAGGCGAGAAAGAATCTTTTGTATATACCAGTATTTTTGCGTATTTTAATCTTTGCAAAAAGATCGAATCAATGGCGGAAAAGGATAGAGATGGTAGTTCTGGTGTGCTCCATGGGAAGTATGAGTTAGGTCGGCTTCTAGGGCATGGAACTTTCGCGAAGGTTTACCATGCCCGGAACTTGCAGTCTGGGACGAGTATGGCGATGAAGGTCGTTGGGAAGGAGAAGGTCATAAAAGTAGGGATGATGGAGCAGATCAAGAGGGAGATCTCTGTGATGAAGATGGTGAAACATCCGAATATCGTTGAGCTTCATGAAGTTATGGCGAGCAAATCGAAGATTTATTTCGCTATGGAGCTTGTTCGAGGTGGAGAATTGTTCTCCAAAATTTCCAAAGGTCGATTGAGAGAAGATGTCGCTAGGGTTTACTTTCAGCAGCTAATTTCCGCGATCGATTTCTGTCACAGTCGTGGAGTATACCATCGGGATCTCAAACCGGAGAATCTTCTTCTCGACGACGACGGAAACCTTAAGGTAACTGATTTTGGACTAAGCGCATTTTCCGAGCACTTGAAACAGGATGGATTATTGCACACAACTTGTGGAACACCGGCGTACGTTGCCCCGGAAGTTATCGGGAAGAAAGGATACAACGGCGCCAAAGCCGATCTGTGGTCTTGTGGAGTCATCCTTTACGTTCTCCTTGCCGGATTTCTTCCATTTCAAGACGACAATATTGTATCCATGTACAGGAAGATTTACAGAGGAGACTTCAAGTGTCCGCCGTGGTTCTCACCGGAAGCCCGACGACTAGTCACCAAACTCCTCGATCCAAATCCGAACACCAGAATCCCAACTTCGAAGATAATGGAATCGTCCTGGTTCAGGAAATCTATACCAAAAACTGTGGTTACAAAAGAGGAACAGGAATTCATCGAGAGCAACGAGAAATTAAAGCAATCCGAAACTTTAAATGCCTTCCATATAATTTCTTTATCAGAAGGGTTCGATTTGTCGCCGTTGTTCGAGGAGAAAAAGAGGGAAGAAAAAGAGGAGCTGAGGTTTGCAACGACGAGGCCGGCAAGCAGTGTTATATCGAAGCTGGAGGAGGTGGCCAAGGCAGGGAAATTCAGCGTCAAAAAGAGTGAATCAAGGGTCAGATTGCAGGGTCAGGAGTGTGGAAGAAAAGGGAAACTGTCAGTGGCGGCGGAGATCTTCGCGGTGACGCCGTCGTTTCTGGTGGTGGAGGTGAAGAAAGATCACGGTGACACACTTGAATACAATCAGTTCTGCAGCAAAGAGCTTCGGCCGGCGCTGAAAGATATCGTGTGGACATCACCGACGGAAAATTCCATGCCGGCTTGAGAATTAGGAAGGAACTAAAAGATTTTAATTATATTCAGGAATTGACGCAATTTTTAGTTTGTTTGAGTTAAGAATTTGAATGACATATTTTAAGAAAAAGATGATGATGGTGATGAAGCTAAAGCTTTGAGAAGTTCGAGTTACGGAACTGTGGAAAATGGTTATGTGTCAGTTTATCGTTCTCTAGTCATTATCGTGTTTATGTGCATAATAATTGTTGGTTATCTTTCGCTAAAAATCATCTGATTTCGTCACTTCTTTTGTTTAAATTCAATTTCATACAAAATACTTTCCTATAATGTTTACTAATTAAATTCTAACTTTCTGAGGAAAATTATTATTCAGTGAGACCCAAAATTGGAAAATTAATTTTGATAAGTTCAATCTTTAGTACAAACAAATCTTCTAGTATAAAGTTGTGAACTTCGATGTAAAACTTATTTCTTACTAAAATTTATTTTTTATGGTTTGTTAAAATCCTCTTCAAATGGACTAGAACTAATTATAAAAAAGAAGTTTAAATTCAAAATTTCAATTGAACATATAAACGAAATTGCAGTAGTTGTGATAGATAGGTAGCCATCTCAAATAATTGTGGAATCTTTTGGAGAAGGGATAGCACATTGATTGCATAATAATAATAATAATACTAATACTAAAAATAATAATGACAAAGAAGAAATTATGTAGAGAGATTATAAAGTGAAATTTGTTGGGCCCTCTTCCTCTCTCTCTCTCTCTCTCATCAATTATTGTGTTACCCTCCAAGGAATTATATGAAATGTGTGTTTTTTTGGTTAAATATTTTACAATTTTACACTATGCTCTTCCAACTTCAAACCTAATCTCTCCCCCTTCCAATCCACATTGGTACAATATATAATATATTATCAATTATTTGTACTTTCAAAAAGAAAAAAAAACAATTATTTGTACTTTAGAAATTGAAATATAACAATTAATGTTTGTGCATTTTAGAGGGGTGAGAAAGCATGTGTTTTCTCATCAATCATTTTCACATGAAATGTTATGCCTTCCAATGCCTTGATTTCCTTAGTTTTAAGATAAGTTTGAATTATATTATTCTTCTTCTTATTTTTTTTAAAGTTCTATTTTTACTATTAAATTTTGATTTTTTTTCTCAATAAAATGAAAGTTGATGAGATTCTTTATATTCCAATTTTAAATTTTTTCACTTTGTAATAAAAAGAAAAAAATATTCTTTTTTAGTCCAGGGTTTTTAAAGTTGCATAAAAACAAACTATTCAAAATATAAATTTTACATGTAACACGTAAATCGAAATCGAAGATTAATTTTCTTTAGACGTTGATAATACAAAATTATCTTAATTGATTTACATTCATGTTTGCTTATAAAGCAATTAAAAATAAAAAAATTATATCACATGTAAAACAAAACAAAATATAAAGTTTAGAACATACAACCCCACATGTTAAATATTTATAATTAACTTGACTTGTCATTTGTCTAAATTCCCCATATGAACTTGATTTCAATGTCCATAAAGGAATTTTCCATATCAATTTACTTTGTTTATGCCTTGAAATTAATATTAAAAACAATAATTAATTACTATTTTTGGAAAGCTATTATACCTACCTACCTTATGTTATTTTATCAAATATGTTGTAATTTGTAAATGATAAGCTTTTTCCTAAATAACCCTCTTTTTCCAAATATTCACTTTAATGATTTAAAAGATACTTTCTTTTAGCAATACCCCTTTGTGTGAAAGTAATAATTACATATTCAAATAGTATTTGAGGGCAAAAATCACTTCTCACTTTTCACTTCTCACTTTTCCTTAATTGAAAAACATGTGTATGATTTGGATTGATTATAGTAAGAATGCTAAAAAAAATAGCATTTCTTCCCAAAGAAATTGAACATAAACTACCGGCTAAGTTTTAGATTTATTTAAAATGTAGTGACTAAAAACTACAGTAACAAATTGAATAAATTTGAGAGTACAGAAGCTAAATAGATATAAATTGATATTTCTTACTCATTTTTCATCTCTACCCGTATGCTTAATTCATTAGTATGTTTTAAGAGTTCATTTACAACTAACTGGGATGTATTTGATATCATATTTGTATCTTTAAAATTACTATATAACATATTTTATTCTTTGCAAACTAATATTTAGAATCATCCTTAATTTTGAGCGGTTTTGTATATAAAAAAGATATAATTATTATTAAATCAATGTTCTTTATGCTTAGTATCAAAATGTCACATATTACTCTCTTCATATATCATTTACATCGTTATGTGTCTTAGTCTAAAATGAATGAGTTGTAAAGGTAAAGTAATTTGTATAGTCCACTTTCCAAAGGGGTTGTAATTGGGAATGCCATGTGGAAGATCATGCAATGCAATGTATTTCATATTTTCATCAGCTTCCTCTCTTTTTCCCATTTACAATTTTGGTCTCTATTCATCCACCATTCCATTCTCCACATTTCTTTCATTACCTTTTTATATCAAATTTCATACCAAAATATCTATACAATTCAAAAAAACACAATCATTCCATTTTCCATAATTCTTTTTTTGTTACATTGTTTGAATTTTATAGACTCTGATACCATATTAGATGATATGACGATTCATCTAAAGACCAATTGATAATGAAAGAAATAACCGATCTATCAACAACTCACATGCACACTCTACCTCGAAAAAAATGGATCATATGAAATCAAAAATTAAAAACTTTGAATTGTTTTTTCAGAAATGAAAAGTGTCCTAACATGTGGGGAAGTCACATGAAAACAAAGCAATGTTTAGATGGAAATGTAGGGATGTGTTTGGCATTAGGCTTCACATGGGGTTTGGCTTTCTTATGCCCACATATTATTATTACTATTATTTCTTCCACTTTTTTATTTGTATTTGTCTTTATTTTTCTTTTCCAAGACAGAAAAAGAGAATAAAAGATATGCATTTCTTAATCATATTCCTCCTCTCATTCTATTTTCTTTAATCATATGTTCAAAACAAATGTACTTCGCTTCCATTTATACAATCAATCTGCATTTAGATTGTAAAATTGATTTCATTTTTTTGTTTTGGTTTTGCATTTTTATGTGTGTATGTGTGTTTTGATAATAGATTTAGAAAGTATGGTTTAATTTAAAAAGTGAATCATAATACATTTGGTAGTATGTTTATTAAAACAAATAGTTTGTAAATAGTGGTAGTAATCTCTAGCAAAATAGATAGAGAGTAGTGATATGAAAATGAACATGAAATGCATAATGTGGGAGAGACATAACAATGTTGAGAAAATATTGGAGAAGAGACATAAACTTGAGAATTTGGAGAAAAAGATTTGAGCATTTATTGTTTATAGCTATAGAGGAGTGGCCTTTTAAGCCACAGAAAGGTTCACCCAATTGACTCTTTGAGGGAATTTGAGGCAGCAATTATAATCTCATCTCTCTATAGTTGGAATTGAAATCACAACATATACTTTTTATCAAATATATATCAACCACTACATCTTCCTTCATTGGCTTTTATATTGCCCATCTCCTAATCTATTTAAGGACCCCACCACATATGTCATATCATGTTCTTCCTCTTTTTTTTCTTTTTTCATTTTCAACAACTTGGATGGAAGGTAGGTATGATGATTCCAGACCTGACCTCTTCATCAAAGTTTTTAGGTTGAACTGGGTTCAAGTTGACATTTCATTTTGAATGAAACTTTTCTTTGTGATGGGACGAAACCAAATATTTGACATCTCAATTTAAAGTATGTATCTTAAATAGTTGATGAGATATTAATGCAATATTTCCCTTTTCATTTTCAATAACATAGCTAAGACTTTGCTTGTTTGAGAGGAGAAGATTCAAATATTTTTTTCTAAAGATATTAGTTCATTTATTGTATACAAATTGGTATTTCATTTAAAATTTTCAAAACCTTGAAAAAGGTAGGATCATTCAAAATGAAATGAATCAAATATTTGACAATCTGATTAAAAATATACACATGTTTCAAGTTATCATTGTATTTTTCATTTTCAAGAAGTTGAAAGAAGATAGGATCCTTCCAAACGAAAGAAATGTATATTGTACAAAAATATAATCCTTAACCAATTGAATTATGTTAAAAAAAAACATTTCCCATTTTACTTTTAACAACTTGGATGAAGGAAAGTACGATCCAATTATTTTACTTTGAACAACTTGGATGTTTTTAAATTTAAGTTTGACATTTAAAAAAAAGAAAAAAGAAAAATTCAAGACCTTGAATGAATGAGGATCTAAAAATTCAACCTCCCTTGATTAAAAATATAAACCTCACCCACTTGAATTATGTTCAAGTTGGCATGAGAATGTTTTCCAACAATCATCAAACTGAAAACTATATTAGGAGCTTGGTAGAGAGAAGCACCAAGAAAAGGAATGCACAGAAATAATTGGTTGAGTTGTCTATTGATCTGTATCAATCTCTGTCTTTTTGTAAAACAATATCTTACATTATCATGATGAATAAAGACTATACATCACATACGTTATATGGGGAAGGTGCTTTGAATAACAAAAGAATAATACAACTAAATACACAAAAAACATTAAATCAATCATACCAAGGTTAAAGCAAATAAAACATTAAATCAATCATATTAAGGTTACTTTACTTTAGAATATTCAACTAAATCCATTAACTTTTGTGCATGAATATATTGAACACCTACCAATAAGGCAACTAGCTAAGGAGAGCCATGCTGTTTTTGGAATTTCTGCCTTATTAAAAACATTTCTATGTACTGCTTTTTGAAGGGGAGAGAGACAGAGAGATTATAAAATTAATTTAAAAAGGAAAAAAGAAAAAACAACATTAAGGTTTGGTATTTTAATAATAAAGTAAAGTTTGATTAATGGAATTTGGTGAGTGTCACTGTTTGGTAGATGGGAAACCTCATCTAGAACAATGACTTTCCATTCTTAACAAAGTGGAGAATAATTTGTTATTAGACTGATAACACTAATATAATATACTCTTCAGTTTACTTGAATCTAACAACTTCATTATGATGATTTTATCTCAGGGTAGGGTGTTGTTCATTGCAACCAAAACTAAATAAACTATCAATATATATGTACGTCCATGCATATTGTAAAGGGAAAATAGGAATTTAGACAAAGATACTTCTAGTGATAGACACAAATAGACTCATCTATAACCTAGACATTTATCAATGTCAATGTCAGTGAATAATGAAACCCTTTACACTAATCAAATCTTCTATATGTCAGGTGAATAAGAGTTGCATGTACGTAGGACTTCAGAAATGAGTTGAATGTTCTAATTGCTTTGGATCTCAATAGTGAAATCCATTCAGGAAACTGTGTCAAATAAGAAGCTTGAACAATTGAACAAGACAGACAACCCAATCAAATTGATTAGATATTTTCTCCTTTTATCTTAATATCTGTATCCTTTCGTTTGAAGTCCGAGGTTTAAATCTCTACTATATTTGTTAGTACATAAGCAATTCACTGAGGGTGAACACTACACAGCAGCAACATCGAACAATTCTAATAAATTCTCCTGATACTAGGTATGTATTATCTTAGCATTGTTCCAAAAAGAATCTCCTAAGAATACCTTAAATGAACTTTCTTTAAGGCATGCGGTTTAAACACTAAAAAAGTTACTAAAAATGGAAAAGAAATCATCGGAGTAGAATAGCAAAACTTACTTTCACTTAATATGCACTCCAAACAGTTTGAAGCCCTTAACTTCACGTTCATCTTTTAGTTCATCGTCTATGTGCTTAGGCGAGACCGATTCCTCAACTTCTCCATGCCTCAAATTGAGCTGCAATTCGCTACATGTGGTTTCATTCTCAACCAGGCCACCACTGTTGTCACGGTTTTTAACATCTACCACACAAAATGTAGTTTTAGAATCACTTGACTTTGCTGCTTCACATAAGTAGAAAGCTATTGTGTCGTTAGCTTTCAGTTGTTTTTCCTTCACAAAGCGATTCCAACCACGCGTAAAAACATAGCTCTGGCTGCTTTTCCAGTAACAGTAGCGAAATTTCCATTGTCTCATCATTTTGTCAAAAAATAATAGCTGCAAGTCGCGATCATCATCAACGTGTTCCACATTTTCTGTTGTACTAGCTGATATTCGAGGGAAGTACTTAACAGCGTACTTCTTTGGTATAACCAATCTGTTCAACTTACCAACATCGCTAGGTGTTAGCTCCTTTTGAAAAAGTTGCTTAATAGATGTCCCTCCATTGTTATGCGCCTTTTCTGTGGAGGGACTGGCCGACGTTTGTGTGCTTTCAGAACGATCCCTTAAATACTCAGAAAATTTAGTTCTGTAAGAACCGTCCTTTATCATATTAAGCAAAGTTTCTGTAGTGTAAAGTTTCTGAAAGTTAGGCTCTTCAATAGTGACTTTTGTCCAAGGAAAGTTTCTATGACAATCTCCACTCCTGATTCTGATAGCAGCACTATCATATGCCATGGCTGCCTCATTTTCAGACTTGAATGTACCAAGCCAAATACGCTGGTGATTAGCGTAAATTTGAGCACCCCAGTGGCCATTCTGCTGAGGCACAACACCTTTGAATTTCGAGGTTAAACTCCTTCCTTGTCTACTACATCCATTAATAGGGAGTGGACAAGTGATGCAGCTTGAATCTAAAGTTTCTCCAACTGCATTCGTTTTGGCTTTCGAAATCATACTCGAGAACTCTTGTTTCATGGCGGTTCTGAAAAAAGACCAACCAAACAGATGATCAGATTTTGTTAACATTCTCATTTTACTAAACTAATTACTCATTAAACAATTGTTTAACATCATGAAAGGTGTTCATCAAAGTATAAACCTCCACTAATTGATCAAACAAATTAAAAGTTATTACATCCAAAAGAAAGAAGCAGATACCAGATTCTCATTCCTCGTTAAGTATAATATTTTTCTCCATAAACAGCATACATATATAGCCAGCAATAGGAATAAATAAACACATCATAACAAAGGAATGCTTAACACGATCTATCTACCATACAATCATACGAAAGAGTCTGAGAAAAGTTTACTTGACCATCAACATAAGATTATCAATAAGAGTGAGCTTTGCAGGTGACTTTTGAGTGTAGTTCTTGAGTTCAACAAAGCTGCACCTTTAATTGGGTCCATTGTCTCACCGGGTCAAGCAAAATTGCAACCCAATTGTTGAATTAATAAAGATAACAATAAAAAAGATCTTTTAACTAAACAAACCTATGAAGACCTACCCTACTCTTATGTGCTTAATTTCCAAAATCACAAAGCACCACATGAAAAGTTAGTATAATATACTTCAACTCAAGCAAAACCCACCTAAGAGTTCTTTTGGCTGGTAACAATTATCCTCAGGAATCTATTTTTTTATGAAATGGAGACAAACTTATTTATTAATGATAGAACTTAAAGTACAAGAGAATTATACAATGAGTGTAATAAAGAAGCCTAAAGAGCAAATCTGGAAGGATCAGGAATCTATTCGTGTTCCAAACAAGAAAGATGAGCAGCCAAGTTTACTCAGGAAGAGAGTATAAAATGGGAACCAACATCCATAACAATGTTTTCACAAAACTTCTCCAACCCAATTTTCTTCATGCTCAAAAGGATCGAGATGGCCTTGTTGTAAACTAACTGTGTGCACCCCACAGACAAAGCATACAGTTTTGAGTTTCAATTGGTTCTCTCTTGTCCGAGATTGAGACTGAAAATGAAACTCTATAATATACACTTTTGAGGTTCAATTGTTTCTCTTGTCAGAGACTGAAACTGAAACCCAATACAGGAGTGTTGACGCACAAACCCTATATATGAATGCCCAAGCACAAACATCTTCCCTGCAGGTCCCTAGGGTTCAGCATCCAATATAAAATTATGATGTCTAATAGTTGTAGTAGTCAGAAACCAGATGCAGACCATGTGGACCTTTCCACTTACTCTCCCCTATCCCATGGTATCAAAATCAACCATCTTCCCTTCCGCTCCCTAGAGTCTTTAACTCGTACTGGATTAAAAGAAACTGCTCTAATTATTAAAATGACAAATATAACGAGATGGACATATAAAAATAATTGCAACTTCAGAAATGCTTCAGCCTTCTTAAGGTATCTAATAGATGCATTAACTTCCTCTCCTAAAGCAGGAACTCCAGCTTCTGTCATTAGAGTGCCCCCAATGCTACATGAGCATAAAAGGTAAAAGTCTGGCTACACAGTGGAACCCTCAGTTTAACTATGGAATATTTGAATGAGAAATGAGTTAACCAAATGTCCAAACATCAAGGGCTTTACATATCAAAGTACATAGCCACTGAGGCTGCAGACTTGGACGCTGCAGAGAATCATGCAACCATGATGGTCGTTTTTATTAATATTTGAAAAAGATGCATGCCCCTAAGTTCTGTTCCTCGTGCATAGTTCAATCTTTTCAGCAATTTCAGTAGTACACCCATTCAATCTTAAAATGGGATTGAATAAGTTAGACCAAGGGAATTGACCACAGAGCTCATTTCACTCACTCAGGACAAGTCTTCTTCCTCGCTCTCTTACAGAATGATTGAGATGATATGATCTGCGATCATTAATAGGGACAGGGTATGTAGAATTTACTAGTGAATTGAACCTTGTTGGACAGGCACTTCAGTCTCCGTGTAAATATATCACGTATAAATGATATACCTTCAAGATGAGATATGGTTGCAAGAGACAATAAATATAGTTAGACAGTGTAAAAGTGCGTTTGGCATACTATATCTCTAGTAAATTCAAAGTTCTTATGTGTGTTGAAAATACTTAAGAAACTTCAAGGTAAACAACACTTCAAAATGAAAGCATTTTAAGTACCTACAGAAAAAAAACTGTACATTTTGTTCAAACTCTCAAAAGTAGCAATAAATTCTTTCTACATTTCACATCTTCTAGGAGGCAATTAAAAACGGTGGAATTTAACATGATTAGCAAACAAGAGATAATAAAAAGCTTGAAACATAAAAAAAATAGAAGTAGCACCTCATGTTGCAGTGATAAAATGGATGAGGTTACTAGTGAGTACCAAAAGATTGACAGTGATCAAAAGGAAAGCATTACAGTTTGTCATCCTGGGTTTTAAGGTGGATGAGGAGTCAATCCAGCTGTCTCATCTTCAGTTTGCTGATGATGTGCTTTTTCTGTTTACCCAGAAAAGTTCCTTTGACAATGTTAAAGGTCTTTTGTCCTTCAAAGGTATTTCGTGTTTCAATATCATCAGGGATAAAATTCCATCATAGACTTAAATCATGACCTTGCAAAGTTGAGCCTATAGGCTTCTCGTGGTGGGTTGTGGGGTGAATCAACTTCCACCTTTTAATCTAGGACTTCCATTAGGTCGTGACCAAAGGTGCCAGTCTTTATGGCATCCAGATATGGAAAAGCTTTAGAACCCTGAAATGGGCCTTCTCCAATCTAAAGTAGAATCATTGGGCATTTATTATTTATTTATTTAATTTTAATGGAAACAAGATTTTTCATAGAAATAACGGATGAGTAATGCTCAAAGAACGTGAGATGAAACAAAAATAAAACTGTAAACTTGCCAAAACAAGTTTTTATATTTATGATATCGGTTTAATTTAGCAACTCTATTGAAAAAGTGATAACGAATTAATTGTGGGAAGGGATTGATAAAAGGAGAGAAGGTCCCATCTTGTAAGGTGTGAGGTGGTTTTAAAACCTTCCGATGCATGAAAGTTAGGCATTGAGAACCTGAAACTTTGCAATGAGGCTTTATTGGCAAAATGGTTGTAGCTCTAATAATAACCTTTAGAATGAAACATCTTCTGGTTTTCTTTTTCTTTCCCTTCCTAATTTATGAACATCAAAGAGATGATAGGTTGAAAGTTTTATTTTGTCATTTCTACAGCTTATATAATAAGAAGGTACGCTCAGTGACTTCACTTCTACTGCGTCATCCGCAAAGACCCTTATCCTCCATTTCATGGGGTTTTCATCATCATCTTACCAACAGAAATCCACAAAAATATTTGCCTCTTCCTATCAGTGATAACCTTCATGGGTGTCTTAAAAGAATAAACTGTTGAGTTCAAACTCAATTCCTTCCCGGGAAACTCGTATCGTGCTTTTCCCGATATTATATGCAACACTTAACCACCCTTGGTTGCCTCCATTTTTGGATAATTAAAATTCCTAATGAGGTCAAATTCTGAGCAGTAGGTTTGTATGGGAGAATTAGTACCTTAAACAGTACTTGGAGGATTTTTTTCCCTCTGTGTTGTACCTGCATGGCGCATTCTCATTAAAAGCCATGAAGAGGTCATCGATCATGTGTTGTGGAAGTGTCAAATTGCACATTTGCTTTGGTAAAGACTAGAGTATTGTGCTATGATTGAAAAGATGCTTCATAAATACTAGAAAATTTTGTGACAAGCTTGTTTCATTGTCCTTTGTGGAATTTCGGTTGGAGGGGACTAGCAAGAGGAGGCCCATAGATCATGGGTAAAGATTTGGAAGATTGCTAAGCGCACCATCATGGTTGTTTGTCACATGATCTCTTTATAATTATGAGCTTGGTTTGAATCTCATGAATTGACGTTCGTTATGTAGTTAAAATGGTTTGACTCCTTTCTTGTTTTGTTCTTTTCAAATAATATATTCAGAAAGAGGTTCAAGATCAATAGACGCACTCAAATATCTCAACTAGGTTGTTCACATATCTTTAGAGCCCTCAACATTAAAAGCTCCTTTTTTGTGGACATGTCTTTTGCATGCTCTCATACATTCTTTCATGTTTCTCAACAAAAGCTTATTTTCTTACCTTAAAAAATACTACAAAAAGAAACCTCAATCCAAAAGAATGGACCAACAATTAATTACAAAAACATCCCAATTGAGAAATGTCCATGGCTATAAGAAACAAAACTCATCCTCAAATCTCATGAACCCTCTAATATACGTCGAATTGTGCGTCTCTAGCTAAACACCCAACAGAATGGGAAAGAAACAAAAACAAGGCAACATAAATTTCCATTTACGTGAAAATAAATGTTCATAAGCACCACGTAAATCAAAATCGTAAAGGCATGACCGAATCCAAAAGGGCAAAAATAAAAAATGATGCATAGGAATCTGCTTCCTTGCAAGCACAACACACAGAAAAATGCTTCTAAAGGCAATTTCGGACGTTCACCTTCAAGGGCAAAACTTGCTTAAAAAAGAATTTGAGAAAATTACTAGGTCCTCGGTCCTCCATTATCTTTCACATTCAATGTATTTAGATTCTCTCACAATCTTCGAATATTCAATTTTTGTACTTGCCCTATGGCCAAAAATACGTGTCCATCCAAGTCCATGGTCATTCTCCCTTCTTTTGAAGGTATATACTCTAAAAAAAACTATAGAGTACTTTCCTTGAAAGTTTTCCATGTGATTATGATATGAGCTAGAACACTTTTGGGTTACATACAGGACCAATCACACATTCAAGAGCTACAACTAGCTTTAAGTTTTCACATTCAAGAGGAGGTAAATTCACTTGAGAAGATTCAAGCAACAACAATTGATCAGAAGCTTTATCATTGGGAGTCATTTGACGTTACAAGATGGAACCAATTGAATTTTGTAATTTATTTTATTTTGCAAAAACATACCTTATTTTTTGGTTTTTAATCATTGGACCCATACATGTTTATTTGGATTTTAGTTCCTCTGGGTTAGTGCAATAGGTTGGGTTTAAAGTAAGGAAACAAAATATAACGTTGGTTTTGATGTTTTTTAAGATTTAGGGTTTTCTATCAATGAAAATGGGTAGATGACAGAGCCTCGTCACCATCCTTTTGTCTTTATCAAAGGGCAACCCAAATTTAATTCATTCCCTTTGGATGTTCTCAATTTGATTGGGTGTTAGAATTTGATATTAGAAGCTCACCAATTGGGTTTCTAATTTTCAAATCTAAGGGTTTTATATAAGATGATTAACACAATTGAGTTATTGTTTGTTTCTAAGAATCATCCCCTGCCAATGGGTTATGGTGGTGTAGTGCGTATAAGAACACCTCAAAATGTTTGGAGTATGCCTTTGGGGACGTTATTGGGTTGTGACAATTTAGAAGTCATTCATTTGTGCCAGACTATAATGGATGAGGCTTTATTCCACCCTCCTTATTGAGATAGAATGGAGGTTCCTAAGAATTCTGCTCCTTTAATACATACTATGGAATAATTAACTTGAGAGAAATAGAAGAGTCTGACAGGTGAATTCTAGAACTGTTTTTATAAACCTCCATGCTTTGAAAACTAAAAAAGTGGCTTCAAAAACTTATTTGTCGAATTGACAGAAATAACCCAAAGAAGATTCATCTCTCACAATTGGCTATAACAGATTTTCTCAATTCTTCCTAGTCGAGATTCACCCAAACCATCATTTTTTGGACTTTCTCGATGGACGTTGGTCAAGACAATGGCCGGGATTGTATGTAATCTTTCCCAAATCTTAGGTAATCATTTCCAAAGTTAATCTTCTTTTCCAAAGCAAAAACTATACAACAATCACCATGAAATCAGATTTTCTTTCTTAGACCGTCACACAATCGCTTTAAGCGGGAAACAATGAGAAACTCATAATTTCATTTGGTAATATTCTCAAATCAGAAACCAAAATCGAGTGTCAAACTTGGGAATTTGAAGAAGATTATGTAAGATATAGGAAAGATTACAAACAATCTCAAAGCGAGAGTCCACCAAGAAAGCCCAAAAAATTGATAATTTAGACGTATGATGAAAAGAAGTCAGATTTTTACTCAAATCCTGGAATCAATATCAGCCAGAAAAACAAAAAAAATTATTCCAACAAGTTCTCCAAGAGTACTAGTTAAAGATGAAAACATTTTAGGGTTACTTCTTATCCTTTCCCCTTATGATTTATAGAATTTCATTAAGAATTCTAATGTTTGCTTGGGAAAGATGTAAACTATGTTTAAGAAATTGCCAAAGAAAACAAGCACAGTGTTAAAAAACCAAGCTGTCTTTGATAATCATTTGGATTTTTTTTTGTGTGTTTTATTTTGATGTGAAGGATTGGGATGGCTTGGTAAATTCAAACTAATTGTGGGTAGAACTTGATAATTCAATTCCATTTTAGTTTCCTTTTAGTTATCCTTTTAGGATTCTTTCTGTCATTTAATTCAATGTAAATAAAGAATTCCTTCCATGTATTAAACAACTATAATTCAGTAAAAAAAAGATCATTTGGTTTACACTGAATTGATATCAGGGCTCTAAGAAACTTAGACGAGATGGTGGAAAAAAGCCTCTACCCTAATCATAACCCCATGACAATCCTCAAAGAGGCAAAGCAAACAAAACAACCATCGAATTACTGAATACGACGACTCACAATCCATGTTGTCAACAGAAAGCTCCATCAGTGGTATCTATTACTTACTTGAATGCATATCCTTGAAGCTGAATCAATTAAAAAGTAAATACAATCTTGACTTACCATGACCACAAGTCAGAAAATACAATCAAAGTTCAAGAACAACAATTAATATTGCAACCAACAACCTTACCCACAATCAAGAAACCATTAAGAACTACTTGTTACCGGTGCAAACGAGTTGGGTTGGACTGGGGACATTCTTAACCCAACTCATATTATCAAATTGGTTGAGTTGGCAACCTGAATTGTATTACCAACCTAACCATTAAAATGTGGGTTGGGTTGGGTTGGGTTGAGTTGTCAAGTTGTATTGTTTTTTTTAAAAAAAAACAATGGATTTCAAATTTAAACAATTGTATTGATCAAGATACACGATCCCGAGCCTTAGTTGCACCACGATGCCTCGTAATGAAAGAGTTTTGCCTTTACTTCATTTGATCTTGACTATACAATGCCCTAGGATGAAAGAATTCTCCCCTTAGTTATTGGATCTTGGGCCTTAGGGTGTTGAGATGGTGCAGAATGAAAGAATTTTGTCTTTATTTTATTCAATCTCGAGCATACATTGCCCTGAGATGTCCTAGGATGAAAGTATTCTGCCTTTAGTTATTTGACCTCAAGTCTTAATTGCGCCGAGATGGCACGGGATTAATAAATCGTAAAGATATAAATTCCATATATAATATAAATATATATCATTAATTTGAGTTGGGTTGGGTTGAACCAAATTTTTCAACCCCTAACTCGAGACCTAACCCAACCCATATTTTAAACTAACCCAACCCAACCCAACCCATATAATATGGGTTGGATAGGTCATGTTGTCGGGTTATTTGGATTATTCTTGCACCTTTAGATTGTGTGAATAATGAACGAAGTAGAAGGAAAAAAGAATTAGTTGCAGACAAGATGAATAAGGAATGTAGAAAGATCATGGAGGAACTGACATTGAAACAAAATGTCCAGCTACGCCTCCTGATCTTCTCTCTCTCTCTTTTTAGGCTTTTCTATTATCCTCAATACTGTATATTTCTCTTGTACGTTGAGTTTTCATATTAATAAAGAAGTTTGTTTACTTTAAAAAGAAAAACAAGACAAAGCCACTACAGAAAATGGGTCCATTTGGTTAGATCAATTAACCGAGAAACACAACTAACCACACTACCTCCATCACAAGAGAATAAAGTAGAAACTAATCTTGGGCACTAAGACAGCCAACAAGTAAATCAATAGCACCATGAGTATGCAAGACATTTCCAAGATTTACCAAGTATCATACCAGAACAACCAAGATTAAGATTATATACGCGGAGATATTGACAGAATCTAGTTCTTCAAGTGTGTAAAATAAACATACCTGTGGGCAATCTAATTCAAAGTAATTTGATGATCTTTTTTCATTTCCTAAGGTGTCTGCACATGTTTAGACAATCGAGGATATTTTGAACAACTACATTCTTGGAATCATTGATGATAGGATTGATGGACATAATTTTCCCTTTCAAGAGTAAAGTATTCGATATATTTTTACCTTTATTTTCTTTTTAAAACTAAAGGACTTTTTTGGGAGGGATAGATGATGTAATAAAATGGGAGCAACTTGGAAAATTCAAATTAATCTCGTTCAGTCTTTGATTAATTCCATTTTAGTTTCCTATCTAGATTTTAGTTTCCTTTTGGTTATCCTCTTTTATGATTTTTTCTTGCATTTAATTCTCTATAGGTAGAGAATTACTCTCTTGTATTGAACAACTTTGATTCATTAATAAGGAGAATTTTTCTTTGGTTTACATAATATATTTAACATTTAAGTTTATGAACTCTAATTTCACCTCCAACTTCCTCAGTTATATTGTCCACTTTCCACAAATATTTTTGAAAACCAAGTCAAGTTATGAAAACAAAAAAGAAAAGAAAACAAGCATACATTTATTTTGTTATTAGATTAACTGAGGATTCAAATGTTTCTTTGATAAAAATGAAAAGCATGGCAATATAACTAACATAAAACAAGCACGAATTTCAAAAAAAAAAAAAAAAAAGTTAATACAAAATGGAGGCCCAAAAGGTAATCAAACGATATCTAAAAGAATAGGGGATTGAGCTAAGAATTAAAATATTTTTATAAGAAATATGAAAATCATATTAAAGAAATCGTGAATCCTCAACCCAGAAGAGTGACTTTCAAAAACTAAATCAATATCAAACAGAATATTAGTCAAATTTAACATATAGTTAGTAGAACATTACAATTTCTCTTCCTGTACAATACATAAGGTCTTGTGTTTTATGATTTAAGTATGTTTTTCTGATGTATTTAAAGCATCTCAAGGTATCCTTTAGCCTTTAAACCGTTAATCAAGAGGCAAAGCATCTAAACACCTAAATATATATAATTAGCATTTTGTGGACAATGTATTAAGAATCTATAAAGCACTGACACTTCCATAACGGCCAAGAGTGGGGTCAGACTAATAGGTATTCGACACGCCAACTACCGTTTCTATTATTTAATGGTTATTCTTTTGCTTCCTGACGTGATAGAACACACCAGTGACAAACCAAGAACACTCCATAAGCAAATATATATGTGTGTGAAATATATATGTATGTATACACACACATATATGTATATTTGACCCACTACCCATAGCCCATTCAAGGAGCTCATCTAATGATGCGGGAATGATGAGGGTGCTAAGAAGGTGTCCACTTAGTAGAGATGTCCTGGTGCACCTGCTGACCTACAGTATCTTTCTCTAAGAAATTTTTTTTTCAAATTTCAGAAGTTTTTACACTTCCATATTAACACACTTCATCCTTACGACTTAGCCCACAATCTACCTCTAAAAAGATAATAAAAAAGCGACTATTCTACGGTGGCAACGATGACTTCAACTTTGAGACCCACAACTGCCAACAAGTTACGTGACTTCTCTTTGTCTTGTTTGTCACATTTAAGTTTCTTTTCTTCTGTTTTTACCTTTCCTTTTGTTTTTCATTTATGTTTTTCTTACTTTTGTTAAATATGTGTGGGCATATGCAAATTTATGCCCACATATTTATTTTAATTAAAAAAAAATTAAAATAATGTGTTCCCCAACTTGTAATGTCCTACTAATTTGGAAATTGACAAATCTTCATGTTGGTGTCATATCGTATTCGTGTCACTTGTCAGTGTATGTGTTTCTTAGCTAAAAATTATCATAAAGATACTCAATGTTTTTATCCACCAAAATTCAAAATGAAAGCTAAAAACATGCATGATCACTAATCCTACAAATTGAGTCACGACAACAATGTACTCGATTTCAATACAAAAAATAAATAAACAAAACAAAAATAAGAACATTTTATTTGTCAATCTTGTTTGAGAGGATGTACTTCTTGAATGCATAAAAACAAATAAATAAATAAGGCTGCGCTAGTTGAAACAAACGATGTCAAAAACCTAATAAGTACAATGTTTCCAATATTAGGGGGGCACATTGTCATTAAAATTTAAAAGTCAAGACATGACAATTACCAACTCCAAGTTATATTACCTAGTCTTTATAAATAAACAAATTCTATCCGAAAATAAATAACAAACAAATGCAGCACTGTATATGTCTAGAAGTTTTAAGTACACTGGAAGTAAATACTGTCAACACATCATATGACAAAATTCTTTGTTCTTACAGCAAAAAATGCTGGATAACAAGAGAAATGAATGCTTGCGATACTTCATGCAAAAGTACTGAAGGGAAACAAATCCTGAAAGGGGAGAATAATGTTTCAACCACTGTTTAAAATCCCTATAGCTCCAGGCTTCAAAAGCTTGGAGAATTTTTTGTGTCATTTCATGTGTAACCTTAAGTTGCTAAATCTTACATAGTAACAAGCATTGTCAGGACTTGAGCTTTAAGTCTAGTGGCAAGCACTTATTTCTTGACAGATTTCAGCTCATGCGTTGATAAAAAGAATGCATTGATGAACTTGCAACACATTAACATCTAAAAAGAGCAAGACATAAGGTAGGGTGTGGTTTTTATCTTATTCATGACCACACACAAAATAAAAATAAAAAGTTAAAGACATGAATGTTCAAAATTTGCCATTTCCTTGAGAAAAAAATCGGTTCATCAATATAATGTATTTAGTAGGTTGTCGCCTATTGCTTAAATTTATTCTCTACATACGTTGACACTACTGTAAATGTACACTCTATTGATAGAAATTTAACAAATTTGATTATGATGATTAACAAAATTTCACATGCGGAAATGTTATCACTTTCAAAATGAAGAAGGCGGCCATGGCTTCCTTTAATCAAATGAAAAATATTTGCAACTTCCAATTTGCTAAACCACATTATCTTTGTCAGCAAAATAATTTCATCATTTCGCTGTTGGCAGCTTTAATCAGAAAGTCAAACTTCACAAGGGAGAAAACCTTTCTTAGCTACAAATTTTCTTAAACCACTCAGAATCAAATTGATTTAGAAACTTCAGCACTTAAATGTCTAAATGAAACCCCCAAAGTAACACAAAATTTCACACATATAAAAACGTAAAATATCATAATGAAGTTTAGAAGCATTAAACAAAGAACTAACTACCATCATATGATCTAAAAGAGCATCAAAGCAACATCCACACGGTAAAATTAACCCATACATAAGCTCATGTTAAAGAAAAAAACATTGTGCGATTTCAATGAACAAGACCAAGTATAAATGGGAAAGGAGAATCAAGTAAAAAAACAAACAAAAATCACAAGAATGAAGTTTTATAATTCTGTAAGTTATAATCAATAGAAAAAAGAGAGAAAAACAACAGAAAAATGTTATTACCTCTATAGCGGACAATGGGGGTGGCGATGGTGATAGTTAATCTGAAGTGAAGAGAAACATAAGCAATCTGTTGCCTCCCAACGTCAAACAAGTGCTGAGAAAAGTAATATTCAAGCCCTAATTAGCTATCACTTGAATAAATAACCAGAGAGAACAAGATGGTGATGATTTTGGAAAAATGTACAAGAGAACAAAAATACAGGAATATCTTCTTATCGAATAAATCAGTAACCTGAATGGGGAAATTTTCTGGATTGGAAACTCCATATCTGGGACTAGAAAATAGCAGGCCTTTCAGACATCCAAAACGAGAGATTGTTGCCATATTCAGCACTTGAGTCACACCCTTCTCCAAGTAGTACCCCACAACGGCAAGAAATTTTTCGTTTTAGGAAAGTAAATACCAAAACAAAATCTGTAAAACTCTTCAGCAACGAAAAATAATGCCTGCATAAATATTTCCGCGGATTCCAATATTCTCAAGAGTGAAAGAAATATTTTGTCAGATATAGAATAACCCAAATCTCAGGAAATCAAAATAAATATATAAAATAAAAACACAGAGCGTGGCCTATACGCCTAAAACAAAAGAAACCTCAAAACATAGCCGGGAGTTTACGGTTTAGATGGGAACAGTAATCAGGGTTTTGCACTAAACAACAACGATTTTTTGAAGGATTTTCCGTTAAATAATGAACAGTAAATGGTTTTGTACCTTCAAAAATTCCATATATAAGCAGGAGAGGACCATCAAAAGTCGCGCTAATAAGTTTCCATGGAAATCAATGTTAAGAAATAGAAAAAGAAAAGGAAAATGGTTTTCGAATTTCCATGGAAAAATGCAATAGCCAAAGAGTATATAATATTTTAATAAATATTGGAAAGGATGAATTTCTATGGAAAATTGCAATAGCCAAACAATATATAGTATATATTAATAAATATTGGAAAGGATGAGAACAAACTGACAAATTAAGAGTGTGAAAGGCGAAATTGTACACTACAGTGGCACCGCTTGAAACTTCGAAGTGGCCGCTTCAACTTCACCAGTCTCATTGTTTCATTTGTCCATTAGAGGAGTAAAAAACAGAAGAGGGTACTCTAGGAAGAGAAACGGAGCGATAGCCGATGGACATCTGGCCTTTCTGACAGCATGAACCAGAGGGAAAGAAAAAAAGAAGGATAGAGAGAGAGAAGAAGAGAGCAGAAGGGAAAATTACGGGGAAGCTGACAGAAAGAGAAGTGAGCACGCACCCGCAAAGGTATGCCTTTCATACATTTGGCTGCAGCGTGTGCTCACTCTCTTCTGTCACTCTCCTGCCCTTTTGCTCTCTCTTCCTCTCCATCTCCTAACACACTCACCATCATTCATTCATTCAAATTGCGAACCCAACAAAACAAAACAAAACCCATCAACAATTTCCCATTAAGTCGTCAGATCTCTCACCTTAAAGCCCACCCATTTATGGAATCCACAAAAAAAAAAAAACCATTTTTTTTAATCCTCCTGAAAAATTTTCCATTTTTTTTCTTTTGTCTGACATTTCATCGAACACCTTCTGTGCAACCTTTCGTTTTCTAGTAAAAAGAAATTTCTTTCCATCGTGGACGGCAGCAGAAACTGGGAATTGGAAAGAGAAATAGGGTTTTGCTACTACATCCCACAGATATACTCATTTTCACACGCCATCAAAAGTAAAAAAACCAATCCTGACATCTTTTAACCACACTTTTTCTTCTTTTGAAATACGCGTCTGGTAAAGTCACCAATTAGATAATTCCTCCACCACCCCTACCGCCGCCATCTCCGCACCGCCGGTGAAGAGAGAGACAGAAGAGAAGAAGGGGTTTGGGGCATTATTATGATAAAATGTAGAGAGAGCAAAATTAAGGAGGGAGCGGAAGGAGAGGCAAAAGGACGAAAGGTAGAGGACAGGACAGTCAATCGAGTGGGTTTGTGGGGCCCCACCCTTTTTCCTCAACTTGTGATTGGCTCTAAGCCACATTTCTCTGAACCACGTGGACCACTAAGCTTCCGCCAATTTGACTTCATATGCCCTAATCCCCACCTTATGACAGCTAGATATTTTCATATTCTCCAATACCATCAATTTTCTTATTTAATCTACACCTTCCTTCTATAATAAATATATATAGATTAAAAGAAAAAAATACAACGTCAAAATGGTAGCCGCGAATATAAGCTTCAACCGTAATTGACATCATATTTCCTTGTAATAACCCAAAGTTTTGTTTTCTTTCTCACAATTATTGTATAGAAAAAACATATACGTACTATGCAATGATTAATGCTCTCCTTTGCTTAGGAGTTTTATTCGCTATTGTTATTAGTATGACACTCATCACTTAACATTAAAACGTTCATTCGTATTAAAAAAATATTGATTTTCCTTATACACTAAAACCAAATAATATTTTCATAATGTTATTAAGTAAAAATGATTGCTTCTCTAAAATTTAAAAGTACATTAGCAAAATCTATCATTTGTAAACTTTTAAATCTAAATGCTACAGAAAAATGGAAATTCACTAAATTATTCTATATCAAAATTTTGGATTCTATCAATAACAAATATTTCCTTCTATCATTGACTATATATCACTGCCTATCATCGATAAAATCCAAAAATTTTGCTATAATTCGTAAATATTTTAATTTATTTTGCTATTTTTAAAATTTTCTATTGATATTTTTAATTCTTTTAAAAAACTATGATAACTGAACCTGTTTATATTCAATATTCATGTAAAGTTTACTCATATTTTTCTAATTTTACTATTTTCTAAAACTCTATCAACGTTAATATTTTATTGATATTTTCATAAATATATTTTGTTATCCACATTTTAATACTTTCTAGTTTTATCTCTATTTTAATGCTTAAAATTCATTGTGTTTTTTTTTTAATGGAAAAAATATTTTAGTTTCTAAACTATGATAGGTAACAGTTTATTAGTGCCTACTGTTATTGAATTTTGATTTTGATTTTTTTTTTCATTTAATCTTTGAAGTGGTATGTAATAAACAATATTTTAGCCTCTGTATTGCCAAAATTTTGTTACAGTTTAATATTTATCATGAAAGAATTAATCAAAATAAGTATTTATATCATGATGTGATAGCTAGTTAAGTCTCTGTAGTATATACACACACTTTGACATACTATTAAAAGACATGAGTGTTAGTTCAAAACCTTTAGAACATTAATTTTAAAATTAATAAACTTTTAGTTTAATTTAAATAGTTAATAGTTAACCCAACGTTTACAAATGGTGAAATAGGTAATGATTAAAACTATATTTAATGTTTAATTTAGCTAATTTATAATGAATGTTAAATGCGTTGGATGCAATAATGCAAACATAATGGTGATTAAACAGATATATTTTCTTATAATAATAGATTAGAAATGTCAATTAAATTATAGATTTTATATATTCATAAAGTTGAAATAAAGTTAGTGTTCCTTTTGGGTTTAATGAAATTTGATAATAGTTTCTATTTAATTTCTCACAAATAACCTCTCCATGAAGTGAATCTCCTAAACAAGAGTTGAAGATTAAGGAGTTTTATGAAGTCTGTAAAGAGAAGAAAATATTTGCACGTGAACTCGGATGCTTTGGCATATTGTGAGAAATATTTTTTGGTATGGACTTTTTTGTTTGTTCTTTCCCTATTTGTGAGAATTTACGTATTCAAGTTGTACGATCCTTTCTAACTTTAAGTAAAGGTTCATTTCAAACATTTTAAGAATGTTTAAAAGGATATATTGGAGATGATAAAATTTACAAAACTTGTAAATGCATTTTAAACTATTGAAAAATATATATAAAAATGAAGGGCTACATGTTCATTTTTATTTTTATTTTAATTTGTGAGTATTAGATTTATATGAAATGTAAACTATTTTAATCAATAATTTGATGAGTTCTTTAAAAAAAATATTGAGCAAGTTTTAAAATATAACGAAATATCACTATACTTATAATGGATTGTGATAGATCAATATAGATTATTATTTGTATATATACCATGATAGACACATATAATATTTTACCGTGATCTATTATTGATAAATTGCGATATTTTGTTATATTTATAAATATCTTTCTCATTTTTTCATTTAAAATATTTTTTTTAAAATTGAGATAATGTAGTTAAAATAATAATAATAACATAACCACATAACAAATTAAAATACATGGCCTTTTCCAAGAAAAAAAAACGAATTATTTACATTATTTCGTAGAAAAAACACAAAAATTTCATTACATCTAACATATAACACACTTGTTATTTTTATAAAGAAATAAAAGTTTAGAGATTTCAATTATGAAAACAATTGGTTGGGATATATTTATCAAATTAAACTCAAGAGTTTGAATCTCGTAAATGCATTTGTAATAAAACTAAAAAAGTAATTCAACAAAAGAAAATATCGATATGTACGTTAACAAGTCGAGTTTGTGTTCAAGTGGTTCATTGTAATTATTCATTTAAACAATATATTAGAACATTAGTATATAATATATGAGTTGATTAATTAGTATAAGTTAATTATTTTAATTTTCCCTAATCTTTCATTGTTTCGAGGGTTATTTGAGGCAGAGTAAATTTTCATATGATATTTTGATGGTTTATTTTTTTTTTTTTGTTGATCACATTCATTTGGATGGGGATTCAATGTGTGTGTTTTTATGCTCACATGGCCTCATCCTTAAGTAATTTGGCTCATGTTACAGTCAATTATTAACCTATATATATCTCTTTCTGAACGAGTAAAATGAGTGTTCATAGGCTCAGTTTTTAAAAAACCAAAAAATTCAAATGGCTACTGAATGAAAACCTTCCCTTTTTATGTTTAGTTTTTAAAAATCAAATCTATTCGACACCATGTCCCTCTTCCCATCTCGAAATTTTTTTGCTTTCATATTCACTTTCTGCCCATATTTTCAAAATTCAAACTAAATGGCAACTAACTAAAAAATAGTAGAATATATAACACAATGATAAAATAATTGAATATATCGCACAAAATTTAGTTAAATAAGGAGAAAAAAACTCACATGTTCCGCTATAATTTTTGGTGTTTCTTCTAAAATTTCTCAAATTGAAAGTTATTGTTGGTAAATGTTATCATTGATAGTTGTAATAACTTTTAGTTACTACTAGTGACAATGGTCTATATGACATCCTTACGATCGAGTATTTCTTCGCAATTTTCTCAAATTGAAAATTATAAATAATAGCAATTGATAGATTGTATAAGTTGTTGTTACTAATAGATGTTTTATCAATGATAACTTTCAACTAGAGAAATATGATATCAACTACTATAATTGATATCGATTATCAACAATAGCTTCAATCATTAATAGTCACGAAAATGCATACTTAATATACTTTTAAAACTTGATATTATAGCCCACATCAAAATTTTAAAGCTATTGATTATTAACAATAATAACAAGGGTTAAAAATCAATTATAGTCCGAGAGTTTCAAAGAAAACAATAAGATACTTGAACTTTCGTTTTTAACAAATTAGTTTATGTAATTTTGATTTTGTAACAATTTAATCACAAATGCAATAATTTAAATCGGATGTTTGATTGTGATTTAAAGTTTGTAACAATTTAACTTCTAAAATAAAAATTAATATCAAAATTTAATGATATTTACCGCCTAAATAAACTAGTAAACCATAAAATTCACATCATAAATTTTTTTAAAAAAATGACATAAAATTTGGTTGAGTTTTTTTTAGCCTAGACTAGATTGTTACAAATTTAAAAGTGAAATTAATAAATTATTACATGATAAAGTTTAGAAACTCAATTATTATATAATTAAAAATACAAATAGCAATCCGTTACAAATCAAAATTTAAAAGCGAATCATTTAGAAACCATTTCATTTTTTTCTTTTTAATTAAGTATATTTTCTCTGAATGTCTTACCATAATTTGTATATTTCTTATATACAATAGTTAAATTGAAAGGCAACGTCCAAAAACAAAAACAACTTTTATAAAAGCTATTTAACTTTTATAAAAGCTATTTTTCTTAGTTTTCTTAATTTTGCTAGTTTTTTAAACGATAATTAGAATATGGATAACAAGTTAGAATGGTTTTTATTTCTTATTAACATAATAACATGGTTTATAATTATGAGAAAGTGAGAGAATAGGGTTAGGGGAAATGGGGAGATCTTATGTCCAAAGAGAAGGGAGAGTGAAAAGAGAGATAGATATATAAGATGTGACATTAAATTTGAAAAGACGAGACTAACGTCTTATCCTAATGAATTATTCAAGAGAGATAGGATAAAGGAGATTGATGTTATGCCTTAACATTGCTTTTTGCTTAAATTAAATAAACATATCTCTTAAGTAAAATTAAATAATTCAACGTAACATTTCTTAATTAATAAAAATCTTATTGTTTAGATAATATTTATCCCATTGGAAACTTTTACTAAATAAACACAACAATGATCTTACACTCGTTGAATTATATATCAGTTGTATTGTTGAAAATTAAATTTAAAATGACATTTCTACAAACGAAAAGCATATATAAACTTGCATTGTGTTATCACAATCATTTATTGGTATAGAATTTAATAGATTGACTATGGAAAGATTCGTGCAAATTATAGACGATCAAAACGAGAAAATCATTGTATCTTGCATAATTATAATGGTGAAAATTCGATTTGACATGGTTTGAATTCAAATTTAAACACGTAATGACTAGAAATGACAAAATAAAGATAACACGAAACGGAACAAAAAATCATACGATCTATATAGACTAATATATTTTGTGCATTTGTCAATTTATGATTTGTCTGCAACTTGCCATAATTTGTACTACAATGTTTTACAACTGGGTCATCTGTTATGGACCCCACCCCCATGGTTGGTAGAAACCTAACTTGGATACCTCATGCAAAGCAATTAAATGTGAGAGAGGGAGATTAGCTAGATCCTCAGTGATTTTGTTAAGTCTCTCGTCCTTGTGAGATGTGAAAAGGGTGTTGAACAATTTAACTATAGAAAGTCTCGAGACACTTGGTATGATTGATTATAAGTTTATCAATTATCAAATGATATTTTCAAAACTGAACTTGCTCTTATCTTCTAGTTAAGTTTGATTGCTGGAACCTTGTCTTAATTAGCCTCGTATATAAAGATTTTGATTTAACTGAATTTGACACTTGTTGATGAGATATGTTGCTTATCTATTTTTACTATTGTTAATTTAGTTTGATTTTAAAAACAAGAAAAAAAGAAGTTCTAATTATTACTAGAAGAATGAAAATATAAACAAAGAAACAAGGTTGGTCATAATTTACTAATTGAAATGATTTTGAAATTGCAAAATAGATTCATATACACATGAATAAATCAAAAAATTCAAAATGATATAGATATAGATATAGTTGAAGACGTGGATGAATGGTGGGTTGGTATTGGAGGGATGAAAGGAATCCAAATTCACAATTAATTGTTTTTGTTGGTACATTTTGACATCATTATTCATCACTCAAAATTACGTACAATTGTGTTTTATGTGAATAATAATTACTGTACCATTTTGTACAATATTTATGCATTTTCTATGGTACATTCTTGGAATGTGCCCATTTACAACTCTCAATATACAACTTATATTTAGAATTTCAAACCAACCCATGAAAAAATTGTAATTAAACCTATGTGATTGACGACCAACTTATATATTATAGCTTATGCAGATTCGCTCATATCTCAATTTTACTCTTTATAGATATATATAGTTGATATAATATCAATATATATCACTAACATGTCTAGTGTTAAATCTACTTTACAACTCCCTTTCGTCCAAAATTCAAAATATATGGATTTGTCAAAGATGTGAAGTGAAACTAAAAGTCATTGGTCTATTAAAATGATATCAAATAAATAAAAAAAATTAGGAAGATTATAATGATATCGAATAAAAAAGCATTCAAGTTTACCGTTTAGTGGTTGCCATTGGCTATAGTTAATAGAAACTATCACTTAATGATAACGCAAGTGATTATATATTTCTCAAACTGAAAGCTATCTGTAATGGTTGATATCACCAATAGTTTTTAATTTTGAGAAATCGGAAAACTTTTGAAATAGTAATGAAGTACGAATTTTTCAAGTATTTTACCCATTTATTTGTTATATATATAATTACATTTTGCTTAAATGTGGTTTATGTAACTTGTCTAAATATTTACTTAAAATTTAAAATGATAAGGATCTTTCCATGTCTTTAACTATAGGGCCAAACTCATAATTCAATCTAAAAGAAGATATTGAAAATGTTTAATATTTTTTTATGTCAATATTTGATACGGCATGAAAAACGAGTTAAATTATATTTACAAGCCTATTTCTATAGAAAAAAATGTTTTTCAGGAATACATTTTTTAAAACACGAATCTAAAATTTAAACAGATTTACATGTTTGGTTAGATTTTTTTTTGTAAGTGTTTATGAATATAATTTTATAATTTAAAACCTTATTTTCTCAAATTTTGATTTTGATTGTTTTATTTAAAATGGATTATTTTTCAATCTTATTTTTTAAAATGCATTTTGAAAAGTTACCCAACACCTCATTTTTTTTAAAAGAAAAAAATATTATTTTTGTTCAAATTTAAATATTTTAAAAGATAATCTAAATAAGACTTTCACATTTTCATTTTTTAGTTTACCAATTGAGTCGGAGGATTTTGAACCTAAAGTCATAGTTGAGGAACATTTGCTTTACTTTTTTACTAGTCATTCTCTACTATGACAAATCATTCCTATAGTTTATGTATAATTATTAGTTTGCAAGTATCATATAATTTATTTTTCTCACGTATTTTAGTTCAACCAAAATGAAATAAATTTATATATAAAAAATATAATATTGATAAACTTTTGGATATATATTGTCACATCCTATTCAAATATCACTTTACGTGATCATGGGGTAGCATGATTATCTACACATTTAATGTATTTCTCTCTGTGAAACAGCACACAGAACGCCTAGTAAGTGAATTAGTCCATATATCCTTAAACTTCTCTAGCTCATACTTAGAATTTTACACGTGTCAGTTTACTTAGCTTTACAAATTATGCTTAATCAAAGCCCAACACATAATTAGTTGTCAAATCAAGATTGGACATTTCCTCAAAATACTTAACTTTTTCTTGTCTGACTTCACCTCGCATTACAACACCAAAACATCTAACTCTTTTTGCATTTACAAAGCTCGAACGTGCACTTCTTCAATGCATCGTTTAACTTCAATGCCTACTACTCCTCCAAAACACCTACTTCCAAAATAACCCTTCTATTCCAAGTTCGAGCCTCACATATATATAAAACAACACATAAAAATGTTAATTCTTAAAAGTTTCCTAGTATTGATCACTTAATTCAAAATTAGTTTTGAAGAAATGAAAAAGAAAAAAACATAATTAGTTTTAGAGGGGTGAGGAGATAGACAAAAAATTAGTTTTAGAACTTTTTGAACAGTCAGAGCATAAAGGTCGATGTGTTGAGATCTTTGAGGGCATTTGAAGTGTTACGCTTTGATATGTCGTTAAAGTGTTACAACTTGACTATTGTAACATTTATAGATTTCATGTGTTACTAATCATGTGGGCGTTGAGCTGTTACAAAACTCACTACTACATATAGTCCATCTCATCTTCACATTTTGAGTCATCCAAAAATTATATTCTTACAAAACTCTCTCAAAAACTTCTTTCATTTTTGTTTCCAAACAAATTCATTCAAGAGAGTCCATTTTTCAATTGGTTTTGGTGCAACTATATTTTGGTTGTTTTATCTTAGGAACAATGTGGTAAATCAAGAATATTATTTGCACTATGAGTAGAGCAGTAAAACGTCTTAAATTAAAGAGTGTGATCCAAGATTCAATTTTTATCTAACAATATTATATTTTGCAGTTAAGACTTTCAGTCTACGCATACTTAATCCAGAATGACCAAGTTTCAAGCGATGTATGATCCAAGTGTCCAAATATTCAGATGCATTGTTGCGTCTACTACTTACACCAACAGGTAATTATTTTGTTTTTTTTTTTTTCTTTTTATATATTTAGTTTTTAAAAATTAGACATTATTTCATATTTAACTTTATTTATCTTATATCTACTTTTTAGTAATGGTTTCAAAAATCAAGCCAATTTTTCTTAAATAGCTTTTAAAAAGTAATTTTTACCGTCTGATATCTGTTGTAATTTATGATTACTGTATGATATCTCTCTTATAATTTATCCTCATCACAAATTTGGTGTTTGAGAAGTTTATCAAATTAATTATTGGGTTTGACATATAATAATTTAAATATATCTATTAACATTTATAGTTTTTACCATTTGTGGTTTTCTAAATAATGATTGTTAATGCACCCATTTTACAAAAACGACTATAAATAAATAGATAAAGGGTTTTTGGTTTTTGGTATCTTATAATTTGAATAAACACAAATACATTGATCGTATTTAAATACAACAAATTCATTGGAGTTATATATATAACTTTCTGATTGACGGAAGGATGTGTCATGAAAGTAGTAGAATTGATGCTTTCAATTATTTGCCTCTTTTAAAAAATGTTTTCAATTCTACTATATGATATTGGAGTTGGTAGGTGGCTTTCTAAGGATGCATTTTGATTCAAAGGTGGAGTTTGTTGATTATATGAAGATTGAGATGTGTTATTATAAATATGGAGTGGGGTGGATATCTCTTTTTGATAAAAATTAGGAGGGTGAAGGTGGAGTAGATTAAATAATTATACACTTTAAAAACGAGTGATTAGAACACATGTTATTATATTTTTAAAATTTTAAAAATAGCAAATTTAAAAGTTGATATCCTATGATTACTGTCTAATAATCCAATAATTACCGTCTAATAGTTATCTGATATTATTAATTTTGTCATATTCGTAATATAAAAAAATATATATATAAGTTATCTTTTTCTAAATGATTTTTTTGATTTGATGCCATTTTTCTTTACTTTGCATTCTTTTAATAAAGTTTTGTCTAAAAAATTAAATAAAGTAAATATTTTTTTAAACTATTATTTGTTTATTAAAATAAGTAATCATATTAATTTGTTAAATTAATATTAGTTTATAATTTGTCAATATCCAACGAGAAATGAAAACACATCAAATGTGTTTTATAAATGTTTCTTGTTTACTGATTTTTTTCAAGATTTATTTTTTATTTTATCCATGTTATTTTATTCCTATTTAATTCAATTAAATATTACACCACCTACTTTATCAAATTTAGATAGAAAGGTTTTCTAGCAATCTTATATAGATCAAGATGAAGATTGAGATATAAAGGGCAGAGCTGACAAGATGGAAGATGAAACCCCACAATGAAGAGGATAACTGAAATCTACGGCGAAGATAAAGACAAAGACCCAAAGCAAAAACACATATCAGACGAAAATCCAGATCCGCACGAAGAGGAAGAGGAAAACTCAGATGTGGCGAAGTGGAAGACGTCGTGTAGAGTAAGACGATGAGAAGCGAGGAAGGAAGATAGCGAAGACGATGAGAGGAAGGGGAAGACGATGATTATTTAGGGAAGACGATGGAGATGAGACAAAAAAAAAATGAAACCACGTGGAGAGTGGTTATTTGGGGTAGAAGATGAAAATAAGAGGAAGAAAAAAGAAATCAAGTGGGAAAAGGAAATGGAAATAGAAAAACAATTGAGAGAAAGGAAAAGGAAAGAAATAAAAATAGTTGAGAAAAAAAGAAAAGAAAACCAATTAAAAACAATTGAGAAGAAAAAAACTAATAGAAATAATCGATAAAAAGGAAAAGGAAACCAATAAAAATAATTGAGAAACGAAACAAGAGAATCTATTTTTTCAATAATTCCTTATAAAATGAAAACGTTTCTACTATTTTTAAAAACAAAAGACATGAAATGTTACCAAACACTTTTGTTTTTTAAAAAATGAAAACATAAACATAAAACATGAAACAAAAACGTCACCAAACAGATTCGAAGAAAAACCGTCCAAACAATTAGCAACTCATGAATGAACCCTAAATCCTCCAACCAAACAACCTCCAGGTATTTTGGTGAACTTTATTATTCTAAATTCTGAAAGACAAACCCACTTTTGAATTTTGTATTTTGGAAATTGGCTCGTGTAACACTCTATACACTTTTATTTAAAAATATAACAAAACACATCAATCTTCACAACTATAGCAAAATGTGCGGAACACCTGTGATCCTTTATTGTCTTGATCGGAATATGGATATCGAAAGTTAAATTTCGGTTCATGATCTAAAAATCGTTTAAGTTCAAATTTATATCCAAATAGTTTTCTACCTTTGAAGTTTGAAATCTTAGTAGCTCATGTTATATTACTTTTTTTACGACAATAGTTGTAAATATAACAATTAGATTCAAATTAATTAAGTATATAGTAATATTTAAAAAAAATTATAAAACAACAAAATTTATCAAAGTCTATCAATATATTGTAAATATTGGTATATTATTGATAAACCATAAGAATCTACGGGTAATAAAAGTATATCAGGATAGATTTTGTTATATTTATAATTTTTTTAAAATGTTGCTTTATATTTAATTATTATTCTAAAAATCATCACATATTATAGTTATCTTATCCTATTTTCTATTTTTATATTAGATAATTGTAATGAGTAACGATTTAGAAATAATAATTGAAAAATATTGTAAATATAGTCGGGATAGATTCTTATAAATTGTAAGTAGACAACTAAAAAATGTTATATACTGTTTTGAATTTAATCGTTTATATTTAGACTAAATTAAGGAATTTGGCCCACAGCAGTAAGATTTATGGAGTCCAGTGAGATTGGGCCCAGCCCAAAACTACGGACCGAAATTAGTTGGGACGAGACGACGAAAAACCCCAACCGATTATGAAAGAGACCAAGAAACCATAGCATCTCCGTCTTCGCAGGAACTATGGCTTTCGAAGCTGACTCATCTGGAGGCTCCGATGAAGTTCATACCGACGTTCTATCGGAATCAAGACAAGCTTGCTACAAGGCTCGCGATGCTTTTT
The DNA here is from genome assembly GCF_000004075.3 of Cucumis sativus. Lineage (NCBI taxonomy): Eukaryota > Viridiplantae > Streptophyta > Magnoliopsida > Cucurbitales > Cucurbitaceae > Cucumis > Cucumis sativus. Next base: position 15,720,277 of record NC_026655.2, on the reverse strand, counting down.
ATGCTTGTATGGAGAAGGAATCTGATAAAAAACCTACTGAAATTGCTTCTGTTGGCCTTATTTACCCTGCCGAGTGTAAAGCTTTGAGAGCTGATTATGCCAAACTTTGCAGAGCTTCTTGGGTAACTGTCGTTCCTCGATCACTGGAGATTACAATAACATATTGGGTCTATTAGGTTTTGATGGTGTTTATGATTTTGTAGGTGAAGCATTTTGATAGGAAGTTTTGTCAGAACAGTAGGGTTCAAAGACTCCTAGATGACAAAGATTTGAGGAGAGGTCCGTTGATACTTCCTCAGCCTTACACTTTTAAGCCCACTAATTAAACTAAACACAATCCCTCCGGATCAACATTGGGCGGTCAGAGTCTCATGTTTTTGCTTCTTCTTCTTTTACTATGTATAGAAATGACTGTGGAAATAGATTTAGTAATAATGTCCATCTTCTTGCCAGACTACAAAACCTTAATACCCTTTTTGGGCATGTAATTTTAAGGTATGATGTAGAATTAAATTTACCTTCACTTAAGCTTTTGGGTGAAGGCAAATTTAATAGAATATCTAACACTCCCCTAATAGAACACTTTTACCCACAATCTTAAGTTTGTGTGACTGTTCTTCATATTTCAAATCCACAAGTGAGGGGAGTGTTAGATGATATATAATTAAATTTACCTTTCACCCATTAGCTTTAGCTTTTAGCTCAATCAGTGATTTAAGAGGTAGTTCTAACTTCTTGCATGACCGTGATGTAAAAACTAAAGATACAAGACCCTAACACTTGTAATTTCGTTATCTAATAAAAAATCACTTCGTTATTTGGACGCTTTATTAGTTTGTAGAAGTAATATTTTGAATTCTTGGCTGCATAACTTCTTTGAATGTGCTTGTTTGGCTCACGATATGAGAGTTTCTTCATTTGGCTGTCTAGTAATGAACTCTCAATCACAATTTGAATAGGAAGAAATGTAAAGTGCATGGGGCATATTGGCTAGTTGCATTAATTTTAGCCTTTAGGAACAGATATTCAACTCAAATATATAAGACTTTAAGGAAAATGTTTTTTCTCTGATCTCTTTGTCAGTGGAAGTTTAAATACTATGGATTGAATTCAAAGAAGGAATCCAAACTTGGCTTTCTCCAAACATCTGTCTTTGTTGTTGCAAGAGTAAAGATTTTAGCAATCACCAGTTCCTCCATGGTGTGACTTACATTATCAACAGTTTTAATTTGTTTGGTGTCCTTCAAAGAAATTGGGAAGATGTTCTTTTTGAATGGTTGTCTAGTTGGTGGATCAAAGTGAAGGCTAGAATCTTGTGGAGTAGTGCTTGTTTACCTTTCCTCTCAAGCTATATGGAAGGAAAGAAATTGAAGATTGTTCCCAGATAAGGTCTCGACTTCCAATGTTTTTATCGAAGATGCACAATTCACTGTCTCTTGGAGTGCTCTACGCAGTTTTTTTGTAAAACACAACATGCTCTCAAATTTTAGATGGGAGATCATTCCTTTTTTATCCTTCTATTTTAGGCTTAGGATCTCTTTTCCCTAAGGCCTTTTGTATGTTGTTCACTTTATTTTGTTTATAAGGTTTCTCCGTTTCTTATCAAGAGAAAAAAAAATCTCAACTAAGTGATATCTCATTGACTTGGAAGCTCAAGTGTGGTTCATCCATCTTCATGGACACGTTAGCTAGTTTTGCTTGTAGATGATTATGCTTAGCATTTGATTGAGGCTCTACAAAACTTTTCTGCCATACATCAGTTCTGCAAAATGTTAGGAACCAAGGTAGTATATGATGCCTTTGTCTCACATTGGTTAGAATGGGATGACCAATATGGTACTTAAGTGGCTTGGTTCTTCCACCTCAACTGGCTTGGTTCACCAACCCATACCGCTCTCCTAGGTACTTAAGTACCTAAAATGGTATCATAGCAAGTTATTGACGTTTCAGAGTGGAACTGACCGAGGGTTCTAATCGGGTGTGGCCAAGTGAAGTGCCATCAGAGTAGCCATTAGGACGCCGACTTTATGGGGATGAGGTATTGTTAGGAACCAAGGTAGTATGAGATGCCTTCGTCCCACATTGGTTAGAATGGGATGACCAATGTGATTCTTAAGTGGCTTGGTTATCTCACCCCAACAACTGGCAGTTGAGGTGTGGTTTTTCGAGGTGCCTAAGTACCTAACACAAAATCTACTAAAAGCTCTCAAATTATGGACATTCTCTTTGTTACTGTTTAAAGTTTGAGGCTCACTGAAGTGCAGTAGGCCGTAGCCTTTAAGAGCATAGAAGGTTTGAACTTTTTTTTGTGAGATGCTATATGTATATGTGGAAGTATTATACAGAAAAATAAACATCTTAGAATTAGATGATTATAATAAAGAAAAAGTTATAGCACATGAAACTTAAAGGTTAGAAAGGTTCAAACTTTCTGTACTTATAGAATGTTTGGGTGAGAATGAAGGAAAAGAATGGTCGGGAAATAGCAGTTAAAGCAAGGTCTAATCTAGTAATAGTAAAAGAGAGACCCTATCTAGATATATATATAAAGAACCCGTAAGACACAGTTTCTTTTGTGTGCCTACCAGGCCCCTGCCTCATGGAGCTTTTTAAAACACGCTAGTTTGTGAATGTGAAAACAAATACGCAAGAGATTGATATACCGATAAACAGGACAAGATTCTGTTGGTATCCTGCATTTGCCTAAAGATTACCATAGCAGAAGATACACTTGAATGGCAAGTGACGTATTTGAGATGGACACTGATCCGTGATCAAAATCACAAACAAAGATGATAGACTAACTCTAAAACATAACAACATATTCAAAATGAAACATAATAAACTAAGGAGGTTCTAACTTTCTAATTCCTATTAGAAAATATTCCAATATTAACAAACATAAAACTGCTGTGAAGTTCTCTTAGATTGGAGTCCTCTTTTACAGGCGAGGTCGAAGTTTTTTTTTGCTGGGTCTTTTCTTTTTTCTTTTCTGTTGTTTTTGTATGCCCTTGCATATTCTTTTCGTGCCCCTCCTTAAAAGCGTTCCCAACAAAAAATGAGATTGCAAGTACTGCAAATTTTATTAAAACTGATTGTCATACCAAAAAAATGGGGTTGTAAGTACTGGAAGTGTATTCCGTTTTTCAGTTATCTCGTGAGGAAGGCAGCATCGAACCACGAGGCTCCATTGCACTGACTACTGATTGGATGTCTTGGGACTTGGGAGTAAGACTGCTGATTGAAATAGGTTTTCTGGACGTGGTAAGACCAAGAGCTCTTGTTAAGGAACACCCTTTGATTAACGAGTCTTTTTCTTCTCCTCCTAGAAAATTAGGATATCTTTTAGGGGCTGTTGGTCCACCCGATTTCATAAGTCAATGTTATTTAACTCGACCATACCACTTTAATAGTGGTCACTATTGAAGTTTACATGTTTAGTAAAGAGCTTCATATTTTCCTCTCTCTCCTTTTTTCTAATGTTTCATAACTTCAAACTAAACAGTTCTATAACCCAAATACAAACTTCCTAATCTTTAGTAAACAACTTTACACAACAAACAACAAATAGACTTCCTTTGAAAAAGCTTAGCGTCCCAAACACCCCGTAGTGATACAACAATGCATTTAAGATTAGAATTCTATCCTTCGAAAAGGCTTTCAAGGAAATGAAGAAAAGTATGTTTGGTGACATAAAATGATTCAGATCATTTAATAGGCTGGTCAAACTGAATGCCCTAGAAAAATTCCATGATTATTGTACTACGGAGACAATGTGTGATTCATCTGACTCTCGCTGATTAGACTTTTAATCTGTTAGTCTTGAGGAGGTCCATCGATTTGATTAATAAAGGATGGCCTTTGTGGGTTTATTGACAACGTGACTAACAATTGTATCGTCAATTATATCACCGGGCATTCTCAATTTTGGGATAGGGATACAAAGATTGATCTTCCACTTTGCTGATTCATTTGTCCGTTTGTGGCCAAGGTCTAGTTTCTAAATCTGCCTTTCTCAAAAAGGTTGAAGACTGATTGCTGGAACCTTTGTTTGGACAGTTTTCTGGAGTTGGAAAATATACATATTGTGAAAGAGAAATATCCGTAAATGGAAGGGTTCGATATTGCTTGTCAAACACAAAAAATGTTGTGTATTTAGTCCAATACAAATAGGATAATTTAGTTTGAGAATAAAAAAAAAATATATTTATTAATATGAATAAATTTTATAAATTTTGAGACTCAAAAAATATTGATTGATATCAATATTTCATTGGTACATACGTGGATGCATATGTAATACTGAAATCTCGTTATCGACATTGATATTTTAATTATTTCAAATGGTGCCTTGTTTGTTGAAGTGATTATTTGGACAACTTCGAAAGGGACCCCTTAGAATTTTTTGATACAGTTCAAGTTTGTGGGAGATTCTTTTGTATATAATATACAACACAGACACCCTATTGGTGTTCTTGTCATTAAGAATTTTGGTATACCTATACCCTTACGATCATTAGAAATTAGAACTTAAAAATGTCCTTTTGCGTTGGACATGATCATATATATAAGATACATCGAGTGATTAAGTTTTAGATATCATATTCTTTTTGTTCGCACTATAGATTTGTTTTCATGAATACCAGTGGACCTCATTCTATTTATAAAGAAAAACATGTTGATATAATACATAACGAATGAAATTTCCATACTTTTGTAGTATAAGAAAGAATTTTCTCAAATCCCAAGTTCAATGGAAGCGAAACAGTCTCGTAATGAATAGTTGATTTCTGTGACAGCTAGAATTTTTAGTTGAACTTACTACTACTTTTGATATTTGTCTATTCAAGAGTAATTCTGATTCATGGTAGAGTTGGAAGTTCGTTTCAAATACAACCTTGTATGTTTTTGCACTTATTATGGATAAGTAAAATCCTTTATGTAGATCTAAACGCATAAATGGTACATAAATAAATAAAAATGTGATATGTGAACTAAACATATTGTCGTTTTCTTCCACTCAACTCATGTTTCGAAATGTTTTGTTCTTTCGTTTATTTTTCACTCTCAACCTCTAAATCTACTTTTCTAACTATATGAGTTTGGATGTGTTTGCATAAACAATACATAAGTAGATATACTTTCTCATCCACGATTTAGAATTTGGTGACGAAAGATTTAAGAATTGTTTTGAAACAAACTTCAAATATTACAAAATGGAGCTTTTGAAAGTTTCAAACTATAACGGATATCAACCCCATAATTTAGGGTTTTTTTTTTTTATATATATATATATATATATGGTTAATTTACAACTTCCGTTTATGAGTAATTTATTTTGAATCTATTTAATATTCAATAGGTTTAAACTTTATATCCAATTGGTTACCTTGATTTTGATAACCAGCAGGTTTCTAAACTTTAGGTTTCCAATATCTTTCAAAATTCACAACTTACCTTAGGGTCACTTTAAACCCAAAATTAAATTTTACCTCAATCAAAGCAATAATTCCTAAAAACTTCAAATATGTAAAAAACTAAAAAGACTTACTAGTTACTAAAAACAAAACCAAAATTTCAGATATCTCATTACATTTGTAATTTAACCAATTTTATATTACTAAAACAGTCACTGTCCTTTGATAACTTTGGATGGGGGTTTCTCATGAACAAGCAACTATGAAGACTTTTCTCTTTCTTTTTTCTTTTTCCCCCATTAAAATCATATAGAAAATAATAGTAAAAAAAGAGTGGAAATAAATAAGTCAAATGATGAAAAATGGTCTAAAAATAACCCCACCATTGAATAAAATTTCTTCCGTATTGGACTTTTAAAGAGTAGTGGACTACATGTCGGTCCTCCTGGGCCCATTAGTCGCTTCCCACTCTTTATATCAAACAAATGTTTAATAAATCAAATAAATACCACCACACATTAAAACAATACAAAAACTTTAATATTAATCCAAATTCAAAGTCTAATTTTCAGATATTGCTTTTTTAATTCTTCTCAAACAAATTTTCTATTGGCTATTTATTAATAGAATCACTTTTAAAAATCAATTTTCAAATACTATTATTTCAAATTTTTGTTATGTTTTGTATTGTAATATTACCCTCTCATCTTTTTTATCTATAGGATATTCTCAAAGATTCTCTTTTTCTTCTTCTAGAAATAGTCTACAGCAAAATTGCCCCATTTTAAATTTTCTATTTTTTCTTTCTACTTTAGTTTTAGTTTCTTTAACTCTAAAGTTTGTCCTTTTATGGTTTAAATTTTATAAAAATTAAAAGAAAATAAAAAACCTTTTTTTTTTTCAATCTATATTATAGAGTTCATGATTTATGTTGACATTGAAGGAAATGACATTATAACACATTTGAATTAGATTAAACTTTGTGTATGTCTGCTTTTGTAATAATTAGATACTAAATTTCAATCTTAGTATTCACATTATAACCACCCTCTGGTTGCTTTCCTACTCTTTAGTCTAATGAAAAACTATGACTTTGATTTTTTATTTATGATGTAATTAGAAAAGATGATGTAGATAAAAAAAAAGTAAAGTTACGCGTGGAAAATACGTGATTGATTGTTTAGTAAGAGATGCAATTTTTTAAAAACACGTTTTCAAGTGAAAATTCGAATATGCATGAAAATCCATTGTGTTTACACGTATACTTGAATATATGACGAGGATATAGATTGATGATAATTAACATGTAATCCTTCTCTTGAGGTTTGCTATGTTGCGCGTTTGTTACACCAAAATAATGTTAAATATTATGACAACGTAATTCACAAGAAAAGAGAACGCAAAAGATAAAAAATAAAACATGCCGATACATTTTGCATCAATAGAATTAGAGAGTTAGTCAACTAGAGATTTTCGTACTTGGTTATTTGAAGAAGTGGGAGATAATAGATTCAATAGATATTAGTAACCATTAAACATATAGAATTTTACTCGTGCCAACTCAAGTTTGACAAATATATACATAGTTGATAAAAGATATTTCTCGAAATATACAACGAATTATCTTGAGCTCAGCATAGACTTTCAGAATTCAAAGAATAAATTATAGAAAGTAGATTAAAAAGGAGCACTTCCAAAAATGACAAAAACAAGTTAAAATAATTAAGTACATCACACACATACTTTATTATTTACAAAAACGACAAAAAAAAAAAAAGTCCAACCCACACATATAAAAGAATCACAAGTCTTAAAACATTTTTACAAAATAACTAAATCAATTTATCATCCAATACAATTTTTCATTAAAAAATATATTGATGAATTTATCATCCAATACAATTTTTCATTAAAAAATATATTGGGTGAGACGTTTTTTTTTAATATTATTATATTAAAGAAACATATAAAACTAAAAAAAAAAAGTGTTAGGGATTGAGCTAACAACTCCACCATCTAAATCAAAATGCCTTTTAATTATTATGTAAGGCTTAACTACAATTTGCTTTTCTAGGGAATAGAGACATAATTATTTTATCCATTATTAACATTCTTTCTTATTTTAGTTCAAACAAGAAAAGAAAAATGATTTCACAATTTATTTTTCTGTTTTTTATTTTATAATTATGTTGATATATACACACACAAGGATCAAGCATGTATAATATATACTTTTAAAAAGGACCAAAAAGCTCTTGATAAAAATCTCTTTTCTTTTTTTCTTGGGGGAGGATTTAAATACTTTATATCTTTTAGAAAAGGGAAGTTGTAAAAAAATGATTAAGAAATGAATGAGAAGGACATATAAAAATATAGCAAACGAAGAGTAAGGAACATAAACACTACAGCATACCCTAATATATATATTTCATCAAAGTTATGGTTTTAGTGAAAGATTACCTACCAACTTTCAAAGTGTAAACTGTTTTATTTTTTATATATAATTTTCCATAGTCAAATCAGCAAGGTTTTTTTGAAATATTTGAGTGAATAATGTCTATTGAGATGAGGATCATAATTGAATAAAAGTATAGAGAAAGAAGAATTAAAAGTTTTTGTCAAAATTGTTCTTTGGTTATGTATGGTCAATTTTTTGTAAGGAGAGATTTATTCTTTCAAATCTTTTGTTCCTTCTAGATTTCGGCCTTCATTCAAAATTTGGAGAAACAAATATCTATCTTCTAGAATTTGTTTAGAATCTTAAAAATAAAAATAGACTTGGTATATGGAAGAACAATTATGTTTGTTATATCTCATGAAATTCTGCAATTAGAATGTGACATATTCGTTGTTGTTAAAAGCAAATATATAGTAGCAAAGTATAATCATTACACATTTTCCTAAAAGAAGAAAAATAGATCAATTTCAACTCTTAACACAATTGATAGAGATAAGACAAAAACAACATTAACTTATATATTCTCTTCACTTAATCATTTATTTTAAATAGTTTTCAACTTAATTGTTTTTCAAAAAAGAATGCCAACGTGGCATGTTTCTCCACTAAACTATTAAATAAAAAATAACAAATAATGAGTAAGCCAAAAATCTCAATTTGATGTATTTTTTTTATTTTTTTACTTAACGTCTAAACCCATCTAACCTTGACTTGAATTATTAAATTAAACTTAACCAAAAGACCATCTTTCCTTTTGGGAGGAAGAACCCAAAAACGAAAACAAAACTATCTCTAATTTAATTAGTAATTAATTACTGAATTAGAACACAAACCATTGAGTCAACAAGTAGTTAAAGGAAAAGGAAAAGAAAAAGACAATAATTGTAATGTAAAAATAGGAAGAAAGAAAGAAAGAAAGAAAGAAAAAAAGGAAAGGCTTTTGATGTCAGAAGGAGAGGATGTGCTTCCTTTGCCTTTGCCTTTGCCTTTACCTTTGCTTTTTTAGAGTTTTTTCTTCTTTTACTTTTTATGTTAGGGTTTGTAGGCCAAATAAAAGTCTACGAGAATACGGCGCCGTATTACAAGACTTGCCTTATTTTCGTAGACTTCTACAAAAGTTTACTCCTTTTCTTTTTAAAATCAAAAAGTCAATTCTCCACGCGCCGCCGTCTTCACGGCTTTGATACGGAGGCGGCGTCCTTGACGGAGCCGTTCCCCATGCTCGTCGATTGCACAGTCAGCACCGACATACTCGGCGACGATGGCCCTTCACCGTTGGATCCCATCACGGGATGTTGACTCCCACCGCCACCGCCGCCGCCGTTCATCAAGGGATTCCTGGAGTGACAGGTGGACGTAGAGATCGCAGTTGCTAGAGATATGGGCATAAGACAAAGCCCTTTCCCTTGCAAATACTGCATCGCCGATCCCATATCTTTCTCCATTAGCTTTGCCACTTGCTGCTCCGTCACCGTCATGCTATCGTTGGTCGAGGCAGTTTGGTTTCCGCCGTTGCCATTATTGTTGGAATTCCGACCACCAGCTTGGGCTCCACTTCCTTGCATGCACTCACCCCCACCCTGAAACCACACCGTTTGTTCATTGTTGTTGTTATCAGTAATATTATTTACTAATTACCAAATGATTAAATATTATTTAATTTTCTTTGTTTGTTGTCATTTCAATTGAAAAGGAGTGGGAAACCAAAAGCTGATAAAAGCCTTCGCACGCGTGCTCCCCTTTTCCTTTTGTCCTCTTCCCTTAAAGGAATTTTTGGCCGCCTCATCCACTTTAACTTATATCTCTCTCTCTCTCTCTATTTTTAATCAATTAAACCCTAAACCTGAATTAATACTTTCCATCTTCTACCCTTACTTTTATATAAAAATAATAATGTTACAATCTTCCTAAACTCCTTACTTTCATTAATTATTATATAACTCACATTCAGAAGAAAATCACCCTTTAATATCAAATTGCAATCACTTAACTTTCAAGTTCAAATTACAATTGTTATCTAAATCGGGGGTTTAATTTGATTGAACTAATTAAACTTTACATATTTATCTCTTCAACTAAAGAAAAAAAAAAGGTTATAATACTTATTTATTTACCTCAGAGGAGACGTCAGCGACTAGAGGAGCCACAGCAGCTGCACCCCCCAATCTGCTCATGCTCAGAACCTACACCAAATACAAATAACAAATTTTAAACTAATAATTCTTCCATTCAGGGAATCTTTTATATATATAAAATAACAATAACAATAACAATTCAATCATATTTCATAATTATAATAAAATAACAAAATAAATATGGGGTTGAATTTAGAGTCATACCTTGACTTGGAGCTGGAGGAATTTAACGTAGTCGATGATCTCATCAAGCATCGAAGCTTTATCCGTCTGAAATTCCATAACCCTTTCAGATTCATATATATAATAAATAAATTATGATTATTAATTTTGCTATTTATTACTATATATTCACATAAATATTCCATTTTCCAAAGTACATGTTTTAGAAAACGGAGGCGTTGCTAATATTTAACATGCTTCTCATTTTGTTAGTAACTGCCATGTTATACTGTCGACACGTGTCACGGAATTTCCGTGAGATTAGTTTCTCACCGGAAGAGCAGTGACTGTATTGCCCTTGATCATTTGGTTTAATTACAAGGAAGGTACAAAACTGACCGGCGGTTACAGTCTTGCAAAGAGGTTCGGAGCTGCTACACTCCGGACTCTTTTTTTCTTTTTAACAAAATTTTGGGATTAATAATTTAATTAATTTATATTTAGAAAAAAGAAAAATGGAAGATGTGACGAAGATGAAGGAAGGAAGGAAGGAACGCTGACCTTGTTTGCATTGGGAACGAGTTCTTGCAGAGCTTTCATTCTCTCTGCAATTCTCTCTCTTCGAAGCTGTACAAACAAGACAAATTTGCGAACATCAATTTCTTGAGATTAATAGACGAAGACCCTGATTTGGTTTCTGTTTGATTCCTTGGAAAACGTGAGAAAATGGAATGGAAAAATACTGAGAAATGAGAATGATTCGGTTTTGTGTTGGGTTTAGTAAAACAGAGAGTTGAAGATTTATGGGGAAGGAGTTTTGGTTTTACCCTTTCGGCAATACTGTGTGGGTCAGTCGCTTGGCCTCTACGAGCTCTGACCTTCTGCTTTGGTTGAGATTGAGAAACTCCGGCAGACCCACCTCCTGGAGTTTGATTCATCACGTTTCCCGGAGCTCCAAAACTATTCGATTGAAGAGAACCACCCTGAGGGGGAAAAAAACAGAGTTATTAAAAATTGGAATCCACCGGCGAGGAATTGACAGATCCATCACAGAACAAACCGAGTTCGGTGGGCGGAAACAGGATCCATCAACGACGTCGTTTTGGGAGCGATCCAAGTCGGCATTTCCAAGGGAGAGAGGCATAGGGGGGAGGCCATGATCTGCAACGCCATTTCCGGCAGAGCCAGACATTCCTCTGGACAAGAGAAGCTGTTGTTGAAGCATAACGGCGGCCTTAGCGGCGGGAGAAGTAGCAGTGAGGTGATTCTGGTGAGGATCATCGGAGATATCTCTAGAGGGTTTATTGATGGGGTTAAGGTCCCAAGGGGATTTAGGGTTTGAAGGGTTGAGGTCAGGCCAAGAACAGGAAGGGATTGTGTTGAGCATTTGTTCGAGGAAGTCGTCGTTGGAAGCGGCGGAGGGATCAAAATGGTGGAAGTGAGAGGGAGGGATCTGGGGCGGTGGGGGATTCAAATGGTGGTCGGCATGGAGGTCTTGGAGAGATATTTGGGAGTGGTTTAAGAGAGAGTTGAGGGATTGCATTTCTCTGCTACAGGGCTGCATAGTGTCCGGCGGGGAGAAGGTGGACGGAGATGGAGGAGGGGTATGGAATATATAAATTATAATGTTTTATATATATATATATATGAAATTTGGTAATCGGTATGGGGAATGGGTTTTTGTTTTTAAGAGTTTGGTTTTTTGTGTGTTTGGTTATTAAATAGCAAAAGCTGGAGCTTCTCTCTGGCACACACCACCTTTGGTTTCTCACCACCCCCTCATTTTCCTTTCTTTTTTATTTTTTTATTCCTCCTATAATCTTTTTTTATTGTACTTCATTCTTTCTATCAAAACCAAGTTAAAAAATTTATTAATAAATGTAGTACCAAACCTAATTATAAATTGAGTTTTAGTTAATTGATCAAGTTGATAAATATACGTGCTAATCGAAAAATAATCGAATCCTACTCAATTTCATAACCTACAATCTTGGACACTATGATGACCAACTCGAGTCTAAAAGAAAAGACCTATAATAACTAACCTTACCTGATGATTCCTAAAAAGAGATAATAAGTAAAATTTCTAATCCTCTCTACTTCTCATACAACTATATGTACAAGGATGAAAAGAGGGCGGTACTGTAATTCTTTAATATTTTTGTTAAATGTTATTTTCAATAAATGGAAGGCAATAATAATTTTGAGTTTAATCTTCAAATAAACAAATATATACATATATATATATATACACAAGTTTCCAATGCAAATACATAATAAAAAAATTATAGAAAGATGCACAATTAATATCATTATATGGTTTCCTTACTGTTCTTATTAATTTTATGCTTAGAAAACCTTTTGTTTTTTTAATTTTAAATAGAGACGTGTTTTTTGTGTTAGGTTAGACGGCATTTTATTTTTAACATATTAAAATCTATAAAAACTCTTTTTCTATTTCCAAATTATATGGAAAATAATAATAATAACAATTAAAAAAAAAACCCTCAAAGAGTTTATACAGAGTATTAGTAGCACGCGCTCAGTGATCGCGTGGGCCTCACTTGCAACGACGACAAGCGGTCGAGTCCCATCACCCGGTTTTCCTAAGTAGACCGGATAATCCATGTCAGCCGTGAATACCGGAAAATGCCACGTGGATGCTCGTTATTGCTTATGATTAACAATATCATTTGCGGATATTAATCATAACCACAACTGTGTACCAAAACAATGATTGTTTTCCTTTTCATTTAACTTTATTGAAATTAATCTAGTTCTTAAATTTATAATATTTTAATTTAGAAATAAATTATATGATTTTCACCTTTAAGAGTTGGGAGTTCAATCTCTAGCTAATAATATTTACTGTTAAAATATATAGGATTAAATTGTTATAAGTTAAAAAATATAGAGATTAAACCAAAATTTTAGTAAGAACTAAAAGTAACTTTTAACCTTCTTAAAAAAAATGTACAACTACGTGGAAGTCAAGGCAAGCGAGTAGAGCTGAAATTCAACCTTGAAACACCCACGATCGTGTAAGGCAGTAATTTTAGACGCCATGACGATGACTTTATTGTTGCGTTAATTTCTTTTTTGCTTAAAATTCGAACAATTAGTTGAGAAATTCAACTGTTTTAATTTTTGTTTTTCGAAATCAACCATTAAATTAGTTTTTAAAGTGCGAGACTGTTTCTAAAAATAAAGAAAATAAAAAAATCTCAAATTGAAAGTTAAACATATTAATATTATTTGTAATATATAAACCATTTTTTTGGCTTTTATTATTTTTAATTTGGCAAATGGTATATTTTGAATTTAAAATTACAAATAGAAATTCCAATGTATCTTTTTGATATAATACTCGATATTATTAGTTTTTGGTATGAGGAATCTAACTTAAAAAGTAGATGGGAATGATAAATGTACACAACAGATTAGAATCTCATGTGTTTTAGTATAATTTTTAATATAAATTTTCACACTGTAGAATTATTTTCATCATCTAAAATCTTGAAGACTTTTTTCTTCTTTTATTATCTTTCTATAACACCGCAGAGTTTGAAGTAATTTTGAAACTATTAAAAATTAGTTTTATAAAGTTTCAAAAATCACATCAAGGAATACACTTTTTTTAATTTTATAAATTTAAATGCAATATATTTACATCATCAAGAATAATTTGATTTGAGTATTATAAGATATGGTTTTATTTGTAGGCAATAATTGAAGGAGTTGGGATATGATTATCCTTCTTAGCTTGCTCATCCATGGGTTTAAAATGATTATTCTGTATCCTAATTATAAGATTAAAAAACTAATAATCAAAATAATTTTGCAATTTGAGTATCCTTTATTTTTAATAATTAAAAAACAATATTCCAAAAGCATATAATATGTATAAATGGATCAAAATCTCAAAGTTTTCTCTTTCGTATCTCATTATTATTAATTGTTAAATAAAAAATGATACAAAACATAAGAGATGAGAGAAACAAGATCCATCAACATTCACTTATTTTGTCTCGAATGCATGAACATAATATTTAGTTTTATTTATCTTTTTCTTATGATCCATATTTTTTTAAATCTTGTTTATTGATATTATTCCTTTTCTATTTTGTTTCCCGAATCCTTAACTTTAAAAATGGAAACTAAGATTTTGTTCATGCCTTTAATCCTTATAATAGAATGTTTCTCTCATTCAATGAATTATAGCATATACACATATGTGTATATACATATGCTTTGATCCTAATTTTCGATTTGAGAAGTATTTTAATCTTGAGGACTAATTTTAATGTATATTGTAGTTTTAAATCGTTGATAAGTTTATATGCTCAAAATCTCAATTAGCTAGAAAAACCACTTATTCATATGTCTTTAATGAATTTTAAAGTATATGTACGATATGGAATTGGTGTATTTTAAAGAGAAACGATAATTAATATAGTTTTTTTTTTCTTTTTTTAAACATATGAATGATATTTAGAAAAGGAATTCCATAAGCGTAAACGTGTGTATTGATTCTACTTACTTTTGTACTAACATTTTACAATTAATTGATATCAATGAGTCATATGCTAATAATTTTACGTTGTATTGTGTTAAAATGAGTTAGTTGGAGAAGTGAAAGTTAAAGTTGCAATATGATCCTAAACTTTTTTCTCTCATACAATGTTTGTTGAATAATAAACTTTTACTAGTCACAAATTGTCGCATTAAAATTGAAAACAAAAAACGACATACTTAATTTTATGATGACGCAATAACATTATTGATCAAATAAACTAATTTATAAATAGAAGCATTTTCTTTGATACGAGGGTTCGTAAATTTAAGACATTTTAATATAGAAAGAATTTTAGCACAATAACATACGTATATATTCAACGAGAAAATATAATGATCAAATATTACAGATTGAACCACCATTATATTACAAGAAAATTTGAATCTCCTAATGCAGCTTTACACCGTCAGGAGATAAGACATATCTCGACATCACAAGTGGATATTATATCCTGATGTAATCTCTCGACGTCGTATGTACGAAGTCAAAAGTTATATATGATCTCCCGACACTCTATTTTGTACGTCGGGAGATTCTCTTCCAATGCATTTCGCTCCGACTATGGTCTCAACAAGTATTTATGTGTTGAAAGATCTCTTTTCGATACTTTTTCATGTATCTCTCGACGATTTTATGCGTCTAGAAGATTCTCATTTCTTGTAGTGTTCATACAACTTCACAAAACACGTTTCTTAGAAAATTCGATCGAAAATGTTATATCTTGTAATTGGATAGATTGTTATGTAATGGTTTTGAAAGAAGAAATTGAAAAAAGACAAAACTTGATGAGATTTAACATTTTGGGTGTCATATATTGTTTAAAAATTAAGTCACTTAATTAGCATAAATTCTCAAATATTGTTGAGATTTGCTAAAGTAGAAAACATGATTTGAAGTAACGTGTTGGTATGTAACTAAGATGGCTTACATACATAATATTCCTATATATATATATAAAAGATTATTATAAAAAAAAAAATCAAAATTAGATAAACAAAAAGATGAAATTTTGGGACTTGAAATTGACTTTTGAAAAATAAAAGATTTGTAGGTTAGAAGTCATTATCTTGTTCAAGTTAATTAGATATATACATATTATTCCACTTTTCACACTTTGATTGTCTTTTGTGTTCTCTTTACACCTCATTCAAGTCCACCCATTTAATTTTTTCCCCCAAACTTTGTATTTATATATACATTTTTACCATAATAATCCCATTCCCAATTCCCCTAATATATGCTCATATTGTTTGTCTATTTTAACCATTCTTAACAGGTAAAATCCATCTCTTTCTATGGACATTCATCTTTTGTTTGATAGTTTAAGACTCGTATTTGTTCGACTCGAGCATCTTTGTATGCATTTCTAGCTAAAATGTTAAAAGTTGAATTTCCTACTCTTAACTTGAGGCATATAAATGAGAATCACCCTATAAATTTATGGACTTATTTATGTATGTATTCAACTTTTGTTGAAACTTATGAACGTATGAAAATATGTTGTGTGTAGTGAGAGTTTTCATTTTGTACTCTAGTTTCTTAAAAACAAATTGTGTATCACTGATGAAAAAACGATAAGTGAATCTGATAGCGAACACGATGTCACAACAATATATCCATTAAAGAATGGCAGTTACGAAAATATGCTGAAAAATAGTTGCACAAGAGTTGATAACTCATAGTTCGGTGCAAAGTCACCTACGTCTGGGGGTTGTATGTGTTATACATATTATCAATTGCTAGGTATATTATTATCACAGTGAACAGAAAAATCATACACAATTATAGATCTGAGCTCAACGAATTCACGTTGTCTCCTTAAGACAAATTTACTCACCCTAGTGCTTGAGAATTTAGAGTAATTGCCTCCCAGGATAGAACATATCAACTTTCTTCTAAGTGTAGCACCCCGTATAGAAGATCTACGAACGAAACCTTGTGAATCTACCGAACGTCAAGATTGTGGATATGGAGAGAAAATTGTTTTTTTTTTTAAGACAAATGATTTTTTCTCTGTTATTTTCTCTCAACCAAAATGACTAATTTATAGACTTTTTGTGGCCATTCAAAAAGTCATGTCTTTTAGTTCGTGAAATGATGCATCCATTCATGAAGAAACATAACCATTTATTCCAACGTTTCATGAAATGATGCATTCACTTATGATACATTCATTCATGAAGAATCATAACCATTTATTCCAACAGTATGCTCGGTGGAATGAAATTTCACTATATAAAGAAACTAGCAATTACAACGAAAGTACTTATTTGACACTCTCTCTTCAATAACTCCGTTTAGTTTGTGTTATAACGTTTCAATTTGCACTTCTAAAAGTTTGAGATCCCCATACAAAAGCCTTAACAATTGGCACAAAAATTTTCAATAAGCTCAAAACGTTCAAACACACGTATTTCTAATGAGATGGCTATCCCTAAAAAGAATAAAGTAACACACAAACACACACACATATATAAAGTTTGGAAAAACAGTCTATATAAGTTGAGGCAATTTTAGATATCATATTCTAATTTTTTAGAAACCTATGGTTGTTGTTTAGTCGATTTCATTTAAATCATTTTAAAAACTAATCTTCTAAAACATTTAATGATAAAATTTAAAATTTTTAATTATATTTTATAAATATTTTAGATTGAAAATGGTTAGATAGAAAATCTATCTTTTTCTTAGTTTTCATAACAAATAGCAATACACTATATATATATATATATATAATCCAAAAATATGACCATTTCTAATAGTAGAATGCTTTCATAAAAAGCTTCCACATAATTTTATTTATATGATTGTGGAATATGTGCATTATGAGTGGCTTCAAATCTTTTATTAAAATCTCAAACAATTAACTTCATTTGAAAACTAAACTATATATACACATATATATCTTTTTTCTTTTTCACATAAGGTAAAAAAGAGATATCATCATATATTACATTAAAAAGGAAATCTAACACAATCAAATTGTTTAAAAAAGGTCTGCAAAAACAGCTGTTAAAGATGTCAACATAATAAGTAAACAATAAATACTTCCCCTTTAATAAATATATAAATAAATCTAAATCTAAACCAAATGGCTAAGGGCAGAGAATAATTGAATATTCTGCCTCAATTTTAAATAGTCAACTCTCTCTTTCTCTTTCTCTTTCTTTTTTTCTAATTTAACTAATCTTTTTTTAGAAAAAATTATTTTGAAACAATGCTTTAATTAGTATAAAATAATATCCTAATCTTTTGTAATTAGGTGTATTTTAATTGACCATTTAGCTTTTTGTGATGCTTCTTTTTAAAAGCATCTTATATGAATATGATTGGAGAATTTCTTTTATGTATTCTTTTAAACTATATGAGATTATATGTATTAACCAATTAAAGATATATAGTTAATAATTATTATTAATCAAAATCATTAAATTTGGTTTAGGGCTTTTTCCAGGAAGCTTCCTAAGAGGGCTGTAATACAATTTATCTTCCAACTGTGGTATATATAATAAAATATCAATATGTATCAATAGGTCCAAAATAATCATAGTCTTTTTATTTTGGAAAACAATTGATGGTCTTAATTTTGTTCTAATTTGCATGTGGATTTTCTGAATTGAATCTGTGAAATCTGGTTGCCTTCATATTACTTCAAATTTTCCAAATATATTTAAGTTATGTTATTTGGATGTCTAAATTATTGTTGTGTTTTATAGTGCAACAAATAAGATATGGTGTTTTTGTTTAATGTATTTTAGAGTTGTTCTCTCTTTGACTAAATGCTTGTTTTTGGGTTTTAAGAATTCTAGATTAAGAGGATTTTTAATCTTTTCAACGTTGGATTATGAATACATCTTCTTAAAATGGTGATTTTGTGAGCTTGTTGTTCTAAACTGCAATGTATGTAGTTAATGAAGGAACAACTGATCCAACGTGGGATTCTCAACTTACCGTTTTTCTCTAAATATGATTTTTGAGTTGATAAAGGAAGACCCTGTTTTTAAAAAAGTTTTAGGTGCTATTGACATGGTTTGTTAGATGAACCATTTTCGAAAACAGTATGGGCCTGAAAGTGGCCTACAAATGAAAGTTTAAAAAGGGAGCCCAGACCAAAAGTGAATAATCATGAAAGCCCAAGTCCAAACAAAGTACATTTAGAAACGGCCTAATTTTAGAAAAGGATAATTGTAATGGCCATGATCAAGAATGTAGCAATACTTAAAAAAAAAAAATTGCAAATATAGCAAAACTATACCTGATAGACTTGTATCATTGATAGACTCATATGATCTATCGATGATAAACCAATTTTTACAACATGATCTATGAGTGATAGACTCTATCATTGATAGAATTTGACAAATTTTACTATATTTGATTTTTTTTTTAAGTGTTGCTGTATACTCAATTATTTTGAATCTAATAGCTAAATTTACAACTATCCCTAACTTTTAAAAGAGAATCGTAAAAATAGCAAAATTGTAGATAACAATTTGAATAATGTAAAAAAAAACGAAAAAAAATAAGAAAAATAGCAAAAGCACCGTTGGCCCCCTTTAATTCATATATTCTAAGTACAGGGTATTTGAATGATTCCAAGATGACACATGATATCACATTACAAAGATAGTATATTTTGCAAACAAAATCTTCAAATTTCATAAATTCTAACTAAATAAGTTATTTTGTTGCTAGACAAGATTGCGTTTATTCACAATTTTTTAGTCTTTTATTTTAAAAATTATATTTTGGTAAGTGCAAATTACGTTTTGTTGAAGTAACTACTCGACAAGAAGAAATTTTTTGTTTTGCACTATGAAAATTTTGAAGGGATTAAAAGGGAGAAACTGGAAGCTCCAATCATTTATGTAATTGCTAGAAAACTTTAGAGGTTTAAAGGGGACGAAGCTTTGATGACAATGATTTTCGGCTTTTGGGAAAAAATTAGGATTTTGATAGGTGTTAATTGATTTGATTGTGTTCATAGGGGGGAAAATTAGGGAATAGATATAATCATTGTTTTTTGAGAGTTTGAGCTAATTGAGAGATATTTGTAGTTTGTTAAATAATGGTATTTGGGATGCAAGTTTTTCACTATAGGGACATTTAAGACATTGTTGCAGCAATTTTTTTCTTCATATTTTTCGATTTTGCTATTATATCAATTTAAATTAAAAAATTTCATTTATTCAAAATAAACATTCCATTTTGTTATTCTTTCAGCCAACCCTTAAATGATATGCTATTATAAAGTTATAGTAGTTAGCAATTTTACTCGGAAGTATATAGCATTATTTTTTTAAAAAAATGTAAATATAGCAAAATTTATGATTGATTAATCAATATTTGCTAATGTTAATACCATAGTAGTAAAAAAGAAGAGTTGCATCAAGAGCTTATTTGACATGGATACATGAATTATGCAAAACCTCCCTTATGAACTTGGAACTTGATTGTATGACACATTCTACATAAATTTGTTCACGGTCGCAATAAAATCATAGAAATATACTATAATCTTTAAAATCTATTGGATTGTACAATAATAAGAATAAAAATTCAATAATTTTCATTATCTTTACGAGAAACCAACTATTCGTTCATAATACAATTTTTTTTAATATATTTTTATTTACATTTATTTACTTCTAACCATAAAAATCATAGATACTCTAAATGGTACTCAACAACGCTATAACAATGTGACAATTAAAAAAAATATAGATCGTTATAAACAACTCTTGGGTTTTACATTTTTAGGTAACATGTGGCTATAAAAAAAAATATTAATTTTGTTTCTTCCGTGATCGGTTATTGTTTTGGTAAATTCTTTTTTGTTTCTTATAAAAAAAATGTGATTGTTTAGGTTGGTGAGTGAAGGAAATTTTGCACCACACCCATTTAATGGAATGACTTATGAACAATAAACCAATTTTAGTTATCAAATTTGTGCATAGGTATGAGTAAGGGAGAGTGGATTAATCATAATATCACACACCAACCTCACAACCCTCCTAACCTCTTCTAAGTTTATTGCATCTCGTCTTATATGTTCTTCGATTGATATATATATATATATAGAGAGATCTTGAATGTAAAATAAAATATAGTTGTTTCATACAAAATTTGCAAACATCAAACATTAAGAAAAACTTAAAAGAGGAAACAAAAGACGGCATGGGTGTGATTAAGTATTCAAACTTATTGGTTACCACATTCTTGATGTCATTGCTATCATTTATTATTGAGTCTCGATCTCATGTTGACGTTATTTTTCCTTTGAGGAAGTATGGTAATATTGTGTCTGGTGCTGATGTCACTGAGGTATAAACAAACAATAGAAGTATATATCAAAGTGATGACTTAATAAATTAATTAATTGTTTTTGCTAACTTTTGTAATTTTGTTACTTGTGAAACATAGGCTTTGAAGGATGCATGGAATGACGCATGTGCATCTGTTCGTCCAAGTGCGGTGGTTATTCCAAAGGGAATTTTTAAAGTAAGAGAAGGAGAATTTAAAGGCCCTTGCAAGAGCCCGATTGAAATTCGAGTTCGTGGAACATTGCAGGCTCCAAAACACCCTCATGGAGATAGTTGGATTACTTTTGCATATGTTGATAGAATGACACTATCGGGTGGAGGAGTTTTTGATGGCCAAGGAAAGGCAGGTTGGGAAAAGAATGATTGTCATAAACGTATAGATTGTGCTAACCTCCCTATTGTAAGTTCTATACCTTTTGTTTTCCTATCCATTAACCCCATTCGTCTTTGTTCATTCTAAAGTGATTCGTTAGATTTTGTTCTCTATTATTTTCATTTTTACAATTTGGTAAATGTGTTCTTAATACAAAACAATAATGATTAAAAAAGTAAATATTGAACGGAATTTAACCATAAAAAATTTAGACAAAAGAGCTACTTTTTTTAATAAAAAATAAAGACTAAATAGATGGAGAAAGCTCATAATCTTCATCCCTCCCTAATAGTTTGTGCATGGTTTCTCACTCTATCTCTGACATGACTTATTGACCACATATCAAATGAGCAGAGTTTAAGATTCGACTTCATTACCAATTCAATTGTGAAGAGAATAACATCACTCGATAGCAAAAACTTCCATGTCAACATCCTAGGGTGCAACAACCTCACATTCAAAGGTGTCAACATAATTGCACCAGAAGATAGTCCCAACACAGATGGAATACACATTGGTCGATCAATTGGGATCTCAATCTTAAAATCTCAAATAGCAACAGGAGATGATTGCATCTCACTTGGAGATGGAAGCAAACGAGTGAAAATCACCAATGTGACATGTGGGCCAGGTCATGGAATAAGCATAGGAAGTCTTGGAAAATACACTAATGAAGAACCTGTTGAAGGTGTCATAGTAAAGAATTGCACAATAATGAACACCACTAATGGTGTTAGAATCAAAACATGGCCAGCCTCTCCTAATGCTGGTATTGCCACCGACATGCATTTTTCAGACATTACAATGGTCAACGTTAGCAACCCAATTCTCATAGACCAAGAGTATTGTCCATGGAATCAGTGCAATCGCGAGGTATTAATCACATTCTTAAAACCTTGATTTTGAAATTCTTCATGCATGTTAACTTTACAAATACACGTTCATTTTCACTTTTATTTTTCAGATTCCGTCAAATATTAAGATTAATAACGTGAGCTTCAAGAACATTAGAGGAAGTTCTGCAACTCCCGTGGCAGTCAAACTTATTTGTAGTAGCAACCAGCCATGTGAGGAAGTAAAAGTAGCCAACATTGACCTTGTTTATAATGGAATAAATGGTCCTATTACATCTCAATGCATGAATGTGAAACCAATCGTTTCAGGAATACAAAATCCTTCGATTTGTTCTTCTTCTTATACTACCGCTTCAAAATGATGGACAACCTTACTTAGAATATAACACAACTCCTTTGTCTTTTATTTTTCTTTTGCTTTTTACTTTTTCAAATAAACAAGAGGTTGTAACGTTTGAGACAAGCTTGATAATATGTGTACCCAACATTTATTAATGAAATTTCATGAATAAAATTAATACAAGCAGTAGTCCTAAATTTAGATTCCTTTTTCACTTTCAATAAAATGCCTATATTTGTTAATAAATTTTACCAAATTTTATAAAACATTTTCTTATATATATATAATCGTAATAGACTTACAATATAATAACTATATACGATGGTGCTATTTTATCAATTTAAATTAAATTTTACTATTTGAATAGAGATAACTGCGAGAATAACAAAACTTGGTATAACAAACTTAAAAATAGCAAATCTAAAAAATATTAAGAATTTTGACAAGACTGGTCGTTACATAATTAACTTTAAAATAGCAAATCTAAAAAATATTAAGAATTTTGGCAAAATTGATGGTTACAATTTTTTTTGGATTTTTTTTACTCGTTTATATTGAATAATACGTATGTTTTCGGATACAATATATTTGTCAAATTACACACAATCAAAGTGTATTTGCAAACTACAATAAGCTTTGAAAAATATTAAGCAAGATTTCTCCTATATCCTCTATAATTCATAACAAATTTTTAGATTTTTAGTATTTAAATCAAATTAATTAACATTTATTTATCTAATTCATGTTTAATAAAGATTTCTCCTACAAAATTGCTAAATGAATTTAAACCGTTCCTCATTTATTAGATTTCATAATATTTTGAATTCAAATATTACATCACATCCTTAATAACAAACATAAATTAAACATTTCGTATTATTTATATTTCAAGTTATTTAAAGAAAATTATCAGATAATACATAGTACGTATGGTTAATAGTAATTTAAAAATAAAGTTTTGTCATCACTACAATCGTGCTAATTATGATTATACACTTATTTTGATTGATTTTTATTAAAAAAATAATTTATTGTGCCTCTTGTATCGGATAATTATTTTTCACGTTTTGTTTTTTAATTACGTTAATATTCATATTTATTTTAATTAGAAGTTTTATTTTGTATGTGACGTTTTATTTCCAATCATCATTGTTATGCATGTGTAATCAAGAAGTATAATACATACTCAAAAGAAAGTAGAACGTTGAAAGTATTTTTGGATTTAATATTATTAATTCTTATAGTTTGATGGTCATCTTTTATAATCGTCCGACATTAATAGTAGAGATATTTTAATTATGAAAATCGTCCGACATTAATTTGAATTTGAATATTTGGTTATAACTATCAGAATTACAATCTAAAAAAAATCATGAAAATGGTTGATAGTATTTATTTTAATTATATAATGCTGATGAAGATTAATATACATGTGTGTAAAATAAAAAAGAAAAAGAAAAAAAATTGTAAAATAGAGATGCCCTTAGCTCGGGAATTTGAAAAACATATTTTAAGAGAGCATCCAAAACCCTCCAAATGCCCTCCAAAAATCTTGAGATGTCGCATTGTATAATAATTCAAATGCCCACTTCATAAGAATTTAGGAAGACTGAAATAAACGACCATTTATTCTTTAAAATTTTAGATAACTTGAATCATAGATACTCTAAATTTATTATAAATATGAAAATCGATAGATGTTCAATATCTTTAAATTACCTTTTTTATCTAAAAAAATATTTTTGTTGTTATTTTTGTTTGGTAAGATTTTTCCTCGATAATGTTTTGAATTTATATAATGTTCCAAAAATATCCCTACAACTATTTATTAATATCTAATTAATTTGAACTTACATATGATATTTGTTTTTTTTTAATCAATATGAATTTTTTAAATTAATAATTTTATATTATTTTAAATCTATATGTTATTTTTTTCAACAAAATAATATATCATAATTTAAAATGTTTTATAAAATAAATATTAAGTTAAATTTAAATTTGAATATCAGGTTAAAAATAATTATAAAAATACGATATAACAAAAAAATATATATTTATTTATGTAAAATAAAAAAATATGATACGAGTATCAGGAATCTAAAAACTCATTTTTAAAAAAGTGATCCAAAACTCTCTACATGTTTTTCATTCGAACATTCTAAATTTCCAAATGTCAAACATCTTTCAATACTACAAAACAAACATGATAATATAGATGCTCACTCTATAGAATATAGGAAGCCCATTAAACAAACGACCCTTAATATATAGAAAACCAAACATGAGTATAGAAACACCTACGAGAAAATGTAACAAAACATGTAGTATA
Source organism: Cucumis sativus (assembly GCF_000004075.3). Classification (NCBI taxonomy): domain Eukaryota; kingdom Viridiplantae; phylum Streptophyta; class Magnoliopsida; order Cucurbitales; family Cucurbitaceae; genus Cucumis; species Cucumis sativus. Next base: position 15,695,307 of record NC_026655.2, on the reverse strand, counting down.
TTTACTTTAAAAGGTGTGTATAAAAAGTGTTTAAATGAAAGTAATTTTTTAAAAGTCACAACTCATACATACCTTTTAATTCATTTTTTATATTAAACGAACACCAAATGACATGTTAAACAAATATGTTTATTATTTATTATAACATTAAACATACCTGAAAATAGAAAAAGGAAAATATTTTATCTAAACTCCAAACACAAACCTCTTAAACTCACACTAAAATATTCTCCAACCAAAAAACATATAAATTCGACTCCAAAAAACTATAACATAGCTCAACTAACAAATGATATATGAAGTTTGTAGTTCAAATCTCACTCTCTCTATTGTACTTAACAAAAAAACATAAACAAAAGTTCACACGTTATTATAACCAAATTTACTAAACCACAAACCTCTCAAATAACTCCATGTATTAATTTTGCACTTTTGAACACATTTTCCAATTAATTTTGAAATATTAAAGGAAATTTCTAAGTGATTCTGAAACAAATACACAGCTAGAAGTACGGTATATTTTTTGGTAATGGCAATGCCATATCCTCACATCTCCTAAATAAAGTTCAACTAACAAGGCTTGCCCTATTGCCTAATTTGCTAGAAGTTAACATTTGGCTTGCTTGTTAAACCTAGAATGCAACTACAAAAGAGTTTTCATAATAATGGTAATAAGAACAATTTGAGTGTCAAGGAGTTCCTTGATACTGGTAGATATTAAGAAAATGTAGAGTTTTTAAAACAATAATATGAGTACATGAAAGCTTGGCCAAATGATCAGGATGAAACTATGCAATAATGCCCAGAATCATCAGATAAGAAGACCTGTGGCTGTGGGATTTATTCATCAGACACATACGAATGTGATATATACAAAAACTAAGAAAAATTGAACCAAACTTTAACCGATGCCAAGAAATTTCACTCTCCAGAATCTTCATCCAAGGTCAAAATATGAAAATTAGGCACTTCATCAGGGGTTTCTTTTTCAAAACCACAAACATGGACTCAAAACGTTGTACTGTTAGAGGCTAATGGATTAGATCAGCACAGGAGTTTCATCAATATTAACTCATCTACAAATGTAAAACAGCACAACAGAGTAAAAGCAGTTGGTGACTGTAAAGTGTAAACTAACATATTACATTAATAAGAAACTATGAAACATGAATCAATAAACACAGAAGGACTCTGAAAATGAAGGTTTGAATACAAACAATAATAGAAGAATTGCCACAAACCCATGTAAGCAGTTCTTATCACCAATTAGTTTCGACCGAGTGGAAGAGATCTACAAGAATATGTTTCCTTGAAATCTGACTTCCTAGATGAGGTGAATATTGAAGCATAAACTTCTTTGGTAGCATTGGCAGGGACCATGTCTGCTGCTTTAAAACGCTTTACGGCACCATTACTAGTTGCATCCTTTACCTGAGCTCCACCATCTAGCCGCTCTTGCCTTTCAGGCTTAGCAGAAACCTTCTCCAAAGACTTAACTTCAATAGCATGCTTTTTACCAGACAAACGAGATATTGCCAAATCCACACTCACATCTCCATTCATACCCACTTCCCCATTCCTTACTTTCTTTGTCTTCTTCTCCTTTGATTTCGACTTAGACTTCTCTTCCTCCATTCTCTCCCTCATTTCTTCTACCTCCTCCTCGCTCCCATTAATCACAAATTTATCTCTTTCCGCAAACTCAGCATGACAAACAAGGCAGGAAGAAGATTTAACCTCCTTCAAGGCCTTTGCACTCAACACATGTCCACAAGTTCTCAGAGCGAAAAACTTGTACTTACCATTGAACTCAAGACCAGTAACTGGACATTGGTACCGCGGCTCTGAAATAGCATTCCCACGCGATTCTGTACCGGGAATCATCGAAAAATTTATCTTGATCATATCCTTCAGACCCTTGATATGCCCGAATCCTTTTGGCAACTTCTTCTCTAGCAAAGCCTGCACAAGCGATTCCTTATTGAAGACATTTCCAAGCCAATCAATCACACAAGGTTCCCTCAAAGGCTCGTTAGAAAGAGCGCAATTCAACCACTTGGACAGCCTCTGCTCGTTAGGATCGACCTTATCGGGTTTCTTCTCCGCGTACATATTAAGGTAGCAGTCACGCGACTCAGCCCCCGTTGCACCGCCATCGCCACCACCTCCAAGGACCCTGGTTCTTAAGATTAAGGTGGACAAAGGGGGAATTAGAGAAATCGTAGTGGAATCGAGAAGGGGTTTCCCATTGAGGGTAAAGTAGAAAGATGATGCAATCCGTGAAGCGAGTATTTCAGTGAGAAGAGAGAACTTCAGGTCCTCTAGGGTTTTGGCCGGTGTTTGTGGTAGGTTTACGATTTTGGATTCAATCTGTAGGTCGGGAGACTGAAGGAAGATCTGAAAACGGTGTTGATTTTTCGGATGCATTACTTAGGGTTTCGAGAATCGAAAAGGGATGACGAAATTCAGTGGGTACAGTTTTGCGAGATCAAAATAACGACGATTACTGCTGAAATCTGTAAATAGGGTTTCGAACAAAACCAGTAGGAGAATTTTGCGACTGCAAGATGATCGAAGCGCCGAGCAGACCGGGCGGACGTGCGGTGGAAGCGAATGCCTCAGCGACGAACGTTACAAAATGAATTGGGAGAAAACGAGGCCTATAAAATTCCTCTTGTTTCCGATGGAAATATGGAAAACTCAAGGCCCCACGAGAAACAATGGGCTGAACCAATTTGGGCTTTGAAGTTAAAAAGTTGGGCTTGTTTCCGTTATATAAATGAGCTGTCAAGAAGAATAGAGTTTTACTTTGGCAAAATACCATAATTAATTTGAAATTGTTATAATAGCCAAACATACAAATTAGAAAAATAAATAAATGAAACAATTTCTCAAATACCTCTGTCTAATATAAAAAGTACAATTATTTACCTAAATCTAAAATACATTGTAATTGAAATAACACATGCTACATAAAAAAAATTTCACAAAAACATAAATATTAGAAAATTTGTCATTAACGGGAAGCTCCACTTCATGTCTGAAAATTTTAAAATTTATTTCAATGTCTAAAAACTGCAATTCATTCAAAATGAGTAATTGCAAAATTGAGACACATTCAATCAAACAGCTTGGCTCTACAACTATCAAACAGCCCTAGCCGAAAGCTTCAAGTTGAAAAGGGGAGCATCGTTGATATTATAATAAAGATGAAATCATGAAATTATACCATAAAATTCAAAACTTATATGCAAGATACACATCGGTGAGTTCGTCTACTCAAATCGGTGAGTTCTTCATACATTCGAGATTCATTTGAGCTCTTATATCTTGTTTTCAATTAAAAAAATTCTCTTTCACATTGTGTTTATCTCTAGTCAATCTATTTCTTTTCTTTTCTCTAATAAAACCTAAATGAAGAAGATTCAAATAGTTGCAAAAATGTCATTGAGACATAATTAAATCTTAAAATTTAAATTCAAATTGTTATTAAAAATATATATTAAAATTCAAATTCAATTTTTTATTAAAAATTATATATTATGTGTTATTTAATAAATTGTTTAAAATATAACAAATTTGAAAATATTGTATATATATTTGCCATTAGCCTAGCAACAAAATAGCAAATTTAGTTAAAATTTGCATAATACACTTCTTTAATAAAAGAGACTCAATAAATTAATTTCTTTTAATAAAAATCCATCAAAATAAGTGTACAACTTGAAATATAAATTAAAATAACTATGTATTATCTAATAAAATATTTTAAAAAAACTTTGAAATATAAATCTTTTAAAAATAGTGGATTAGTGATTGTTATTATTTTAAGAATTAGATTTCACAATATTTGAATTCAAAATACTATTAAATCTAAGAAAGGTGAAATATTTATTAAACATAAGTTTTATGAATTAAATAAATAAACGTTAACTAATTTGATTTGAATATTAAAAATCCAAAAAATTGTTATGAATTATAGGCATATATTTAGGAAATATTGATAAAATCTTGTCAATTTCGAAAATATCTTAAATTAGTTAATATTTTTCGAAAATTTGCAAATACACTATATGGTATGATATTTGGTCTCATTATTTGTATCATATAAATACAAGTAAAACACGTGTTATCCTACATATGGTATTATTAATGTCGGACGATTATAAAAGATGACCATCAAACTATAAGAATTAATAATATTAAATCTAAAAATACTTTCAACGTTCTACTTTCTTTTGAGTATGTATGATTAGTCAAGTAGTTCAACAAAATTATTCATGATAGGTCTTCTTTTGGAATGATCGAGTAAGTTGGTCTCTAGGGGTCATCATCGGAGTTAGACATAGAGGTGATCGTTGTAGTTGATAGCTAAAGATGGTCTTCACTTGAGTTGGTCATGATAGCAACCGATAAAATTGGTTGTTAAAGTTGGTTTTGCTGGATGATTGTTGTAGGAGCAAGGACAATAGTATTTGTCTAGATGCTTATTGCTAGAGTTGGTCATTGACAAGTAGCACCATTAGAAACATTTAAGGGAAACAAAGTCGGTTAGTGTAACTATTGAGTTGTGAATAATTCCATTGTCCCTTATCTCCCATTATTTGAACACAAGCCCTAAACGCTTAATAGATTACAATATCTCACTAACCTATTTCAGATTTGAGGTCCAAACAACCCCTAGTTTCATTCATGATTGGCTAAATGTCTTAAAATTTTATTCTTTACAAGCTAGTAAATTTAAATAAAACTAGTTTTCTCACAAATAATTTTTGGTCCTTTAATTCTAGAGGAAATTTCACATATAAAAAGAATCTGTAGTAACTATTATATCCAATTATATAAAGTATCATAAAAATCAAATTATATAAAACAAAAATGTGGATTATGTTTTAAGGTTAGTCCCTATAGCTTATCATAAAGTTTTTATGATCCTATTTTATTTTTCTAAATCAACGTATATAGTTTTTATGATCCTATTTTATTTTTCTAAATCAACCTATAATTTATTATAAACTAGAAAATTATTTGAATGAATATAGTTACACACTTTATTTAAAAAGTCAGATAAAACATTTTATTTTAAAAATCAATAGGTATTTATGTTTAATAGATTCATAAATATTTGTGAATATGCAAATAATTTGTACTTTATAATTACATGTTTTTTTTCTTGATTGAGATATTATTTAGGGTTGTTCATCCTTTCACAATATATACAATATACCTACATTTATCATTTAAAACAAAAAAGTTCTTATAACTATTTTAAATCAAGAAGGGATTAAATAGAAAATATTTCTAAAGAGTTGAATTCAACGTATGAGATAGTCAAAAGAATTTGGAACTTTATCTCTCTTGTCTTTTTTATTAATATAGAATGTTAAATTCATTAAACTTTGTATTTAAATCAATAAAAGCTTATTATCAAGCCATGCACAAATTTTAGCAAGTCGTTCATGATCAACAAGAATAATAACATAGAGGCATGATTAATAAAATTGAGATGAGTTCAAGATTCACTATTCTATATCAACCCTAAATTCTCTACTTATGTGTGTAAGTTAAACTCATAGGTTGGTTAAGAATTAAATGTTAGTTGTTGTAATGATTGGTTGAATAAGAGTCGAAGAAAGTGGCTTTAAGTGTTGAAGGTTTGGTGAGGGCGGCAATGATCAAGCATGCTAGGAAAGAAGATAACCTCCAAAGAGGTTAGTTAGGCGCATGACAAGCAAAGGCACGTGAGGAGAGCTTTACGACTAAGGCATGATAAGCGATGAGCTATGCAGCCAAGGGCGCAAGAGGTCTTGTGGTTAGTTAGGTGACAAGATGCTTGAAGGCCACGTGATTAAAAACAAACCTCTAGGCAACAAATGTGGCACACAAGAAAGACTTGGACTAGAGGTTAGTTGGACGTTATGCTTATTGTAAGACTTGGTGAGAGGATTTATGTGATAAGTCGTTAGGCGTTTTGTTAGACCTTAGACGTTCAAGGGGTGGTAGGTGGAGTGGAGAACAAGTGTCCACAACATGCAAAACTCCAAGATTTCGACAAGTAGGAGGTGACAAGGTTGACCGTGTAAAGAGCTTTATAAATAGAACATTTTCAGATTGAATGTGTTTTCAATTTCCTCATGCATTTTCTCTCAACCAGTTGCAAAAGCTCACTAAAGGAGCCTAGTAGACGATGTGAGGTTGTGTCGACAAAGGGGGGGATGCAAGGAAGGTGTTCTTCAAGTTCAAATAAGAGGTAAATGTTAATTTTCGAAGGAATTTAAGCAGTGAAGACTCTTTGAAGGCTACAGAACAGATCACTCAGAGTTTGAAGCTAAAATTTGGAAGTAAGTTAATTAAGACAATTCTATCAAGTTTGTAGAATGAATTATTTCATTTTGAAGGTTGGATAAAAAGATATAAAATTTTGAATTTGAATGTTCAATTCAGACTTGTTCAAGAATTATGGGTTGACATTGAAGGGTGGTTAAGCATTAGGACGCAAGGCACTATTGTTGCACGTGTTTTAAAGGTAAAAGAGGTTATCTAGATGTTTTAGCATGTATGCAACATGACTAGTGCCTAGGCCATACGATAGGTCATGCATGCACAAAGTGTTTAGATGAATGCATGGAATGAGGCACAAGGCTAGGCTACGCAGCCATGCGTGCGCGACTTGTTGAGTGTAAGGCAATCATTGACCAGACATCTTGAAGGCATGTGCACACACATGTGCTGCTTGCCACCCACCAGCAGCCAGAATGCCACGCCACTACTTTTTTTGGGCTGTTTTTATCGAAAACTTTAGGTAACCATGACATATTTTTGGATTAAGGGAATTAATTTAAGATTAAATTATCTTATTTTAGATCAAAAGGAAATTGGAAGGATTTATAGGCCAATGAGTTTGAGCTATTGAGTCGTGAGTGACCCTTCGAACTTTATACTTATTTTAGAAATGTTTAATTGTTTGAAATGACGAATTAGGAAATGTTTTGTGAACGTGAGCATGATTTATTGATTATGTTTATGTGAAACAAACTATTGAGAAATGTTGGTTTGGTAAATGCTTGTTTTAATAGATCTTATCAAAATATTATGATTGAAAGACTTATTTACAAAAGATGAACTTCATATTCATTGTTGGTTTGAAAGCACTTGATATAATTATTGTGAATGTTTTATATATTTTCAAACATGTACCTTGGGCTATGGATTTGGAATTTACGAAATACAGACTCTCAACACTCGTGATGCATTGTCCGAGGTCGAAGAGGTTTGGGATCCTAGGTCTTTTGGGGACACATCATCATATACATTAAGCTTTGAGTTGTATAAGAGGGTGCATTAGCCCTTTGGGGACAACTGCATGAATGTTAGAGGACTGTGGGCACTATTTATGAGAGTTTTGCTGTAACGTGGGACACATGTGATAGAACTAAGACATGTACAGCGGAAAAAAGAATCGAATTTCTACCCTAATTGCCACAATTAACATGTAACCCTAAACTAATCAAGTTAGGGTTTTAGGAAATATTACCTTTGAAGCTTTCAGAAAACTTTGATACCTTCTTGTCAGTTCAAACCGAGACCACCACTAGTACTCAACTATTATCCTCTTGGACAAAGAACCGGGTTGTCGGACCCAATTTGGTGTAGAAAGAAATGGAGATAAAATGGGATTGGAAGGTAGAAAATTTTTCTTTTGTTGAGATGTTGGAGGATAATAAAAAAGGCAAAAGTCTTCAACCATTTGAAAACTCCCCTATTTATAACCTAATTACATGCAAAAATGCATGTAATTAATTTGCCAAATCTCAACACCTAATGTTCCACTAACAATTAGTGGAACTTAGTGGGCTAGGTGTCTATATCTCATATAGCCACATATCCCACTAAGAGTTAGTGGGATTATCCAACAAAATGTTGGATTTTTCCACTAACTTAGTCAAAGGGAAAATGGTCATTAGATATTTCAAGTCAAAAGTCAAACTTTGACTTTTCTTAGTCAAAAGTCAATATTTTGACTTTTTACTATTTTGTCCATCTTGACTAATTCCAACCTCCCGAGCATGAATCTGCATTCATTTTTCCAAAATTCAAATCACATTTGAATATAAGGCCGGTCAAAGTTTGACTTTTCAAAGTCAAAAGTCAAAAGTCAACATTTTGACTTTTTACTATATTTGACCAATTCCATCAATTCCGAGCTTCTTAGTATGAATCCGCATTCATACTTATAGTATGTAAAACATAAAGCTCTATTTCTAATTAGAAGACCGACGACTATATCACTATATTTGTCGGTTTCTTTTTCTTCTCCCAATTCGAACAATTCGACTTATTTCATCACACTGTTCTAAGTTTAATCCATATGAGCTAGCATGGGAACCTAATGGACCTATAGATCATGGGCTCCAACGATTCAAGATTAACTAGCTAAACTCTTTTAGACCGAGTTAATCAACATTCGTTAACTAACGAGTCATTCCACTAAAGTCCCGTAGTTGCACTCCCCTCACTATAGATATATTTGTGTCCATTTGATAAAACCATAATCAGTAAGTTAATCCTTCACAGGTTGCTCGTAACCTTGGCTGGGTCAAAATACCGTTTTACCCCCAAGATTACATCTTGCTCCTTAAGTCCCACTAATCCACTATTGAACAATTGGTTTAAGGTTCAACCTATAAACTTAATCCCTCTCGGGCCAATGAGAGGGTGGGGCCCCTTGTTCAAGACTTGGATTCAGTGCTTAAGAGAACAACCTATCTACTAACCCTAAAGCGGGTAGGAGTGAATTCCATCTTGTACCCTATGTTCCCAGCTATCCACCCGATCTTACCCTTGAAATGGGAGGCTTATTGGGCCAACGCTGATGAGCTGCCCTCACCTATGCAGATCTAAGGATAATATCGTGTGAACAGGAGTTCATAGTTAACTTAGGATTAAGATTAAGTTACCTAGGTCATCAATAATCGAGATAGTCAGTTTTAAACAGTAAACGGTGTTATAACGTAAAAAAGACTAATTCATGGTTTAGTCTTATGTAAACACTTTACATAGGATGCCTCCACTTTCATGTCTCTACATGAACGATTCAGGATCACCTCGTTTGTACTACAAAGTGGGTCGCATCCATAGTTTCTCTAAATAAGGCGCCCAACCTTTATTCATATACTATAGACTATTTAGGCTATATATACTCGAACTTGATCCACGTTTATGTTTACACATAAAGTTCAAGTTTATTCAAAAAATAGCCTTGGAACTTGATTTATTGGATTTAGGATTATAATATTTAATTTCTCAATAACAACTTTATTGAAACAGAATATGCTTACAAACTACGAGTTTTAGGACAAAAAATTCCAACAACATGGTTATTGGCACTACTTGCTTGGAGATTTCTCCACAAACAAACTAGACTATTATCGTGATTTGAAGGTACATGGATTTATGTGATTTATAGAAGATTTCTAGTTATTTATTACAACACATGATTTAGATTTTACGAGGTTTGATATTGCTAGATTTTGTTGAAACAAATATTAATATTTACATTTTACATGCTTTGTTTTTAACATGTTTCCAAATGTCTTGCGAAAGGATAAATATGTTTTATTAAACTATCACTCACTGCGCTCGTTTAGTTCATGCTTTCAAAATCGTTCTGTTTTCTTCCGTCTCCAAATAGCATAAAACTTCCCAAAACTTGAGCGTATGTGTTGACTACTGATGTTGATTCTGATCACACTTAGTACTGGTCGTACATTAGCTTGCTTTTGAGTACAGTGTTCGAGGGTTGAGTCCAGGAGCACTTGTGTTTCCACTGTGTTGTAAATGCTGGTTGTTGATATATACTAAACAAATACTGTGTACCTAGCCTCTGTAAGGCTTTTGTTTATGTATAAAATTTGTCACTAGTTTGGTATAAAAAATCTAGCTTGTAGTTATATGTTTTAGCAAGCTTGTTATTTGGTATGGTGGTTATGACTAGTGTTTGATATTGGGGGAGATCATGTCATTCACTATTTGTCCATCACATTCTATTTTAGGACATTGTGGTTTATCCAGAAGGGAGTATGACAATTGGAATAGTATTTGGGTCTCCCATTGCAAAAATCTAAAAGTAAGTTTTAGGTCTTCTAGTCTCTTACAGATTGAACATAGAAGGTCTTTGGAAGGAAAGTTTCTTTTTCCTCAGGAGTTTATGCGATAATGTTTGTCAACTTTATCTACACAAGATTCTAACAAGAGTTTGTTGGAGAAAGGAACAAAATTTATAGGTATAGTTGGAAGTATGTGTGTCAAAAGAAAAAAAAAAAGAGATATTGATTTTAGAACTTGACATTTTCAAAGAATACAAGGATCTTCAATCACGTTATGTTGCTAAGAAAACGTGATGAATATTAAAAGTGTCTAAAGAACTTATTCTTTAGAGTGGTGTTTCGTAAGTAATTAAAAAATTAGCAAGTTTTTTTTTATTGCAAGAACAAGTAACAATCATTGGAGATTACGAGCTTATCCAAATTTCAAGCTACCTCTGGATTCTTTGAGAGAGTTGGTGGGTTCTTCATGTGGCATGCTCTCTACCAAGGTGTAAGGTGACTTCTCTTGAAAGATGGAATAAGGAGTCCAAAATAGTTTCTTCCAAGTTGATGCTACAACAATTTTTCTTGCCTAGGCGCTAACACTACGATAAGATCATATGAGATATGAACGAAAAAGGAGTATATATAATCAAAAGTACGAACTTTTTTTAGGATTGAAGCAAGTTTCCTCTAAGGAGCCCAACTTCTTTAGTAAAATGTTTTTAAGCTAACACACTTTTTTTAAGGATAAAAAAATTCCATAAAGGCGAAACTATATTGTTGAAATTTTTTTCCATGGTCTTATTCCTATAATGAGTCCATAAGGATCTATTGTGTGTTATGTGCATGAATAATCTAGAAACTTCTACCAATCTAATATGAAAATCTTACAACACAAAAGCTTTGGGTTTGTTTTCTTGTCACTAATGTAGATAGTCTTCGTGATGACTGGACAAATTAAAGTTGATTTTTTAGTCGTGACAGTCCAAAGGATTTAGATAGGGTTGTGGTAATTGTACAGTACATTTGAGAAGCTAGAAACAAGATATTATTCTAGAAAATGCTAGCAAATTCATAGTCCATTAGTTTTTCAATCAAAAAGTTTATCTTTGAGGATGAAATTATTCTTGTTTGGGAGTCAAATTGCAAAGCAGATGTAAAGAACCATTTAACTATTCATCTTTCAACCCTCGTTGAAGTTGGATGACACCTCCCTCTGTTGGACATTCAAAAGTAGAATATGGATGTTGCTTCGAGCCCTAGTAGATAGACAATAGACACAAGTGGGTGCTTTAAAATCATCCAGGTTGTGTTTATCTTGCCTTATTTAGATTTATCCCAAGATATAATAAATAAAACGCCAAGGTTCTTGAAGCTAAGGACTATTTGCAATGGCCTAAATACAATGCTTTTTCCTTAACATTCAATGCATTATTGTTGGAACTCACAGAGACCGGTTTGGAGATAAACGCAAATCTATTTTAGGATTAGAAGACCGTCTCAAATATACTTCATTACCTTTTTAGATAGGAGAAGAATGATGAAACCAATTGCAATAACAATTATTTTGAATTTAAAATTGATCAAAATTAGTAAAATAAAATTAAAATTAAGGGAAAGAAAAGTAAAAAAAAAAAACCCAAAATAGGGAGGGACTGAATTGGTATTTTGAAGGCAAATAGGAAAAATATAAGAGGGTTTGTTGGGGGAAAAAAGAAAGAAAGAAAAGAAAAAGAAAAAAACCTAATGAGGGGAAATAAGAAAGAGAGCAAAAATCAGTGTATTTGGGAAGTCCTGAACATGACAAGCAAAAGCCTACATTGCCACACTCCTTAAACGCTCGCCTCCAGCTTCAAACAATCGCCACCCTTCTTCTTCTTCTTCTTCTTCAACCTCTTCTCTTCCTTCTTTGAATCCCCAAATTCCCCATGGAAGACGATGATGAGTTTGGAGATCTTTACACCGACGTTCTCAGACCCTTTGCTTCTTCCTCTTCTTCGTCTGTTCCTCAACCTCAACTTTCTTCTTCCGCCCCTCCGCCTCTTCAACGTCCGATCGATCTCAATCGCCATCACGACGACGAGAATCCCCCCTTTGGAGCTTCTTACTCAAACTCTCGTGTTCCTTTGCAGTTTCCCAAAGAAACCCCACCTCTCCAGCCGCCTCGGGAGTCTACACCCGTCGCTGGTTCTTTTGGGTTCGTTTTAAATTTGGCCGCTAGGAATGATGGAGATGGTTCTCGGGTTAAGGGTAGTGAGGATTTTGCGTCTGTTGATGTTGAATTGCCAAATAGGGGTTTGGAGGATCGGAATTTTGGTGTTGAATCTGGAATTGTTGGTGGTTTGGAGAAAGATGTTAATTTGATGGATAAGGATGTGAAATTCGATATTGAAGAGGGGAATGCTGGGGTTGAGGATGATGTGGGTGGTGAGCCGATTATTCCTGGCTTGTCTCCCAGCGGTGGTATATCGATCCATGGGACAAGCGGGAATTTGGAAAACCCGGAAGGTTTTAGAATGAATGATGCTTCAAGAGACCGGGGTGATGGCGGTGACGACTGGGATAGTGACAGTGAGGACGATTTGCAAATTCTTTTGAATGACAGTGATCGTGGGCCTATGGCAATGGAGAGAGGTGGATTGGTAGGTGACGATGAAGACGAACCTCCGCTGGTTATTTTGGGGGATAATGATCAGAATCAGGTTATGGAAGAGCAAGAGTGGGGGGATGACACAGTGCCAACAGCGGACGGCGAGAGAAAGGAGACGGGTGAGGCCGCAAAATCTAGTGCCGGGATGGTTGTGGCACCAAAACTTGGATATAGCAATTATGGTTATCGTCCTTTTCATTCTCAATATAAGGTCAGTGTATTATCCGTTTCTCCAAAGTGTGATAAGTGTATATGGGGTTTTTTAAATCCCCTCTTGTCAACGATAATCGGAATGTAATTTTTTGTTTGTTATTATAAAACGTGAATAATACTCATGTGGTCATTACTATTGATTTTGTAATTTAGATTGCGATTGTATTAGCCTTTCTTATTGACATAAGATATTTTGGATTGACCGTGTAAATTACTGAATTTGTATGATAATCATGATATCAGTTGAAAGTAATAAATAATCATCGATTAACCTGGCAAACTTGATAATCTTGAATCTTGATTTCATCTGAAAGTGGACCCCTGGTGTTATCCCGACCCTCTCAACTGGTGTTTGATGTGTAATAATCATCGTGGTGAAGATAACGATCATGTGATCAAACGCAAATTTTCTAGGAATACTTGGTCTTCTTTACAACCTTCAAGCATCAGTGGTTCGTGTCCCCCATAGAACACATGTTTTTTTTTATTTGGCCAGTGTGTGAGCATTGTTTTTTGAAGGCAAAGGTAAAAGATTATTTGGGCAAATTTTGTTCTGTGGAAACTCTTTGAAGCTCTCAAGAGAAACTGCATGTTTCATGAAGGCAAGTCCAAGAATGTCAGTGAAATGGACAATTTGGATTTGTTCCCAGCTTCTAGATAGTGTTTTTTATCTAAACATATTTGTAATTATATTCTTGATTCAAGCCAATTGGAAAGAGGTTTTTGCAATCTTTGTTTGTCCGAGGATGGATTCCATCATGTTCCTCTACATTTTGGATCACTAATACATAGTTACTTGGGGTCTAGCTGGTGAACATCATTATTCCGTTACTGTTATCTATAGCAACTCTGATGTGGACTGCAACTCGAATGGTTGAAGATGTTTTCCAGTTCCAGGATTACGATCTTTGAGACACTTCCTACACATCCTTCAAGCACTTCAGTTAGCCATCAAAGAACTTGTTAATGATATATTGTTTATTCAACTGGTTTACCCTTTCCTGTAAAACTGAAATCCTCTATGCCTGCCAGCACTACAATTTTCTGTGTACAGCAGTGTTTGAAATGACCCATGACGTGGATAATATTTAAGGGTATCATAGTTTTTGGTTCTAATTGTCTTAATTTCGACACAAGTGAAGATTGGTGACAATTCATATCAAAAATTGCCAAAGCATTTATCTCACTCCTGGCACTACTCATATCCTAATTAAAATCTTTTAGATATTTGGCAAGTGGTCCTGAACAGTGAACATTATCCTCAGAGTTGATGAGAGAAATGAAATTGTCTCTATATTAATTTTCATGGAAAAGTACAAGCTACTGCAGCAAACCAAAACTTCTGCTTTATGTGTGTTTTTGTTGTTGTTCTTGTAGTCATGATCATTGTTGCATCAAGCCATTCACAAAACCCGTTGGCTATTTTTGTTATTTTAGTCTGTTGGTTAGATCATTACACTGGAAATTCTTGGATTCACGTATACTGAGTAGTTGTAAGCATGTATTTTTTGAAAGATTTCAACTGCTGATGGTTAAAATTTCTTGCATACTTTCTGCTTCCTGCTTGTTTCTGATAATAAAGCCCATATTCTTGGTGGCATATGTAGTATGTGAGACCTGGTGCAGCACCTTTTCCTGGTACTTCTGCTTCTGGCCCTGGAGGAACTCCAACTCAAGTTCGTCCGCTTGTCAACATGGGCCCTGTTGGTGGTCGTGGTAGAGGTGATTGGCGTCCGACAGGACCAAAAGATCCAGCTTCAGTGCAGAAAGGTTTTCATTCGGGTTTTGGAATGCCTGGATGGAGCAATAATATGGGAGGGCGTAGTTTTGGTGGCCTTGAGTTCACTCTGCCTTCACACAAGTAATACTTGCCTTGGTCTACCTACTGAAGGGGTTCTATCTTGAAACATGATTTGCTAGCTCTAGTTTATTATCAATTACATGTTTCAATTTCTGGAAACTTTTCAATTTTTAAATACCCTAGGTGTGCTTATGCATGTGAAATGACTTTCATATGTTTTTGTGTGTGGAATGAATAAATATCATTAAACTTTCTATCTCCTTTCTTGTGACATTGAAATTATCTTTTGTATGCCCTATAATCTGGGTGCTTTTTGTATATCTTTGGATTTTTCATTTGATCAATGAAATTGTTTCTTATCCTAAAGAACAATACCATTTAAAACTTTTTTAAATTCTGTTCATATGACACAAATCATACAACTTGCATTTATCTTCTTGGAGAATGCTAAGTTTGCACATTTTTCTGCTTCACATAGTTGACCTTAATGACATAAAAATTTATACATTAAATTGTTCTTTCAAAGTTATCCTGAATGACATGAAAATTTTGTTATTTGAGGGCATCTTTGCTTTGTCTTGTTTTTAATTTTGTTTTCATAATTCGTTTTCATAATTCGTTTGTTTTGTTTCAATTTCCTAACTAATGTTTCAATATTCTACTTTGCTAATTGTTGTATGTTTTGATCCTAACTTTGTAATTCAGGACAATTTTTGAAGTTGACATTGATAGTTTTGAGGAAAAACCATGGAAATCTACTGGAGTGGACGTATCTGACTTTTTCAACTTTGGTCTCAATGAGGATAGCTGGAAAGAATACTGCAAACAGCTGGTAAACACTTACCTTTGTTTGAAATTGGCTTCATAGATGTCATTTTTTGGGAGTATAGAACCCCCCCTTCCCCTTTCCTGGCAGTGTTTTAGTTCTCCTGGCCCTTGACTGTTATTTATTCTTTAGTTTTGACTACTGAAATTTCGGGTATTTTTTCAAGTTTTTGTACTCCCCCCCTTTTGGTTTGGCCTTCCTACAAGAACTTTTTGTATTCACTCATTCTTCTTAATAAAAGTTGGCTTTTAACAATAAAATTAAAATAGAAAACCTTTTCTTTTATGTACAGGAACAACTACGCCTGGAGGCTACTATGCAAAGCAAAATTCGTGTATATGAGAGTGGACGGACAGAACAGGTATGTTAAAGGTTCTTTCATGGAAGGAGTGAGTTCTTTAAAGCCACATTTTAATATCTTTTGAAGTCATGTTTCTTTACAATGTCTTTTAATCTCAACATTCTTTTGGTTTTCTTTTCAGGGCTATGATCCTGATTTGCCTCCAGAGCTAGCAGCTGCTGCAGGTATTCATGATATTCCCAATGAACACACTCTTGGGAAGTCCGATGGTTTACAAAATGATGTAGGAAAAGGAGTACCTCGTGTGCGGCCACCTCTGGTATTTACTATGTTTTATCATTCTTGTGATATGCAGAAGTGAACCATTAATCCATTTTACATTTACTAGAAAGAAGTTTTGTATGAAGTTTTAGGCTAGCTGTTTGAGGTGAGGAGTGAGTACATTTTTTTGTACGAGTCATGTAGGGCCTTCTGAAACATATATGTGTGTTGGCTGTGTGTGGAGGGGGGGTATGTCAGTTGAAAGCATGGACCAACTCATGAGGCAGTATAGATGGGGACAGTGATTGATTCTTCTTTTTCATGGGAAAATTATTTGAAACGAACAATTAGTGGACATGAAAATTGTTTTATCATTCTTGTGATATGCAGAAAGGGAACCATTAATCCATTTTACATTTACTAGGAAGAAGTTTTGTATGAAGTTCTAGGCTAGCTGTTTGAGGTGAGGAGTGAGTACATTTTTGTGTACGAGTCATGTAGGGCCTTCTGAAACACATATGTGTGTTGGCTGTGTGTGTGTGTGTGGAGGGGGTGGGGGATGGGTATGTCAGTTGAAAGCATGGACCAACTCATGAGGTAGTATAGAAGGGGACAGTGATTGATTCTTCTTTTTGATGGGAAAATTATTTGAAACGAACAATTAGTGGACATGAAAATTTTGGGGGAATTGGGGGATTCAGTTGGATGCATAGGGAGGAAATTGTATTAAAAGGGTTGCAAAGATAATTTACTTTTTGGTGTTCAATGGAGGTAATTTTCATAGCTATTCTTAGTGAAGCATAATGTTGATATAATTTCTTTAAACAAAATACCTGAAAAGTATTAAGAATACATGGGCATAAGAAGACCACCCCATTAAAAAAGAGGACCAACTAAGTAATGCTGATGGGTGTATATAGTATGAGGTGAGGGAATGTTGAGGGTAGCTTGGTTGTTAGTATTTTCTCGGGAGTGGGAAAGCAATAGACCGGGGAGTTGTATTGTATTAGCCTTGGGAATATTGTCTTCCTCACGTATTGGTACTAGAGCCTTTATTTGGCGAAAATTTTGAAAAATGTAACAAAAACCATTTGAAGAAAGGTTAGATGTGATCGACTAAGACATTGTCGGAATCCATGCAAATGTTTAGAAGTTGACGGTGATTGAAGAAACCTTGGCTTTTCTAGCCAAAAGTATCAAACGATTGAGTATTCAGGTTGAAAAGCAATAATGGACGTTGAATGTTTACTCAGAAGATCTTGGTGAATCTTGTTTACGTGGAGTTGTAGTAAAAAGTTGACCAAATGCTTCAATGATAATGGGAGATTCCATTGTGGGAAAAGAATCATGGGAATCACATGTGCTTTTTTCAGAGCTCATTTGAATGACGACCGATGGAAAGAGCAATGAAAGTGGAATTGCTGGATTAAGATAAAAAAGGTCAAAATACACGTGTTACACAAGTTAACAGAATTGGAAAAGATGATTGTGGTTGCGATTGGTTCCTGAGGAGTTGCGCCAGATTGATATCATGCTAAGGAAGAAAGAGCTGTTCAAGAACTAGGAAGAAGGAAGATGGATTGCTTGAACAATTTCGTCCTTCATGGAAAGGGTCAATTTCTGGACAATTTTTATCGATCAAGCAAGAGACTATGGTGGAGGAATATTGACATAAGTTATTAACTAGTGGCACTTTTCCGACACGTAGTAGATGCGGTTATAGAAGAGACATTTATGAATGGGTTGCTACCTTGGGTCAAAGCTGAGGTTGAGTGTTGGCAGCCTATTGGGCTAGCGAAGAGGATTATAATAGCCAAATACGTTAAGAATCATGAGTTGACTTGTTGGAAACTCTTAATTGCCCAACAGAGGCCCAAAACCCTTACTTTTAAAGTCACTTTACCAAATGCAAGGAAAGAAATTACTAAACCAATTGAGAACATGCCCATGAGAATTATTATCTGTCTTCTTTACTGAAGGGAAATGATTGCCTTGAATTTACATTAAATAGTTCCGCTTTAATTTAAGAGATGTAGGACTGTAATCACAAAAGAATGTCTTAAATTTACACTAAGAGAAAGCTATGTACGTGAGGTGTTTAAAAAGGTGGAGAATTCTTTCACTTTGTCTTCGAAGATGCATCGGTTTTGCTCGAGCTAGATAAGCCAAAGAAGGCTTTAACAAAGCAGTTCCAAATGATTTCTTTTTCCCATCTGACAGGGTGGCCGGTGAGAGCACCTGATGAGATTTTTCACCTTGCAAGGGGGCAATGCTCGATGTGAAGTGAGATGGGCTGGCAAAGAGGTGCCAAATGCATAATTTAAATCGCGAAAGGAGAATGGACATGTTCGGTTGCAATGAAAGATACTCAATAGGACATCAATGCAAGATCAAAGAAACCCTAGAACTTCAAATTTTTGTAGCTCATGAAAATGTGGAGGAATCAAAATTGAATGAAAAGGGAGATGAATCAAGTGAGCAGGTTAAGTTGTAGGTGACTGATGTGGAGATTGTTGTGGAGCCATCCTTGAATTTGATGGTTGAGTTGATGAAGCTGAGGACAATCAAGTTGAAAGGGATGGTCTGCAACTAATGGAGTGGTGGTGGTTGTAGATGGCGAAACCATGCGCAACTTGATTGTGCAAAAGTTAGTAGAAAATTTGAAACCACTCGTTACCAAAACCACTAATTATAGTGTGGTAATGAGAACTAGGACAATGGTGAAAGGTTGAGGGATATGTAAGTAAGTGGATGGAATTTCGGGACTTCTTGATTGTGGATAGTTTCATACTTTTGAAACTGGGGGGCGGGCGGGGGAGTTGATGTATTTTTGAATGTGCAATGGTTGTCTCATCTAGGTCAATGAAGTTGGACTAGTGAACATCGACCATTAAAGTGAATCAAGACTTAAAGAACGTCTTGTTGAGAGGGGATTTAGTTTATCTAAAAGTTGAATTTGTTTAAAGAGAATGGTGAAATCGTGGGATGGTCAAGACCAAAGGTATTTAGTTGAATGTTGAGCTTTGGGAGTTGATTTATTTTTGGTTAAGCAATGGTTGTCTCATCGGAGGTTAATGAAGTTGGACTAGTGAGCATCGACCATAAAAGTGAATCAAGTCACAGAGAACTTCTTGTTGAGAAGGGATTCGGTTTATCTAAAACTTGAATTTTTTTAAAGAGAACGATGAAATCGTGGGATGGTCAAGACCAAGGGTATTTAGTTGAATGTCGAGCTTTGGGAGTTGAGACTTCAGAGGTAGAACAAGGGAGAGTTGGTGCTCAGACTAGTTGAGTGAGAAACATATGTGATTTGTTGGAGGAATTGAGAAGTGCCTTTTAGTTGCTTGGGGAATTACCTCCACGACGAGGGGTACTTCGCCATGTTCATTTGCAGGCACATCCCTAGTGAATGTACGACTTTATCGATATGTTTATAGTAAAAAAGTTAAGATCGAACACTTGGTTGATGAAATGATGGTTGCATGGATAATTCAATTGAGTGTCAGTATTCGAGTCCAATGTTACTCGTTAACAAGAAAGGAGGGGTGGTAGTTCTGTTTTGACTATATAGTAGGGGCACGTGGGTTGGATTGGGTTAAGGAGAATTTTTGGAGCAACCTGAAAATTTGGGTTGGTTGGGTTGGCGCTACCCAAATGACTCATGATGGGTCTACGACCCAACCCTGAAATTTTAGGTTGGGTTGTCAGGTTATAAAAATGGATGTTTTTTGTTTTGTTTTTAAATAAAAAAGAGCAAGAGAGACAATTAAATGTACCCAAAGAGCTCACATTTGGAAATGCAAATTGATGCCAAAGAGCTGGAGATTGAGAGAGAAGGAGACGAAGCATATGACTAAGATTGAGGTAGAAAGGGAGGCGACATTGAGTGAGAGGATGGAGACTCCACAACAATGAAGAGCGAGAAGTGGAGAAAGCAAACAAAGGAAAAAGGAGAGTTGAAGACAAAGTTTCTTTGTGCACAAACATTGTAAAGAAATTGAACAGAGGTTGAATGAACCTATTGTGACAGACTTGAGTGTTCTTTTCAGGGTGCTGCAGAGTCGCCTGAAGATCAGAGGAGTGCTAAAACTTCTTTTCATGCTCAGTGCAGTAGAGTTCCCGGTCACCTGAAATCAGTGGTAGAAGACTGCAATCTTATTTTAGCTTAACTTTTAGCTTTACTCTTTGTTCAAAGCTGGGGGACAGTAGTATGAAGTTTGTTATGTGGAATATGAGAGGTTTAAAAGATCCAAAGAAGAGACTGGCCCTCAAGAGATTTTTGAAAACACACAATCCAGTGATTTTTTTAATCTAAGAGTTAAAAGAAAGGATGAATTTGACTTAGGTTTTATCAAATCAATCTTGAGCTCTGAGGAAGTAGGGTGGGTTTTTGTGGAATCTTTGAAGGGAGGTTACTCTCTGACTGTTAAATGCCTTACGCTGTGTAAAGAAGTTTGCTGGATCACAAATGTGTATGACCCCAACGACTACAAGGAGATAAAATTCTTATGGCCAGAGTTACTTTGTTGTCTGGATATCGTTCACAAGCCTGGTGTCTTGGTGGGGATTTCAACATCACAAGATGGGCCCATGAGAGGTTCCCATTTGGAAGGGCCACCAGAGTTGGCCAACTTGCATTGTCCTCAAGGTACTCATTTCTGGGTGTATGAGGATGGATCTTATGAGGAAGAGGGTCAAATTAATTTTAAAGGAATCATATGGCATAAGGCAGGCATCGGCTTGCTTGCTGTTTTCATTATTTTCGCTTCCAGTACCTACTGTCAATCTCCATGCACCCGAAGAGGATCCAACCACCAGATCGGACTGTTCTGTGCCAGATTATTTGGAGCATGGTAGAATTCATAAGCTTCTCTTGTTTGGGATTGAAGGATCTGGAACTAGCACTTTGTTTAAGAAGGCTACAATTTTATATGGAACATGTTCACTCCAGTAGAGCTTCAGAATATAAGGCTTATGGTTCAAAGCAACATATATAAGTATCTTAGTACTTTGCTCGTGGGCCAGGAGCGGTTTGAAGAAGAAGCTTTTATTGAAAAGAAAGCTGGAGCCGTTATAGAAGAGAAATTGGATGCTAAAAAGGCTGGCACAGGCTCTTTAGGAGGCATTTTGAAGCGTGTTTCCTGTTTGTTGAAGTTATTTTGTTGTGTTTGTTGGGTTGAAAGTTGTTAGCAAGTCTTCTCAGGCTCAAGAGTGCTTTTTGCCTTTTCTTGCTGTCTTCACTCCCTTCTTTGTGAAGCTATAAGCGTGGAAGTCTGCAGCTGAATTTCGGTTTCTTATTGAAAAGCCACTACTTTTGCTTTGTAGTTTTTTCCCTCCTTTTTGGATTGAGATCTAGAGGATTTTGGTTTTGTTTGTTCTACTTTTATTGATATTTTAGTCATTTTCTCCTCTTTGCTCCTAGTATAATTTTCTTGTACTATGAGCACATTAGTCTCATTTATTATCACTAATAAAGTGGTTCGTTTCCGTTTAAAAAAAAGAAATCAAACGTGGGAGACAAAAAGGGATTGAGGTGAGAGGAAGAAGCACTTATGCATGAAGGGTGAGAGAGGCGTGAATGCTAATGGTTCGTTGAAGGCTAAGCGATGTGAGAAAATGAATCCCTAAAGGGATCTTATAAGCTATATGTGTGTGTGTGTATATATATTGTTTTTCTTAATAATAATATTAGTAATTCGGGTTGTGTTGGGTCAACCCAAAAATTTCAAATTGTAACCCGAGAGTTTACCCAACCCATATAATTTGGGTTGGGCAGTTCGGGTTGTTGGGTCATTTGAACACCCTATTTATAGCCTTCAACAATGTCATATTCTCAATAAATTTTCAATCCATGTAGTTGAAGAGTTGTTCGATGAGTTACATGGTGCCAAGCTCTTCAATTGCCTGAGGGTGCTTTCATTTATCTAGTGTCCCATGTTTCTCAAGTTCAAGCTGAGTGTTAGTCCACTTTTCCTAGTCTCTCTGAATTGGTTGAATGGCTTGCTGAACCCTTGGAAGAGTATGGTTATTGGAAGAATGCTAATATATGCGTTTGGGAAGTCTTGATTAGTTGGGGAGACTTCCCTTAACATGAAGCCTTTTTTGAGACCCAATCTCTTGACATGGCCATTTTGGGGATGAACCTGCTGATGGCCATCTATGTTTTCATTCAAATTTTTACGATGGCATCAA
This sequence comes from Cucumis sativus, assembly GCF_000004075.3. NCBI lineage: Eukaryota > Viridiplantae > Streptophyta > Magnoliopsida > Cucurbitales > Cucurbitaceae > Cucumis > Cucumis sativus. The sequence goes on along the minus strand of NC_026655.2, from coordinate 15,672,975 downwards.
TCTTTATGTTGAATGATGTTCCCAATAATTCAAGTAACCATGGACTCTTTTATGTCAGAATATTGTAACTGTTGTATTTGATGGCAGTAGTGCTTGTAGTCCTTCCACTGTAAAGATGGCTTATTGAAGTATACGCTCTGCTACACTCCCAAAAGAGGATGACATCTACATCATCGTACAGCAATGCAAATATTCAACAATATCACCAGCATGCTTTCCTTGTACCTTATTAGGGTTTATGGCATGCTTAAATAGGTGGTAGACTACTATTTAGCATTGATGGACCAACTAAAGTAATAACGTGCTTACTTTAAAGCAGATTTACTGCCCTTTCTGTTGCATAGTTGTTTGTCAATAAGGGTGGTAGTTTGCATGGGATTCCTTCATCTCGTGTCAGATCTTGTCAAAAGCTTCTCTACTGTGTTTGATGTGATAGTTATTTAAATTCGAAGGGATTTAATTAAAGAGAAGCATGACATATCATCTCTATGAGAAAAATGGTGCTAATCCATGGATTGAGTTATTATCCAAATTGTTTTACATTTGGCAATCCTAAGTTGATACCATGGATGGATATTGGTACGACACTCTCTACTGTGTTCCAACAAGGATTATCCATGTCATTTTTCATATGGCAGCTATTTTCTCTCTTGGGTTTGTCGAGGACAAACTCCAACCTCCATTTTAATAGTTGTCTGGCTTGGGGGGGGTTTGATTTTTCAACTAATGCTTTTCCAACAAACCAAGATGGTTCTTTTCTTTTTAAAAGGATACAAGTCTCACTATTGTTAATATTGAAAATAGAGAGACAAAGCTCAATGTACATAAGGGTTATACAAGAGCAATAGGAGGGGAGGATCAACAGGCGCACCCAGGCATCTCAACTAGGTTGACACCCCCTTAGCACCCTCATCACATTCAAAAAGCAGAAAAAAACCTAAATACCATGTTTCTAAAAGTAATACAAGAGCCAAACAAAGGCCATAAAACAAGGCCAAACAAACTATCCAAAACAGAAACATAAGCAAGGCAGCAAGCCAAATACAAAACAAAATAATAGTCCTTGATTGAGCAAAAACTGATTGGATCAAAAGGCTGATACAGAAGGCAAGATACTCTAGAACTGCAGTGAAACTGATAAGCATAAAATTGTGGGCGATATGGCTAAATGCAGTCGTTTTGGAGGTGGACTGGTTGCTAGTCTGAATGTGAAGACCTTCCAAGTGTTGTACCAAATTGTGATGGCAGCATGCTGGTTGCAAATGCACTATTGCTTATTGTGAACATTCATCCCCTTTTTATGTTCCCACTTAGTTTGGACAGCTTTTACAAAATCCAATGTTCAGAAATGTTTTTAGTCATTTTGCCAAAGTGAACTTAGCTTAGTGGTAATTGACATGTCAGGATGGTGGGAGGTTCGAATCTCTCAACCCCGGTCTTTTTGTACTAAACAATGTGTTTTTAGCCATTTTTCTGTACTACAGATCCTACAAGAGAGACTCAAAAACACCTTACAACTCAAGAACAATCAAATATGGAAAATGTATTGAAATGTAAGCTATAACATTGCAAGAACAAGTAACCCCTAATCTTTTGAGAGGTCTAGACTCTCCTAAATTCCCACTCAAGGAAATTCACTTCAAAATTCTTCCTCCCTTTCCCTCACCTCCTTTTCTTCTATTTATAGCAAAATAACCTAACCAACTTAAGAACTAATTACTAAAATCCCAAATAATCCTAACTAGGAATCCTACAATACTCCTTTCGAAGAACCTTCTTGTCCTCCAGGTGTGTTTACAAAACAGGATCACAAATTGGCCAAGGTTTTTTTTTTTTTTTTTTTATAAAATACTCAACCTAAATCCTCAGCCTCTTGGAAAAGAACGGTTTCCAATTTGGCTTCAATTAATTCATTTAAGTTCAGCACATTAAGCACCCCACGACTCCACAATATTTCTACAGGCCTATCTCCACGCCATTTGCAGTGGCTTTGAAATTTGAATGGGATAGGCTCTTGTTCCACTTGCTAGTTCACCCCTCTCTGGTCCCAACTCCATCTTAAATTGCTTGGTTGATAACTTGGGCCTATTAGAGACACGTGAGGCCCATATTTCATGAAGGAATAGATTGTGGCTCTGGTCGAGTTCCTCGCCTTTTTTCATTTTTACACTTATTTATCATCTCTTCCAATCTGCTAGTGTTTTCCACCCACACAAACAAATAGGCCTGCAATTTCGGCCCAGAAAACCCTTCCAAATTCAGTAATACCCTTTTTTTAACCACCCGTCCACCTCTTGATACTTCTCGTGGGAAGGGATTACTTTTCCCACCTTTTCACAAAAATTGCGCACTTTCCATCCATCTTCTTCATCCTCCGTAAGCCGCTGTCCTATGCAATTATCACGGTAGGTTTAATCTTCATCTTCTTCTTCTTACGACAGGAACCCTCATCTATTACCTTCTTCAGTGCTATTAGTTTCTTTGCCCAAATCGAGGACCAAATGCCGATGCTTTGCCTATTTTTTCGTCTCTCCACCACACAACACTTCCACCACCTCCATCATAGTTCAGAGATTGGAAGCCAAATCATTTCACTTACCACAATCCTTAACCTGGAGAATATTTGGCCAAAGTTCTTAAACGACCCTCCCTTGACACCTACGATAGTTGGAAAGTTATCCACCCTCCCTTTGTTCCTTCGCCGTACCCATGCTCTTCTACTAGACTGTCTTCTTTCTCTTTGGCTTCTCTTTCTTGGTGCGTTTGCTGTGCAATCAGGTTTTGCTTTTCCACGAGGGTACTGTATTGCCATGGCAAGTCAGATTTTGGGTTTAAATCGAAATAACACTCGGCTGAAAATCTATCATCAACTTTTCTCCCCTTTTCTGACTTGGCGATGAATTGGATCCCATTTGCTTGATTTACAATTAGACCCTCAGCACCTTCTTTGCCAACTTCTGCTAAAGAAGCCCAAGGCCCTCCTTTCCATATTTCTTTGATTTTACATGAATTGAGTTGGTTTCCTTGGTGCGTTTGCTGTGCAATCAGGTTTTGCTTTTCCACGAGGGTACTGTATTGCCATGGCAAGTCAAATTTGGGGTTTAAATCGAAATAACACTCGGCTGAAAATCTATCATCAACTATTCTCCCCTTTTCTGACTTGGCGATGAATTGGATCCCATTTACTTGATTTACAATTAGACCCTCAACACCTTCTTTGCCAACTTCTGCTAAAGAAACCCAAGGCCCTCCTTTCCATATTTCTTTGATTTTACATGAATTGAGTTGGTTTTCTTCAGCTCATTAAAATTAAAATTCGAGTAGATAAGTCCCCTGAGAAATCCCCAACTTTCCACTTCGGTCTACAAGTGGGTCTTAAACCTCCTATTTAATTTTGGCCTATTAGGGCATAGCTTGTTCGACCCATTTGTGGAAAGTCTCCGGTCCCAGCTCACTCCCATCCACTTGGTAAACACGTGGATAGAATTAGGGTTCTTCAACATCAACCGTTACGAACTTCCTCATCTTTCTTTTTCTTCTTTTGGACCTACCACAGGAGGAACTAATTGCAACCAACTTGTCTTCGTCGTCTTCTCCCGGACTTCTTCTTTGGCCACTTCGAGACTTCACGTTGATCCCCGCTGATCCCTCCTCATCTCTTTTCAGTAATCACCATAGGAAGCTTGCCCTTCTGTTATCCTTGAAGATTCATCTCTGGCCACCCATGCCATTGCTGTCAAGAATGGTCTCCCCTCATATCTTTTTCATGATCGTTGTCTTCTTTGCTTTCGTTTCTAACATCTTGGATACCCGTCACCTTCTCCAATTCTTTGTCCGCCACTTTACTTCTCTTTGTTTATTCATCGTCTCATGCCAACGCCCCTGATCGTCATCTTCATCATTTTTTCTTTGCTCCTCCCTTGAATCTTGCAATGGCTGAACCTTTTTTCCCCGTTTGCTTTGCCATCTCAGCCACTGAACCACCACCGATCTTTTCTTCATCTCTGCTCATTCGTTTGGCCAACCCTTTGATAACTGAAAATTTCTCCATCTGCCATTTGGCACTCTTTTTCTCCTCTATTGTGGAACTCCCCATCATATCTCTTCTTTTTCTTTTGTCTCCATCAATTTTATCTCCTTGCCATTCCCGTGGATTCTATCAAATTCGCCGTCTCTCCCTTCTGTCTTTGGTGGTGATTTCCTCTCAACAGCCCTTGCTGGAGTAATTCCTTCTTCAACAACTCTTTTCCACAGTTCGGAAAATCCTTCCACGAACAAGTTTTCCGCTGGATGCTTGGAAATTTCAGACTCACCACTAGTGTTTCTTGTTTGTCTTCACTCTAAGGTTTGATTCTCTGAATTTCAACATTCAACATCTTTAAATGTCCAAGAATGGACTGTATCATTTCTTAGATCTCACCCTTGCCGTTGTCGATGTCATCCAATCTCTCTTCCATTGTCTTTTGAACTATTTTCTCTTCTTCTCCTTGGTTTATTTGCAACTTCTCTTGGATTTCTTGTTCAATTCTTTCACACTTGCAATCTGCCATCCCTTTCTGCATCTCCTCCCATGTCCATGGATTTTCTCCTCTCTCAGCCGCCTGCTGTTTACAATCTGTGGTCCATTTAAGTACTCGCTCCCATGTCCATTGTTCTTCCCCATTGTCAATAAAAGATTACCCAAGAAAGAATAGTTCTAATACCAATTTGTTAGTATCCCAACCTAACAAGAGATACTCAAAAACATATAACAACTCAAAAGCAATCAAATATGAAAAGTATATTGAAATGTAAGCTATAATATTACAATAACAAATAACCCCTAGCCTTTCGAGAGGGCTAAGACTCACCCAAATTCCCACACAAGGAATTCACTACAAAATTTTTCCTCCCTTTCCCTATCTCCCTCTCCTTCTATTTATAGCAAAATAACCTAACCAAATTAATAACTAACTATTAAAAGCTCTTCATGCAAAACATACTAATTATCCTCAAATAATCCTAGCTAGGAGTCTTACAGGTTATTGTTTGAAGAGGCTTAGCCACCGGAATTGCTAAGGATGCATTGTCCTTTAATGATGCGGTGAGTTTTTGGTACAAGAGTATTAGTGAGGGACTGCCGCCTCTGATGTGATTCTGATATCTTTTGGAGTGGGAGGTGGTTTTGTATGAGAGACACTGATGCTTTTGTGGCAGTGTTAGAATATATGGTTAATTGGAATCGAAAGGCGGGGAAGGTATCAGGAAGCTTAATTTTGTTGGGAGAAACACCTCTTGGATGGATGATTGTGAACTGTAAATCGTTTCCTCTACCAATATGATTGTCTTTTATTTTTATTTATTTATTTTCTGGATTCTTTCTTCCTATCCATGCCCCTGCTCCTTTCCATCTTTCTCTTGTAACAAGGTCTATTGCTTTCATGGAATTGTACGCCGTGGGGGTTAGTTTAGACTCTACTTTGTTTTAACAATGAAGCTCAGTGGTTAAAATTTTCCTTCTCAGCCTGCTGGCAGAGCAATACAGGTGGAAGGTGGTTATGGTGAGCGTCTACCCTCAATTGATACTAGACCTCCCAGAATTCGAGACTCTGATGCTATAATTGAGGTATTTTATTAATCCTTTTATTAGGCAAAATGACTATCGCCTTCATGTGAAAATTAATATTAATTCTATATCCCAATAAAAAAGTAACTTTAGCCGTTTGGCTCTATAGATTGTTTTGCAGGACTCTTTGGATGATAATTCATCCACAGGAAATTGCACCCCGAACGAACCAAATGATGATCCGTCAGGAAAGGATTTCAAAGAAATCCATGAAGCTGAGGATGATGACGCACAAATTGAGAGTGATACTGAATATCCTGACGATTTTTCAGAAACTCATAATAGTGAACTGACGGAAAAGGTTGGAAGAAGAAAAACATCAATGAATTCTCCTTCTGACAACACACGTGAAGATGTGAATTTGGCTTTCACTTCAGAAGGGCCAGGACACCATCCCACTTCTAGAGGCAATACCCCTGCTTACTCCGCCCAGAATTTGGGTATTGTTGAAGAAAGGTAGGAATCCTTTGTTAAACTTTAATCGTTCACCACCAAGTCAAACTGACTAGATTATAGTGTTTAAATGTCACACACTACTTAAGAAGGTCTGTCCTTTTATCATGTTTTACAACTCCGAATGTTTGACCTGTGTTTTGAGTTAGGCACACTCGATGCATATCTCATCTTATCAGAGCTTGGATTGTATGAATTTCCAAGTTGGAGTGCTTTTAGATGACAGTATATGCCATTTCACCTTACTGATTGAATAGTTTTGTTCAAGATCATTGTTCATACCATAAATAGTTTTGTGGGCATTTTTTATGTGCTTGTATATTCTTTCGTTTTTTAATAATAATAATAATAAAATAATACAAATTCAAGATCTTAATAATAATAAATAAATAAATAAGTAAATGAAAATTCAACTTACATTGAAGTAAAACTTAAAAAGAAAAGGAAAAAGAGAGAGAGAGTAAAGGTTAAGAAAAACTGATCCAATTTTCATGCTTTTATTGAAGGAGCTCAAGGCAGAACTGAACCAAATTTCTCACGCTTTTGTTGAAGGGTTTTCACAAAATAATTTAGGCCCCACTTAGTCTTTTAAAATTGTGTTTTTTTTTTTCTTTTCAAAATTTCTTTATCACGGTTTTCGTTTTTCCTAGGTACACTTGAATTTCTAACTAGAAACGAAAACTAATTTTTTCAAAACCTATCTTATGGCTTGGGTGTTCTCAAGTGGTGTTGAAAGACTCAAAATAAAAAACCAAACATCAATTCATTATCAAATAACCTTTCCTTTTTCTGTGTATTTTGTAGCTCAGCATTGACAATCTGATTGAATTTCTTTTCTCTCTTCTTTTTTGAGTACAGGCGGTCACAAGGTAGAACATATAATAAGTCCCCTCACTCCCCAAGACAGAACTTACAAGATAGAAAATCTCCCGACAGTCAAGAGGAAGGATCTGTTGAAAGTATGGATGACAAACGCAGTCCACAAGTGTCATCTCCGGCAATAGTCGAGGCTACCCAGGAGTATAGTGCCGAAGACAAGGATGCTGAACATGATGAGGATGCTGAACATGATGAGCTAATTGAGGCTGACAAGAATACTGAAATAGATCGAGAGAATGTGAATTTCATTTCAACCAGCAACACTAGAAAAATTGAGAGTGATGATGAAGAAATGGAAAATAATGAGAAGTTGAGTCCCATAGTTGAAGCACTTATGCTTAAAGAAGACGGTGATGAGGACTCAAAGGCTGCAAGTAGTGAAAATAGAAAAACAAGATCAGGGAGCAGCAGGGATTATCCGAAGTGGCAGGATGGGGTTGAGGAGGAAGTATTTCAAAATAGACGCTCATCAAGCATGGGGAGTGTCAAGAAGTACATGGATGAAAATGAACAGAATTTTAGAAGAAAAGATAGCGATGACAAACAGGATGAAAGGAATCGAATGGATGTCAAGGGAAGGAAGGATGCTTATGCATACAGAGATTGGGATCCTAGCTTAGCTCATCAGCATCCCTTGAAAACTGATGGTTTTGATAGGCGAAAGGAGAGGAGCAATGCTGAAGCTACTTGGCAACGAAGAGATGATGATCCTTATTACAGGAAAACAAGAACTGAAGAAACAAGAAAGAGGGAATATGATGATGAAACAGGATCTAGGCACAGGAGCAAAATTCGTGAAATTGAGAGAAGCGATAAAGATGAACGTCATCTAACTAAAAAGTTAGATAATGGAAGCTACAGGGCTCATTATGATAAAGGTGCTAGCTCAAGGCATAGGGAGAGAGATGACAGTTTGAAGAGTAGATATGAAAATGCGGATAGCTATTATAACAAGAAAAGGAAAGATGAAGAACATCTAAGGCGAGAACATGTAGAGAAAGAGGAAATCTTGCATGGTAAGAGAGAGGGTAAAAGCCACCGTAAGCGAGAAAGAGATGAAGTCTTTGAACCACAAAAGAGAGATGAGCTACTGAGAGTCAGAGATAACATTGGTGATCACCATATTGTAGGGCACAAAGAGGAGTGGTTGCAAAGAGAAAGGAGTGATAGGCCGAGGGATAAGGAGGATTGGCATAGACCGAAACAATCTCGGGAAGAAAATCTGTCAAAGCGGGATAGAGATGAAGGAAGGAGTTCTATTAGGAGTGGGCATGGAGCAGAAGAGAAAGCATGGGGGAGCCATGTCAGGGTGAAGGATGAAAACAAAGTTTCTGAAAAGGAGTACCCAGGGAAAGATGTGCGTCACAGTGAACAAAATAAGAGGAGGGATAGAATGGAGGAGGAAAGTTCTCGTCGAGGGCGTGAGGATTCTTATTCACGGCGAAATCCACCTAGTACTGAGGACAGAAGATCTAGGCTGGAAAAATCTAGTAGTGAAAGACATGCTGCTAATGCTTTTGATAATCAGAGAATACATGATAAGAGGCACAAAGATAGCAAGATGAAGAACAGGGAAGTAGATGGCAGCGACCACAATGCTTTAGGTCCTTCCAAGAAAAGCCAAGAAAACCAAAACAGTTACAGGAGTCAGATGGTATGTTTCATTTTATTGGTTTGTTTTATAGATATGAAAATAGTACCTTTTACTGTAGAAATTGAAATTGCAAGTTTTTTTATAACACTTCCAATTAACATGGTGGGATTCCTTGTCTTGTGTCTATCTCTCTCCTTTGCTGATAAGCTGTTATATTTTTGCAAATATGATTGATACATAAGAGAACAACTACGGAGTCTAGCTCTGCTTTAAGTTTCAAGCTTGTGCTGTGCCTAGTAACCTGGCGATTATCCTTTTAAAATTTTTCTGCGTCATCCTTCCCTAATTGTTTCTCTGGTTACTGAAAATCAGTTGTTGAATTATCAGCTTACCTCTTATTTTAGCCGGGTGGTTGAATTTCATTATTGGTTTGACTGGAGAGATTTCCTTGTGCTCTAGCTTTTTTGTTTTCATTATGAACCTTTACTTATTTCATTTATTTAATTTTTTTTATTCACTCTAGGTCTTGAAAGGCTCTGATGATCATGGGGATCCTGAGCATTCAGTTCACCACCATGGGTCCAGAAAACATACCGACGATGCTTCCACAGACGATGAGCAGCGAGATTCTAGGCGAGGTCGCTCGAAATTAGAACGTTGGACAAGTCACAAAGAGAGAGATTTCAATATCAACAGCAAGTCAGCATCATTGCCTAAAGAAATTGAGAATAACAATGGCGGATCTTCAGAAGCCAACAAAAATCCAGATGACTCCATGAAGGCAACAGAGACTGTTGACAATCACCATTTGGCTGAAAAGAAAGAAAGTGGTGATATAGAGCCGAAGGGTGGTGTTTCTGATACCAAAGTATTGGAGGATAGACATATGGACACAGTCGAAAAGTTGAAGAAGAGAAGTGAGCGTTTCAAGCTTCCTATGCCAAGTGAGAAAGAGGCTTTGGTGATAAAAAAGATGGAGAGTGAACCACTGCCGTCTTCTAAAAGCGAGGCTCCTGCAGATTCAGAGATTAAACCAGAACGACCTGCTCGGAAACGAAGGTGGATTAGTAGTTCATAATTGAAAAACAAAAAACCCCTATTTGGTTGTAATCTGTGGCGTTTCTTTCTTTCAAGGGAAGCTCCATGACAAAGAGGCGTTGTCCATTTCACCCAGCACCGCACTCTACTCAGATCTATTGAGAATGCAATGCCTTCTAACTGGAGTAGCTTCTGCATGAGGGTGGCACCAATGAGAAGGCCTCTTCTCTCTCTCTCTCCCTTTTAGTGAAATATATATTATTTTGTAACCATATTATCATCGTGGGGATCAACTTTTTTATAGTATTTGTATATACTACTAGCAAGAGATGTAACATTGAATTGATTACTGAAAGCGGCTTAGAATGCATTTAGACACACTGTATGATTGTTGCCTACAAATTTGTCGGAAATCATTCGACTGAGGAACATCGACATGTTTGTTTTAGGACATCTTAGTCTTAGAAATGTGCTATACTCAGTTTGCTACTAACATTACGATGGCGATGAGATATATTTTAGAAAAAATGTATCCTTCTCCCCTTCGCCCCTCACAATGTTTGCTCATTCTCAAAGTTAACCACTTTGACATAAATGAATGAGATAAATCCCATTTTATATTCCATTTTCTTGACTGTTCTTTCTACATGTCGATTAAATGTGTAACCGCTGTATTATGATACGTCTGAAGAGTGTATTTAGTTTAACAATGCCTTTTAGCTTTATTTTGCATGACATTTTGCCTCCTTTGATAGAAAACATAACTGATTTAGAAAGGTTAAATGTTGGAACTTTTTTACTTCTAATTAACTACAAGTACTTCAAAGTTCTTGGAACTTGTTTTACGAACTTTAAATTTTTTAGAATTTGTTTTACTTCCACAACTTTTTAGAATTATTAAGTAGAAGTATGTTGTTTTCCACTTACATAAAATACATAGAACAAAAAGTTATAATAAATACTAGTTTAATATATATCTATTTTTGGTTGAAATACTAATTCATGTTACTAGGTTTCATTTTGTTTAATCTATGTTTTCTGTAAATTTCAGATTCAGCTCTATGTATTGGCGTTCTGATTTTTTTCAACAATTCTTATAAATTTTAAAAGCACGTTTAGTTTTTTTTGTTGCAGGCAAATTATTGTTAATGTTGAGAGTAGTCCAAACAAGAGCCAAAGCCCAAAGCTCATAGGGCATCCAAAGGAGGTATACATTGAGGAATATGCCAATGCCTCAAAGTTTGTGTTGACTCGTTGAGTAAGTGAATGCATATACCAATGGACTTAAGAGGGATTTGACCTTACCGTTGACGTTGCAAGTAATTAGAGGCATGTGTTAAGAAAGGACAAATAAAGTGTCATCATACCACCCCAATGGAGATACCTAACATTTTTTGTTTTCTCTGTGCTTAGTTGAACTAAAGACTTCTTATACCAACTTAAGAATAAGAATCAAAGTGCAATAGGCTTGACGCCGTATAAATGTGAGGATCGCTCTTATGCAAGTCAGCTCAGAGTATCTAAAGATCTGACTATAGAGAAGTAGGTTGAGGTCAAGCCCATGAGAGATCCATAAAATCATTCACGAGATTCGAACACCAATATTTGGCTTTGTCTGTGGGGAAGACAAGTCGGTGTAGGTCAATCACACGTTACATAGGTTAATCTGGTCTACCTGATTCAAGTTGTGTGTCACCCAAGTAGACCTAACTCTACTAGTGGTGTGGAGGCTCGTCGTAGACGGGAAAGCCTGAGAGGGAAGAAAGTATGCACGAACTGGGACTTGATGTGGGACATATGAAGTTGACGGTGGAGCCTTGAACCCACTCAATTATAACACAGTTGTAGGGCAAAATAACTGTAAATGGGACTAAAGTTCCACATTGGTTAGATAAGAGGATGGTCTTGAGTATATAAGTGAGGACAATTTTTTTTGTTACTACGAGACCTTTTGGGATGATACCAAAAGCAAAGTCATGAGGGTATATACCCAAATTGGACAATATCTCATATACCACTATGGAAATATTTGGAGGGTTTGTTGTGCTAACAATAACCATAGAATAAGATTGTTGCAAGAGGTTGGGAGGTCCTGCAAGCCCCAACAAGGTATCCAATATATAAGTAATTTTTCTTCTTCTTATTATTATTTGCAAATGTATTGAATTGCAATAAAACGAGGAGGATTGCATAGCTCAAGATCAAGACATAGTCAAAACACAAATACAACAAAAGAAATCAAGAGAAACCAGAACAAAATTTAAGGAAAACATACACACTAAGGGTAAAAGGCCCCAAGGAGAAGAACCTACTCGAGTCATCCCCTCAAGAAGCCCTTAGCCACTATGAGCAACAAAGAACGATTTAAGATCCCAATACTCAAACAACTATTTTTTTCATCCTTAACAACAAAACAAGACAAGTCTTGAAATAGTTTAAAGCACGAAAGAGACCCAACCACGGCCCAACACTAAAAATCATCAAAACATCAACAAACAAAGAAAAAAGATGAATGAGTATAACTCATAATATACTGATAGTAAAATCGAAATCTAAAGAAGGAGGAGGAGATTTCAACAAACGAGACAAAACTTTCCTAAGAATCACAAATAAGTTAAAGGTAGACTAATGAATGGAGGAACCCACCCACCAAACAAATTTGTAATAATTTTGAGTATGAATAAAGTTATTAAAAGAACACATTCACCTTTGAAAAAAAATCACTTCATAGCTAATTAATTTTTAGATTTCTTTCCAAATAGATTCTTAATTATCATTGAATAAATACAAAAACTTGAATAATGTTTAAAAAGGGGAAAGGAACATATAGAGTTAAAAGAGAGGTTTTTGTATGCTTTTTTGAAATTCAAACAAAAGAAGAATTTGAGAAACTACAAGTGGAAGTGGAAGTGGAAGAGGAAGATACCATACGATATATAAAGAATATGTTCTAAATTTCTAGCCTCCTATTAAAATATCATTTTACCCTTACTTTCAACTTTCTTCAATTTATTACAATATATGGACTAGAATTCTTAATTAGCATTCAACTAATTGGACCAAAATCATATTTTTAATACAAATTTGATGATGATGAGAGAAATCTATATATCTTAGATGGAGGAGCAATGTTGGCTCATCCAGATTCTGCCACGTAAAGAGTGCAAGATGTTAAAAAATGAACCGGAACGTAGGGGATTTAATCTCCATTTTGCCTCCCAATAGTGAGCGGTGTGTCGGGCGTTCGCATTTGCACATTGCGATTGCGTTACATTCCCATTTCTTTCCCACACAAAAGAATCATAAGATCCCATTTTTCTCAAAATTTACGACTTTCGTTTTTGTTTTCTTACGATTTCTCAACCCTTTTACAGAGACAGATTAGAGGAAGGGAAAAAAAAAGGGAATTTTAGTTCTTTTGAAGAAGGAGAAGAAGGAGAAGAAGGAGAAGATGAAGATCACGGCGTTGCTGGTCTTGAAATGCCACCCAGAAGGATCGGATTCGATTATATTAGCTAACGCTTCCGATGTGAGTCATTTCGGTTACTTTCAGAGGTCCAGCGTTAAGGAGTTCATCTGTTTTGTTGGTCGGACCGTCGCTAAGCGTACCCCTCCTGACCAGCGTCAATCTGTTCAGCACGAAGGTCTCTTTTTCGTTTTCTATTTCTTGATTCTCGATTAGGGTTATGTTTCTACCCTTTTGGTTGTATCTCTCGTAGTGGCTTTCTCCTTTTCTGACTGTTTTTTGTTGTTTGATTGCTGTTATTGCAGTTTTTGCTTTTAAATTTGAGTCTCCTTTTCGAAAATCAATCTCATAATCGGAATTCTGTGAGTTTTGTATGCTGATCAGATCATAGGAAAGATTGATAGTCTGTGATAGTCGTGAGGAATATATGATTGTAGATTAATCGAGAACGAACGGGATTTATGCTAACCAATGAAAATCCCCTTTCCGCATTTGGTCTAGCGGGTTCCCAATATTGTATGCTGTTAATGTTGTTGTGCAGTTGATTGGATGTGGTTGTTGCAATCTGACTTTGTACAGGGGATTCAATTTGGAGTGGTCATGTATGTGCACCGGAATTGGTTGAAGTTGAAATTGAAATTGAAATTGAAATTCTAGTGTAAGGTTTACGTAGAAGATTCAGAATTTCTTACCCTTCTTTTAGCTTTCTTCTTGTATTGTTTCAATGGGTGAGATCAAGCATTTTGTGTTTTTCCCCCTTTAGATATAGTTGTTTGAGGTCGGCTATTTTACTGTTCTGTCTTTCTTTCATGTTCTTTTCTACATTTAAGTCACTGTTAAAGATCGTTTGCAATGTTGGTTTACCACTTAACATCTCCCCGCCTCGAGTTATGAATAATGTTCTATGTTATTAAATTTTCTATGAACCTTTTCAAATTTTGTAGAGTACAAGGTGCATAGTTACAATAGAAATGGGCTTTGTGCCTTGGGATTCATGGATGACCACTACCCAGTTCGAAGTGCTTTTTCTCTGCTTAACCAGGTGAGAATCATTCTTATTCCTCATTTAATTTCTATTGCTGATGAGCACTCTTTTGTCATGTAAAATTAGATTCTTTTGTTTGATTTTACATTGATCAGTTGTTTTCTTTAAGAAAAAGACAGACTGACAGGCTAACTGTTGACATCTGATTAAATAACTTAACTGAATCAATACTACATTAGACTTGCGTTAACGTGAACATCATTTTGCACTATGAAGATTAGTTCTATTCTCTTATTATATATTTTCCATAATTGTATAGTTGAATTATTATGGTTTAAGGATGAATGGAGAGTTATTGATCTTAGCATATCTTATTTCTTAGCCATATTCATTATTTTGGGCCATTTGAATATTACGAGTCATGTATATACAGACACACATATTATCAGAGCGGTTTGTATATTTGTTTCTGTATGTTTGTCACTATTGTTGATGAACGTTTGCTTCTAACAGGTTATAGATGAGTACCAAAAAAATTTTGGTGAAACATGGAGAAATGCACAAGAAGATAACTCTCAACCATGGCCCTATCTGACTGAAGCTTTAACCAAATTTCAGGTTTGTAACTCTCCTTTCTACTTAATTTTTTTTATTTAAAATCTTCTTTCTAAATTTAATTATTGACATGTGATTATAATTTTTCTATTCAACTTTCCAGGATCCTGCAGAGGCTGACAAATTGTTGAAAATACAGAGGGAGTTGGACGAAACCAAAATTATTCTTGTAAGTCCTCTTATAATGTTATAGGTGCAGTTGTTTGTGAATTCGTGCACGTCTCACTTAATCATTTGTCAGGTTAAATATATTTTCTTGTCTAGACAAAGAAAAACTCTCTTTCTGCATTTTAATGTCAGTGTCACTCTCTTGATTGTAAAGTGTAAGAGGCATAATTAGTGATATAGTTGAATTATTTAGGATAATATTAGTATGGTTATTAGAAGGTAAGTTGGTTAGGACTATTAATTATAAATAGAGGAGTGAGGTTGGGAGGAGGATGTGAAGAAATTTTTGGATTTCCTTCGGGAAAGTTGGGGGACTTCAAACTTCTCAAAAGCTCTTCTTAAGATATTACAACATATTTTTATATATTTCCAAACTTCAGTGTTCTCGAGTTTTCTGTGGGTTCTTGTGTGTGTTCCTTATTAGGCGGTATCCTAACATGAAAAATTGCATGAAAGAAATGGTGACATGTGACTTTTTGAGGTGGCATTTGACCTTTTGGGATGATATTCTTAACTTCGTTGTTGTTGGGATGAGAAACTGGTTTCATTTATGATATATAGCTGGTGTAAGAAGCTCCAGCTTGTAACGATTAAAGTTTATGGACGCCATAAAAAAATGTAATCAGTAACACGTCCAGATTTGTTCACTTTAATGCTATTTTCTATTTGATTAATTATCATTACTGATATTTTTCTCTTTTTCAATGTAGCATAAGACCATTGACAGCGTGCTTGCACGTGGTGAAAGGTTGGACAGTTTGGTCGAGAAGAGCTCTGATCTCAGTGCAGCATCACAGGTATGCAATTTTACATTACTGATGTTAGTCTCCTGGTTCATGAGATGAAGTTACTTTCTTGAAATCTACTCAACAAATCTTACTACTACTGTCATGAAGCATTCAACATTTTTTTCTTCATTTTTGAAGAACCTCCCTAAACTATTGCTCACCTTTGATTGGACAGATGTTCTACAAACAAGCTAAAAAGACCAACCAGTGTTGTACCATATTGTAAGCTTTTGATGGCATCACATAGAAGGTGAACCAGAGAATTGATGCTTGTAATATGATTATATCCTTTACAATTTGTTTGTTTCGCTGAATCTTGTGAATTTTATCCTCGTTTGTTGTTTAAAAGATGGGTGTTGGGTGTAGATCCTACTCGTATAGTATATTGATGTCTCATTTTCTTCATTGGTGTTATATTTAGTTCACATATGCTTGTTTTCCATTTTCAATGGAATGTTTATTATTAGTTAAGTTTGATCATGTTGTGAGTACTACTTATAATCACATTTCTGTTAGAGGTTGGATCTTACAAGAAGCTGTACTGATGATGAATAAAGCATGTTCATATAGATCATATGTGCTCACAAACCAACATTTTTACACACAAGCGAGAAAGGTAGGAAGATAACGACAATATAAGATTTTGATGATGCAAACAGAAGATTGTGTGATGATTTTATTTTCCCAGAATAGACTTAAACCACCATATGCCCTTCGTATCTTTGGGGCCTTCATCAGTTTCTGGTGGAGGTTCGCTTTGTGGTGTCTTGTGGAGTTTGGTAACGTCATAACCCTCGTCCTTGGCCTTCTGAAGCAGTTCATTGTATATCGCCTCGTTTAGTTGAGTATTTCTGCACAATATCTGACAAATGCGCCCACAAGATTAATCTTTAATACAATTTGATGAAACTGTTTCCAATCTTGTAGAAGTGATACCTTTAGATTTAACTTTCCTGACTACTTAGTTTATATAATAATCTATATTGTCTATTATTTGCGCACTCGAAGACCCAATTTCATTACATGTAACTTCGACTAAACAAACTATAACAGTGCCTGTAACTTCGAGTTTAGAATTTTTAATTTTTCAAATCTACAATCCTCTACATATTGTTAACTTAAGAAATCATTTACCAGTCAAAATTCAAGTAAAAAGAAGTTTAAACCTAGCTAGAGATCCAGTACCAAAATGTCCCTCTTTCACAGAAATGAAAATTTTACACACATTCAACACTTCTCTTGCATTGAGGTTTTTGTTTTTGGATGAAGAAAGAAACAACCTTCCATTTCATAATCAGCTTCTCTTATATTCCCTTCTTTGAATTACTTTTTGAATTTCCTTTGGTCACACTTCAGGTTTGCAAAAATAACTTTCCAATAATAATCTCCCATTTCTTAAATGTGCTAATCCTTCTGACTCGATTTACTAAGAACATATATGGTTTAACTTCAAGTTTTTAACTGTTCCACAACCACCTGACTACAGGTTTTGAAACACTTTCAAACCTCATTTAAAACCATTTTCATCAAAACGGTCATAAAAATTGACCTTTGAAGCATTCAAACCTGAAAACTAAGGGTTGATTTGTCAGAAAACGTATCTTATAATTAAAAAAAATCATTTAAATACAGTTCAAAACTCAGAAGACCATAGAAATGAAAATGAAAATCTCCATTAAAACAAAACAAAACCCAGAAACACAAAATTTCATCATGAGAAAGTGAATTCAGAAAACATACCCAAAGATTCTTCCTTGAAGGTTCCCCGACAAGAACATACTGATAATCACCATCAATATACAAAACCCAATAATTCCCAACCACTGGAATTATTGGAAGAAAAGGAGGCAAATAAAATTTGACCTTAAACTTAGCTTCTTGGCTTGAAGGATCAGCCTTATAGGCCACACCTTCAATGGAACTTCTCTTCCCATCACTCCAAGTTTCATTCACCACTTTCACAGTTCCATCTTCATTGAGTGAATAATTGGCCCTTGTGTTCACTCCATTTTTGGGTTGATTTCTTGAAGGAACTGAAGCTATTTCATACCATCTTCCCATGTATTTCTCAAGATCCAACCCTTTTACCACTTCCATCTCTTTCTTTGCCATTATTGTCGTTCAATTGTGAAAGAAACTCAACACACAAATTTTGGGTTTGCTGATATTTGTACACAAATGGGAAAATGATTTGTTGATTGATTGCTTGCTTTCGTGGGTGTGGATGCTTATCTATAAGGTCTTTTCAAACATCTAGCGGTTCCCATGTGGTCTAGTGGTTTTGAGATAAAAGTAGAAGCTTCTAGATTTTAGTTGGTGGTTTCTAGAACTCAAAAACATTATTGTGGTGAGAAAAGGGTTAGCTTGCTACCTAAGTTACTTCTTACTTCCACTCCTCATTGTGAATCATCCTATCACAACTTGACACGTGATAAATTTTCTTGTAATTTAATTTTTATGATTAAGATAAAGTTAAAATTTAGTTTTTATGATTTGACGACATATCTTTTATAATAGTCGGTACGATTATATGACTATTTTATGAAGATTTTTATCATACTATAAGGACTAATAAAAAAAACGTAATTTGATCGATTTGATCATGTTTACTTAGATGTGTTATATATTTACCATTGAAGTTGTTTACTTTATTTCTAATGTTTGTAAAATTTAAAATCATTGTACATGTCACGTATCGATAAATACACATAAATTTAAAGTTTCAAACATCCATTCCAAACCTAAATCATAAATATTAAATAAATAATAAAAAATATATAATATAAATATTATTAATTCAGGTTGGGTTGCTTGAATCGAAATTTTCAACCCTACCTGAGACCCAACCCAACCCAATCCACATTTTAAACTAACCCAACCCAATCCAACCCATATGGATTGAATTTAGTCTAAGTTGTCGGCTTATTTGAGTTATTCTTACACCCCTAACAATCATAGAAGTTATGACAATTATTTAAAAATATATGAAAACAAACTACTCCCTCCTACATAATTGTGAAACGCAATCAAATTAATCATACTCAATTAATCAATATTCAAACTACATTTGTCGATTACATATATCTTACCTCACCTTTATTACGATTACGAAACACATATCAATAACAAATGTAATAAGATGAAGTCTACATTTTAAGTTTAGTACCGAAGGATTACTTTTCTTATGAGACAACTATAACCTAAATTCTAACTTTTAAAACTCAAAATAAATGGACAAAATCTAACTTCTTTTTTTTTTTTCAAATAAGGATTCAAATTTGTGATTTTAACATTTTTCTTTCAAATAGTTGATAAAAAAATGAGTCCAATAACAACCTTCTAATAGGTAATTAAGACTAATTTGATAACACTTTTATCACATTACCACATCCTAATAGTGAAACCATAAGTCACATTATAGGCTTAATTAGTAAGTAATTTGTGCCATGGTGGGGGCTCTTCAAATTGTCTACACATTATTTGGTTATCTTTCTCCCCACGGCTTTCTTGATGGGAACATATTCTGTTCCGTAATCAGAAAAAGGTCGTTTTTTTATGTTTCATTTAATTGGTACCAAAAATGGTGGTATTATAAATAAATAGATAAATTCTCAATAATTTTTTGTTTTTGCTGCAAATTTTTTCAATAGGAGAGTTCATCAACCCAACCCATAAAACGCCCATAGAATAAAATATTTCCATTCACATTTTCATGAGATCAATGTCGAGGAATTAAGATATTGGCATCAATATTTTAAACATTAGCGAGAGAGAGAAAAATAACAACATTTTGGTAAATAGTTTTAAAACTGCAGTATTCTTTTTTAAAATAACAATATTTTGGTAATTAAACTAAAAGAGTCTCTGCCTTTTTTATTTTTGAAAGGTCTAAAATACCCTCATGCATGGGTATAAAATAAGAAAGACAGCGCCTAACCTCAACATCTCATATTCCTCCATACTTGTAATCGATCATGGGCCTTTACACAACACTTTCTTATTCTCTATCTTTATTTATATCTCTCCTTATCTTTCATCCAAATAATGTTTCAATCGCAACCCAAACCACATACTTTCTCGCATTTCCAAGAGCTTCCACGATAGCATTCGGTGATGAAAATCGGTATTGGAATTGGACCCACGTGGAATATGGCGGGTATAATCTTCAACTCACAAAATTTATTCATTTATTCATTCATATCTCATTACTTTACTTTCCATTCATAAAGGCATGAACCTAAAATGATTATTAGATTCAACTTTTTTGAGTATATGTTATGTTGTATTATGTTATTATTAAAAAAAAATTAGCATAGAAAGTTAGGCAAAAGTTTGGCCTAGTTTATAAAAGAATATAATTTCACTTCCCTTCAGCGTTATAAAATTTGGGGCATATGGGAACTCTTACTCAAAAGTGTCCCAAATGATGCTTCTTAAATGCAAAAAGTAAATAAATAATAGTTTAAGAAATGAACACAATGTCTAAAACGATACTTATATATATATATATATATGATGGATCAAATAAGTCAATTTATTGTTGTCTCTCACCATGGCATGTAAAAACCTTGCAGCTACACAATTGAAGAAGCCCATCTTCATCCAATATCTTGGCTCGATTGTCGTTGGAACTTGCATTCATCTAATTTCAAACTAAATACTTGGTACAAAGCACACATTGATGTAAAGTTAACAAGTGATGCCTTTGGATGGACTTCTCCCGTGAACGCTAAAATTGAGATGCCAGATGGGAGTAAGCAAGAGAGTCTAATAAAATTAGATAGACGAGAGAATGTGGGGTTTGCTATTTCATTAGGTAAATTCATAATAACTAATTCTACCACTAGTGGGGTAATTCAATTTGGCTTCTATAACCATGAAACTAAATGGAAATCAGGGTTGGTTATAAGAGCCCTTGTTGTCAATATGTTAACAGATGAATAAAGTAATAGCATAAAACGTTAAATAATAAGGCATTTTGCTCTATTTGGAGAAACTTTAAGTTCAAATCTGTTCTATTCAATAAGGTTTAGTTTAAAGATTTTAGTATGTTTTTTCATAAAGTATGTATTGTGTGTTTATTCTAATTAAATTATCTAAGCACCTATGTTGTGATTATTCATCGTTTAATTGTTCGTATATATAGCATATTGGAAATTAAAAATAAAAATTAAAGCAAGGAAACACAATCATATTTTTTTTTCTTATTAATTTGTTAAAGCACTAAAAGAAATTTGATCATTAATGAATTTTAGTTGCAGTTGACAACCGACATCTATGCTAGGGTTATTAAAGAGTTTTAATGTCGTTTTATTTTTCAACCGACATCTTTGATAGTATTATTGAAGCCCTTTAATGTCGGATAGACTTTGATGTCAGTATAAAACCGACATTAAAGAGGCCAACAGTGTCGATTTTTTGGTCCATTTTTACAATTTTATTTTTATTTAGTTGTTGCATTGTTCATTTCTTATAAACCAATATTAGGTACGTGTAAATAAATATTTTTTCCTCACACCAACAAATCAATAAAATTAATATTATTTTAGAAACAAACATATTTATTGACAACATTGACAAGAAAAAAACTTATACCTCTTTTGTTTCGGGATAATCAACATTTTATAAAAGGAATGTTACCATGAATAAGAAAGACCGAGTAGTGTATTCCTTTATAAACGTATGGTTTATGTGCTTGGTGCCTTGTAAGCAACATCTTGTAGAGACTAAAAAACATCTAATTTTCAACCCAATATTTATTGTAAGTTTGGGTCGTTAGATAGCCCTCTTGACATCATATTAATAAAAAAAAGTTGATTAATGTGGATTCCATCTTGATATCACTTATGTAAACAACTCACACTTGATTTGAGCTTTTGGAATGTAACTTGGACATGAAAAAAATACAATCTAATATCCACTGGATTGTCCTTTGATGATCAATGATGAAGGGAACTAATGCCTCTGTATGAAAGATAATACATGTTATATCTTGGATAAACTGTAAGATCTAATGTCTATAAGTAGGCTTCAAAGAAACTTCTTATTAATGAAGATTATCAAATAAGATCAATTTGTATCTATGGCTACACTTTTCAGCTAGAAAACGCATAATCTAAAAAATGAACCCCATTTTGTTATGTTTAATATTGTCTACATTGTTCCACAATCATAATAAATTGTGAGGCTCGTTTTCAAACCTATAATCAAAACATGCAATTTGAGTGAGGAATGAAAAAAGTGCTCAATCTTAGCTTATTGATGTTTGAATCTACATTTAATCACTTTCTTGTGTCAAAAGAAATTTAAATTTGTGGTATTCATCATTTCTAGCCTAGTTCGAAAGAATAGTATTTCGATGATGTTATAAATAAATAGAACAGTTCCTGGGATGAACTTTATTTTCCAAAAAGATCAGACTTTATGCACCCTATGCATATGCCTTTGGCTTTTTGAAGTAGTTCATTGTAAAGCAACTAAAAATCACTTTTCTTCTCAAATTAGGATATATATATAAATATATGATGATGATGTTAATTTAACCATTCTAATTAATTCATGTGTTGGTGGGTTTCTGATTATTTTAACTTTGTTTGTCCTAAATTTTTTATTTTCCTTTTTAAATCTTTCTTGTCCAATTTTATCTTTTCCTCCTCCCCCTAAAACACATGGGTGTATATAAGCTATATTTCTTCCCACAAATACATAATCCTTTTTCACTCTCTTTGAATAAAATAAAACAAAACTCTTTTGGTTAAAAATAGTTTAAAATTAAATAATATTTTGGAAAGGATAATGAATCAAAATATTTATAAATTATATTTTACTTTTTACCATAGATTAAGATAATAGTTTATGGCAAACTCTTATTAATAGACTATGATAATGTTTATAAATATTGATAAATATTTTCGATAATTCTATCATTTAAAATAGTTTTTTAAGAGATGCTTTCAAATATAGGAAATTTGTTTAAAATGTTTATAAATATTGTAAAATTTTGCTTTCTATTTGTGAAAGATATTAATGTTTATCGAGGTTTACCATGGTCTATCAAAGTAAAAACTTTCATATATCCATTCATATTTTTAGTAATTTTGTCATCTATAACAACTTTCCTTTATAGAAACTATCTCGCAGTCACAACACAAACGTTACCAAAAAATCCAAAAATTGAAAATTTGGTACAAGAGAGTGAATTATGAAAACATACTCAATAGAGAAACTATTAGATAGTATTTTAAATTTGCTCAACTTAAACTTTTGACTTGAATTGGTGATTTAAGATGGTATGCGTCATTATTTCACCTTTTTCATTTAATATTGATTTTCACTTATTTCGATATTATATATATTAAATTTGTCGGTGGTCTATGGAGGTTCTGTTTTCAAACCCTTGCAATAACGTTACTCCCTCCATATTTAACATTAATTTTCACCTATTGGACCTTTTATGTTTTTGGGTTATTTTAGGCAAGTTCAATTGGATAGTTGCAAATATAGCAATTAAATTCAAATAATTAAGTATATAGAAACATTTTTAAAAACTTGCAAATATAACAAAATTTGTCAAAGTCTATCAATGATAGAAGTTTATCATTGATAGATCATATTGCAGATGTTGGTACATCACTGATAAACCATAAAAGTCTATCAACGATAAAAGTTTATCATTGATAGATTTCACTATATTTGCAATTTTTTTTAAAAATGTTGCTATAGATATACTTGATTATTATTTCGAAAATTGCTACCAATTATAATTATCCTAGTATTTGACCTTAAACTTAGCCTCATTACTTGGACACTCTGGAATTAAGGAAAAAAAATACACTAATTGAATATAATATAATTATAAATTAATGTGCATGGACCGAATTAAATTAATTTAGGGCTTTTAGTAACACATCTTTATAGCTTCTGAATTGCTTGTAATCTTCTCACGAAAACAAATCGAATCACCACGAGTGCTGACCGACTATTTCTCTGGATTTAGAACTGGATTCTGGGATCGAGTGTTAGGAAGAGAGAGAGAGGTGGAAATTGGAGGATTGTTCAGATGTTGGAAAAAAAAGGTTTTCAACGTTTGAAAATGTCTTTCTCTTATAAACATCTTACATGCAATCATAAAATTTAACGTATAGCTCTGATACGAATCTAATTCACATTTTTTTGAGATAATTTTTAATTTAACTTTTTCTTAAAAACTAAATTCTACTAATTTAAACAAAATCAAAATTTAGCAATATTTAAATAATTAACAAAATAAGTTAAACACACGGTAATGTTAATATTTAAATAATTAGTTTGGATGTTCTAAACAAAACCAAAATTTTCTTTTAGAAAATACCAAATTTGCAAGAGTGAATTTTTTGTATAAGTAAAAATAAATACCTCGTAAATAAATACAACCAATAACCGTGTTAATAATTCTTTTAGAATTTTGTTAAAATATTTTGGTATTCTAAACAAAAGTAAAATTTTAAACTTTGAAGATATGGAAAATCTCCGTTTCTTCTATAAAAATCTTCTTAATCTAGGTTATATCTTCGCAATAATCAGTATATTATTTATTTTTGCTAAATTCATTTTTTCTAAATTATTTAGATATATTTTGACTAGATTTTTATATTTTATATTTGTAGATTTTGTGGTCGTTCAAGTCTATTTTCTCGTTTTATGTCCTATACATATAACAAATAATATTATATTCTCATGCTATTTACTTTTTGTGTAGTTTTGTTGTCTTGGATTGACAACCGAAAAAACAAATTGAAAGACAATAGTAGAACCGTCCTTCAATTCGTAAGTTTTTTTTTATCAACTTAATTAATTGTATTAGTGTTTTATTTTAAAAATTAGTTTTTAGTTGTTTAAAATGTTTGATGATTATATGTCTCGTATATATATTCTTTTCTACATTACCTATCCGGTCCCCAACCATTTTTCATTTAAAATGGAACAAAATATGATTCTTTATACATTTGAAAATTTGAGAATGCATGAAATTTGAAAAATAATAAAATTGAATGTGTAATTTTTTAATTTTGTAAACGGTCAAAATTAGAAATCATAAGTTTTTGTCTTTGTAAGTGCTAGAGGTTATCTATTATATTTTACTAATGTTATTGTGATTATAGTTTTCAACTTACAAAAACTAAATAAACAAATAAAATCATTTACAGTGATTTTTCGCTTGATTTCTTTTACTTTGCAATATTGAATCTTATTCGGGATTAGTATATATACTTTTAGAATATTAAATTTTAATCTCTATACAACTAATAAACTAAATATAATCATTTTTTTTTTAAATTTTGGCTGATGTTTTTAATTTTTTAATTTTTGTCAAATGCTAAAATTTGTTTAATTATTTGAAGTTAACTAATACTGAATTTTTTAAAATAATCATAATAATTTTTCTGAAGCAAACGTTAGGTGAATAAGATTCCAAAAAGCATATATTAGTAATTAATATATATATATAAGTTATTATATATCTTATTGATTCACACATTCTTCTTGTTTTAGAAATATATAAATGGAAGGTTGAATCTCCAAAATTTTGTAAAATAAATTTAATTTACATTTATGCTTTATTAATTTCAATACTGTAATTTTACTTTATTTGATTTATTAAATTGATCAAATAAATAAAACCAACCACATTATTTCCTCTTGAAAAAATAAACACTTGATCATTTTCGTTGAATAAACATATTTACTTACAATTTTATACTTCTCTATAAAAACCTTATCTATTGTATTCGTTTATTTATTTTACAGAAAATCTTACTTTTGTTTAGAATATACAAAAATATTTTAACAAAATTCTAAAAGAATTATTAACATTATTATTTGTTGTATTTATCTATGAGGTATTTATTTTGTCAAATTATATCAACTTCAAATTTTAACGAAAAATATTAATTAACAATCGTATTCAAGTGTGTGTTTTTAATTATACAATCACTCTTGAAATTTGGTATATTTTAAAAGAAAATTTTAATTTTGTTTAGAGAATCCCAACAGATTTTATAGTAAAATTTTAAAAGAAGTATTACCATTATCATGTTTGTTAATTTATTTTGCCAATTACTCAAATATTTCTAAAATAGATTTTTTTTTAAATTAAGTAGAATTTAGTTTTTTTTTAATAACTTATAAATTATATGAAAAATATAAAAGTTTATATGAAAAATAAATAAATAAAAAAAGAAGAAGAAAAATGCATGCTAACAATTCATTTTTAAAAAGAGAAGCAATAAAATTTATATAAAAAACTAAAAAGAAAAAAGAAAAAAAAAATGGAGTCGAGAAAAAGTAGGAATTGTGGGAGAGAGAAAAAAAAACAACATTTTGGTAAATAGTTTTAAAAATAACAATATTTTGGTAATTAACCCTAAAAAAATAGAAAAGAGTCTCTGCCTTTTTTTTTTATTTTGAAAGGTCTAAAATACCCTCATGCATGGGTATAAAATAAGAAAGACATAGCCAAACCTCAACATCTCATATTCCTCCATACTTGTGACCAATCATGGGACTCTACACAACACTTTCTTATTCTCTATCTTTATTTATATCTCTCCTTCTCCTTCATCCAAATAATGTTTCAATGGCAACCCAAACCACATACTTTCTCGCATTTCCAAGAGCTTCCATATTAGCATTCGGTGATGACAGTCGGTATTGGACTTGGACCCCCGTGGAATATGACGGGTATAATCTTCAACTCAAATTTTATTTATTCATTAATTCATATCTCATTTTCAGCCTAATATAATAAAAAGCAAAATCATAAACTAATTATTATATTCAATTGTACTATGTTATTATTCAAATGATGCTTCTTAAATGCAAAAAAATATATATAATATAATAGTTTAAAAAATGAAAACAATGTCTAAAACAATATTTATATATGTAATATGGTGGACAAAAAAAAAAGTCACATGATCAAATAAGTCAATTTATTGTTCTCTCTCACCATGGCATGTAAAACCTTGCAGGCACACAATTGAAGAAGCCCATCTTCGTCAAATATCTTGGCTCGATTGTCGCTGGAACTTGAATTCATCTTATTTCAAACCAAATATTTGGTACAAAGCACACATTGATGTAAAATTAACAAGCGGTGCCTTCGGATGGACTTCTCCAGTGGACGCTAAAATTGAGATGCCAGATGGGAGTAAGCAAGAGAGTTTAATAAAATTAGATAGACGAGAGAATGTGGGGTTCGCTATTTCATTAGGTAAATTCATAATAACTAATTCTACCACTAGTGGGGTAATTCAATTTGGCTTCTATAACCATGAAACTAAATGGAAATCAGGGTTGATTATAAGAGCCCTTGTTGTTGATATATTAACAGATGAATAAAGTAATAGCATAAAGCGTTAAATAATAAGACCTTTTGCTCTAATTTCAAATGTGTTCTATTCAATAAGGTTAGTTTAAAAACTTTAGTATGTTTTTTCATAAAGTATGTGTTGTGAGTTTATTCTAATTAAATTATCTAAGCACCTGTGATTGTTGATCGTTTAATTGTATGTATATATAGAATATTGGAAATTAAAAAGAAGAAATGAAAGCAAGTAAGCACAATCATTATTTTTTTTCTTATTAATTTGTTAAAGGAAATGAATCAACAAACACTAATATGAGAAGACAAAATTAACGCTTTTGTAAATGATGTGCAAGAGTCGCTTTTATGTTGTGATAGATTGGTTTTACCACCCACTAGTTTTCAATTAACTAGTGACAAGAACTTGTTAAGGGTTACCATAATCAACTACCAATTTGTAATATGTCGATGTAAACCACTTCTTCTTGATAATATTAGTAGCAAGATTGGCTTTAACCACACAAAAAGCTTTGTGTTTAACACTTCTCTAAGGTAAAGTTTTACAAGGAACAAAGTATATAATGGGGGAGTGGTTGATAGCTTAGTAGATTACCTTTCGATTGAAAGATTGTTGGAATAGATCATATAGATTGGTTCAATGATTTATTATATATAAGAATAGGGTTATCTAATCTTACAACAAAACCAACAACTATTTAGAAGCATTGGACAAACTCACTGACGGTAATGAATCAATCATAGACAATCAAATCAATTTTAAACTAACCAACACATTAGGGACATTAACGTTACATGCTCTCTAGTAAGACGAACTAAGCTTGAACACTTACTAAGACAACAAACTAAGATTCACATAACATGTCACACCCCCACCAGACACACGCCTTCTACATACTGAGTGAGGACCTGACTTGGGCTATTCGATGTTTCGTGGTAAAACGGCATAACGCTAACGTCTAGGTATTTCTTTAAACTTAACTTAAACCTTAATGTGTTTCCATGGTGATGAAAGCTTCTACTGTGTAGTAGAAAAACTTGCGATTTAAAAATTAGTAACCCTTTTATTAAAAATCTTCTTACAATGAAACAAGCGTATAAGTTACAACTTAAGGGATTACAAAACTTAAGCTAACTGCTGCTACTACCACACAACACATCTAGTACTTAACAGTGGCCTTCTCTCGTCTCGCTCGATGACACTTCGTCAGTTAACCTAGGTAGGGGAACTTAAAACGTAAGCTAATAGCTTAATGCAGGACAAGGACTTAGAAATACAATTGCACAAATAAAAGCTTTCTTATTTTCAAAAAAGTCTTAACGTCTCACTACGCGTTATATAACACAATAATCATATTATGCTCTACTTATTTCCAACGTCTGAATATTGAACTTCGTCAATGCAAGGACTACTGTAATGATTACAACTTCACCACTAGCATCCCTACGACCCTCATTCAATACCAATTGTTGTGACGATTAACTTGAACTCGGACCACTCAATGCGTTCAGCATGACAACCTCTACTCTTATGTGCACACACGTATATCTAGCTTTTTATCAAGAATAAGGCTAATGGTTTTGTATACATAAAAGCATCACAATAATCCAACTTCGCAATTAAACATAGACATACTTCAAATTGGTCATGTTCTTTCATACGCAAATATGAGATTAGAGCATGAGCATACCTTAACTATATGACAACTTAACAACATGACTTTGGTGATAAAAACATTTTCAAAAGCTTGCTTTTCTTTTGAAGGATCACTCACTCAACTAAGTTGTTCTTTTCCCTTTCTCTTCTTATCACTTAACTCTTCTTTCATCTTGTTGCCCGGTCCTATAATGAAAAATAAAACAAAAATATTGTAAGACCACATTGTATGAGATCTCACAAATCCCATAGATAAGGACCCAATGAACCTTAAAATAAGTACTTCAAGGCTAGCCAATTAAATAAACACGAATTATGTTACCAAATCATTCAACTAGAAGTAAAAATCAAAAAAATATCATGTTTGTTGGTTAATCTCAGTCAAACTTTAACCTAAAGCTCTCAAAATGATAAAGAAGTATATGTAGAATTTTTTTGTGTCATATGTTGTTTCACTACTTTTTTTAGTGTCATGTATCATTCCATGGGGCTATACATATCATGTACATTTTTAGGTCAATTGTGTCATTTGTCTTTTTAGAGGAGTGTATGTCATATGCCATTTTAGGGCGCTATGTGTATCACATGCCTTTTCAGGATAATTTTGTCAAGGACTTGACTTGTTGGAATAATGTTGTCGAAACATTTTGTTGAATAGTGTTTGTAGCCAAACTCAATCGATCCACACGGCAGAACAAAGATTAATTAATTTGATAAATCTAATTTTTATATAAAGTGATGAATTAAGGGTTGTGTTGCTTAAGTTTGAGTATGTGAGATAAGATATAAATGTCATGTAATGTTGTAAAAGGGTCACCATTAATAACAAAATAATACACACATAAGAATGCTTTGATATGTGTTATTCGATGATTTATGAAAGGTTATATATATGTTGTCACGTACCAATTATGAATCTCTAGCAAATACATGAATGCATGTATCCAAGAAGGATCAATCTAAACATAAATCAAAGCATAGAGAGTCAAATGCATTCAAGAATTATAAGTATTCATAGGATGATACTTGTAATGACACAAGGGTGAAAATAACTATTGCGGGTTTCCTCCTCAACCCAAGCTAGAAAATACATTTGCCTCTGAAAGGATAATCTTTTTCAACCCAATTCATGCTCATTTCTTGGTTTTGTTGGTTTATTTGATGGTCATTAGACCATAAGCATTAAGTTAGTGAACCAGACCATTGGAGTTAGATTTGAGTTTTTAAAAAATGAGGTAAGACAAAGTTTTAGAAGCATCAACTGATCGTGATCAAGAGAAGAATTGCCAAAAATAGTCCTAGGGAACGCAACTGCCTTATAACTTGTAGAGACACAAGTTAAATAGCCTTTTGTTTAGAATAATAAAGGAAAATTGAAAGAAGACTTAGTTAAATTACAATGAATTAAAGGAAAAGGAATAACTATGCTATCATTAAGATATAAAAGTCAAAATGCTTGTTTGTCAAGAAATTCACTGTTCTATTTATGCTTTTTACTTTTAATAATTTTAGGATTCGTTTTATGAATGAATGTTGTTGGTGAATGTTATTGTTGTGTGCATTTTAGTTAAGGTTTGGTTGAAAAGTGTTGCTTTGACAATTTACCGTTAGTAGTAAAAGGTTTATGTATATCATTTATCTTTCAAGTTTCATATCTTCATTAATATTAACTCATTTTATGCATAAGACCACTTGATTTGATGCATTTTTTCAAGATCTTTACATCTATTGTCATAAAGTTAGCATTTTATTAATGTATCTTGACATTGAATTTCCTTCGAAATTACATAAAACTATGTTGAAACTTTGAAAGTCCATAATAGTTGTCCGAATTGGAAAAACTTTTTTTTGATTTCATGTAACTTTTTGAAAGGCAGCTTGTTCCCTCTTCATCTCAGAAAAAACATCCGTTCTGGCTCCCAAATTGGGTTACACAATATTTTTCATCAAAGGTTCTTTTTTTTTTTTATTTTGAAACTACCACCTTAAAGTTCCTCTATGATTCTAATTTTTGTATCTTCTTTCTTCTATATGGTAACAATACAATAACATAAATAATTAGGTGTGGCGGTACCCATATGTGGCTAGAGTTCACATTCCATTGGTTTAAAAAAAAATTGTAACTATTCATTTTTATAGGTTTTTCCTCCTTTTTATGAGTTCTTTGGCTCATGTTTTCTTACATTATTGAACTTGAATTAGTAGTCGGCTTTCTATCATTATTTTTCAAGGCCAAAACAGTAAGTTTTATGTCATCTTTAACCTAGAAAACTACAAATGTATGTTTTATTTACCTTGTGGAGTTCATTTATGTGACCTTGATATTATTCTTGTGTTCTTAACCTACATTAAGTGATACATATGAACTTACAATCTTGGTCGCTATAAGGTAGAAGTAAACGATCGCTAAGAGAGTTTGAAGGTAGAAAGCTAAATGACCCCTTAGAGAACTTAGACTATCTTTGCTTCATTCACCCTTTGATGTTGGTTATGTACTTTATTTCACATGTATATTACTATAGACTAAGTGTTAGGAAATAAATGAAGTTGTATCAGTAAAAAAGGTGATGCAGGGTAAGAAATATATATGCTTTCCATTTAAGAATGGAAGGTATTTTAAAAAAGAAAAAATAGAGGATCTCCCAATGAACAACATGATGCGTCGGGAGATCATAAAGAACTCTTGATGTCGTATATACAACATCGGGAAAAGTATTATTTTGACATCGATGCATCTTGTTGTGCATCAAGAGATCCTCTCCCGACACATTTCTTTCGACCCTAATCTCGATGAGCCTTCATGCGTCAGAAGATCCTTTTTCAACGCGTTTTCGTACATCTTTCGACACATTTGTGCAACAAAAGATCCTTCTTTTCTTATAGTGGTTGGTCCCAAGGATGAGTGTATCACATAATACTTATGTATTCTCAAGGATGGGACACATGGTTGTTTTAGGCATTATAATAAGTACTATGGATGCAAAGTTGGGCTAGGCATCCAAATTTTAAAATACATCTACTAATAAAACAAGGTGTTGACATTTGGCGCTGTAAGCTTTAAAAGTCATGCATTGAAGGGAGGCGATGGTATGAGGGTGAAGATGAGCTCCAAACCCTAAACTCATTCTTCCATTAGAATTTCTAAGTTAGAAAGAAACACTAAAAATTGGTGGTGGTTGTTATTTTTGTTGTTGTTTAGGTAGCTTAGTCGAAGAGTTAAAGCTAAATTTTGGCTAAGTAACAAGGGTTTGAAGGGTTGGCAGCCAAGTGAAGAAAAGAAAGGATATGGAGATGTTTTAGGCTTAGTGTTTGATGGTTAGGTGTTTTGGTTGGTGCTAGGCTGCCAAAGAGGTGTCAATAACCACCAAGGTGTGTCCTAGGCAACCAAGAAACACCTAGGTGAGAAGGTCATGGTGGCCAACGTTTTACGGTTACAAAATATTACAAATAGTTTTATAGGTGTGAATTATGATAAATGATAATTGTAATAGAAAAGGAATTTTTCTGGTATCGAATACTAGAAAGATGAATAATTCCTTCTAGAATCCTTTGTTCCCTTCATTTTTTTTCTATTCTCCATTTACTTATCTTATTTTTAATATCTACTCTATTTTTATTCTATTAGAATAAAAATAGACACATTCAATGACATTTCAATCTGGCACCTGTGACATAATAATCATAATAATACCGCTCCCATTTGTATTGTAAAAAACAAAGAAATAAAGAAGAGGTAAAATAGTCTTCCTGACAATATCCATACTATGACTAGTAATGCGGTCCAAGTCATTCCCGAAATACGGTCGAAAAAGAATATAAACAAAAACAAGGGAAAAAGTTTTTCAGCATTTTTTGATGATACATAATTAAATTAGAGAATTACCAACAAGAATTTTGTTTTTTTTCCGAACTTTATTTGAGAAATCCCCAGATTTAGAAATTCATTTCGGACAATTGAACCTTCTCAAACTGTTTCTTTTTAAGAACTAAAAAGATTTGTGCCAAAATAACAGATGCAAAAAAGAACAAAAGGCCTTGGACACGTAATGGATCTTGAAGGACGATTTCCGCATCTCCCTGACCAAATCCTCCCACACGTAATAATTTTAATTTTTTATAATTAAAACTACATACAAATTTGGGTTTGTTGACATTATATTTATAAACACACTATTTATTGATTCATTGCTTATTTTGTGGATGCTTATCTATGTAATGTCTTCTCAATTTCAACAGCGCCCTTGTGGCCCAATGGTTTGAGATATAAACATTACAAGAAACTGACGGAAACTGACCCTCTCCCGACGGCCGAAGTCTAGGAAAATGTACCAATTGTATCGGAAACTTTTGTACATTTGAATTGGTATCATGTTATTAGCTGACTAGTTAAGTTGCATACATTTTCTTGCTACTGAGCTTAGTAACTCCATGGCTTTTTGGTTAGCTTTCTTCCCATGGCTTTCTTGATGAAACTTGTTCTGTTCTGTAATGGGAAAACATCGTTTTCTCTTGTATGCTCTTCATTGTCTGTTTCATTTTTATTGGCAACAAACAACGTTGATATTCAAAACCATGTCAATAATTCTTTGTATTTCAGGACCTTTGACTTTGACCATGGCAGGAAGAATAAGAACCTTTTTGTATTTTGATTGAGCAATAGGACTTAGCAAAATGAACGCATGGTTTGTGGCTAGGAATGTTCATCCTCTCGTAGAGACGTCTCAAGGATGGAGAATTCTCATTTATGCTTGGAATGGAGCAGGGTGGGGTGAAGTGAAAGAGAATTGTGAGCTAAACCTTGATGGGGAGAGCACCCCAAGCTTGGGATTTAGATTTTGAATTACTTCAAGCTAATTAAACACGCTTAACTTTGGAGTTCTTATGATTGAAAGAAATGTACACCTTATTTGTATAAATAGGAACCTTCTGTTCTTAAGTTTTTCTAAATCATACTTTCATGCCGTGGCAGATCCAAAAACTTTGTTGGCGAACGTTTTATATAAAAATAAATAATTGATTCATTTATTATAAAAAGTAAGACTTGAATTAGAATCTAGCGGGTAGATTTAGCACTAGAATAGCTAGGTAATTTGTAATATATATTATACAAAGAACATAAAGTTGAGAGAAGTTCAATCTCCCAAGGCGTTAACTAAATTTGTCGCTACTTTTATGTTTTCAAGATCTCTCTTTTTCAGATCCAAAAACTATGTATTTTGTTAATTAGATAATTTGGATAAGTTATTATATTAGGAGAATAAAGAAATCTCTCCTTGAATGAGAGACTTTAAGTACCATCTTCGTTGAGTATGCAAGTATACTCAAGTTATCCTTGTGTCTACACCATGATTCTGTTAAAATCTCGATGAAATGGTAGCTATTTCATCACGACTTCCAATCTAACCCTCCAGCTTCAATCTTTTCTTACCTCATACATTTCTTTGTTTCTTTGCCCTTGCCTCAGAAAATAGAGAGGACAGAGAGAGCTTTCCTCTCACAGATATTTGTAGACACAGGAGTACTAGTACTTGTGGAATGGATGCTTACTGATAAGCTCATTTTGGTTAGCTTTGTTTTATTGGCTTCTTGATGGAGAATCTATGTTCTGTGCTGTCATGTGTTTCTCTTCATTTTTATGCTCAGCCTCGTTGTGTTTCATTTTATTAAGGTTGAGAATGTAAACTTTTTCAACCTCGTCAAGAATTTTACATAAGAAATCGGTCAGGTAGGTTGAAAGAAGGAACTGCACAAATCGAATAGTCCAACGGAATCCAAATAGGCTATTGTATTGGTATGTTCTTTTGGGTTGGTATGAACTGAAATTTATTGATTCAAAAAGATTACTTGGGCTCTGCTATACTCGAACCAACATGTGGAAAAACTGTCTGTGTTGCCATTGTTGCTCCCTTCATACTTTCCCATGTGAAAGAAGCATTGGAAATCTGCATTAGTTAATAAAAGAGTAGGCCTTCATGTTAAATTTCAATACTTTCTTTCTCAAAGGACAACAGAAAGAAGACTAAGAGAAGATTGGGAAGTTGTCTTGTCATTATTTTATGAACAATGAAAAGGAGGGCATGTCTGCTGTTTCATTATAACCTCGAAACCAGATGTTTTGCATCAGTAAATAGATGAACAGATACAGATGGAGCCTTGTGGAAACAAACCAAACTGACGAAGAATTACATTATGTACGTACACAAACTGCTTTGCAATGCTGTTAATGCCTTTGTTTCCATCCAACAGTCAGCAGGTAGAGGTCTCAAGTACATGATCCTAGAGAGAAATGATCAAATCCAAATTCTCCATTCATTTCCGGTATTTCATTTTGTTCCTGAATCATTTTGCAGAGTCCTGTCACTAAATGATCAGGAAAGATGCACAAGCACAACACAGATAGAAAGAGCGGTCTAAAATGGAAAATAATGGTGATATCATATCTATCCAAGAAAAATCTCCATGTAAGTGATCAGGAGAAATGCATGACATTATCTAAAATCGAGGAATACTGCATTTGATGAACTGGCCCATGAAACTTGATCTGTCTATGATGCATACAACAAGTTTGCTTGAACAAACAAAAGAAGTTTAAATGCTTGGATGATATTTTCTGATGACAACTAATTCGCATATGATGATTGAAACTAATTACGGCTTTTTCTTGGTATGATTGTAATCAAATGGGAACGTTTAGCTATCTCCAAACGTAGAACATTGGGGTATGGCAGTTTTTCATTTCACTACAGAAAAAAATCACATGGGATCTTTAGCCATTTACCGTGTTTGGCAAACTTGATTGCAGTAAGCCAATCTGTATTTGTATTTACTATAACAGCAAGCAACAAGTTGACACAATCACAGCAGAAGTGGTTAGGAAAACAGTAATACCATTCAAAAAAAGGAATTTCTATATATATAATTATGTCAGGTGCCAATTTCAACAGGGAGGTGAATTTTCATATAAAAGTAACTTTGAAAAAAATTGAAATTTTGAAGGCACATCAGAATCCAGTATCTAAATATTTAGCAAGAAATTTGACTATACCCGTTTGATTATCGAATTCATTATATCATCCAAGGACTCGAAACTTCCTTGAATTGATCCATCGTGTGACTTCATCTGATTCAAAAGGTAGTTTCCATCCACATTCGTCTTTGTGTTAGGACCCAATTTTTCAACCACACCATGTTGAGGGAAGGACAGTGACGCAACATTTGATGGGACTATTAAAGATGAACCAACCTTTCTATCACGTACGACACCATTCTGATTGAAACTCTGGTTTAAGGGAGTTGGATTCCCATCGCTAGCAACCAGAGAATTGATTGCACCAAGATTATGCTGCACGTTCCGACCGAAGTCATGTTTATGCTCTTCCCAACTCTGCTTTGGCATGGTATTCATAGATTGAATAACACTGCCAACTACCCCTGTCTGGCATTGCACGTCTCTTGAATCCAGTAAGGAAGCTGAACCTGCACTTCTAGAGGAAAAATCAACTGAGATATTCCCAATCGTCGAGGGGGTAGAAGAAATGACTGAGTTCATTGAATGCAATTGATCACTCGGATAAGCTTCATTGGTGGTCAATGAAGTTGCTGAGAATCTAGACAAATGTGCTGCTCCCTGCCAGTTTCCATTAGAAGGATCAGGATCCAAAAAATTTGAACCACCAACGTCTATGTCAAAAGTTTCTCCATTTAGCGGATCAACTCTAAGGGAGGTTTGATTTCCATATGTTGGTATCGTTCCTTGTAACATCAATGGAGCAGGAGAAACCGAATAGGTTGAATTTCCAATATTTGCTCTAGTTTCAGGAAAACTGTTGGGAACTCCAAACCCGGAAGTATCATTCATTGTATTGAAGTCTCCAATGGAAGTGGTGGACTTGCTGTGTTGCAATTGGCCGATCTCAAGTGATGTTGGAATTCCTTGCAGCAGATTAGTAGTTTGGTTAGGAGACAACATTGTAGTTGGTTGGAGTTTGCCAAGGTTATTAATGGCGCAGTTCAAATTTTGGGAGTTTTGCTGGATCAGTCCAGATGAAGTGATTCCACGCAGGCTCATTCCAGCCGGGGAGTTCAATCTTCCAAGCATTCCAACAGGTGAATAAGAGGATAATGAAGAGTTTGGAAGCCGCCCTGATCCTGCAAAGCCGTGTAAATCTCCATATCCATCAAGTGAACCCATTCGCATGTAAGTGCCATCTTTGCTCCCAAATGTAGCAACCATGTTAGCTTGTTGGGATGCCACATTGCTGATTCTTTTCAGATAAAGCCTATATTTCTGCAATACAACATGAAACCCCTTATTTTCATCTTGTTTCCAGGTTGAATCTTTGCAACCAAACAAATCAGTCAAGTAAAAAAATACTAAAGTAAACGATCTTCCACTTCATTCCATGTTTGTTTCTACAGCTTAATTAGAGTATTTTGGGGACGTGAAGGAAAGGGAAGATTCATGCCTGCAAATGACTTGCCACATTTTCTCGGGTAAGTCCTTCAACATTCATCAGATCCAGGATTTTTTTCGGCACGGCCTCTGATTGAGAGTGAAGAAAATTGTTAGATGTAGGGAAACACAAATTTCGAACATAGTTTCAAGCACCAACTTACTTTCAAAACCCATGTAGGGAAACACAAATTAATTAATATAGTTTCAAGCACCAACTTACTTTCAAGACCCAACTGATTAACCGCTGAAACGAACTTCCGATGCAACTCAACTGACCATACTACCCTAGGCTTCTTCTGGTTCGAGGGGTCGTCACTATCAAGCCCATTCTCTTTTCCTTCGTCGTCATCATCATCATCTTGGTCCTTCCGTTTCCTGTTGAATTTTGCGCTGTCTGCATTACTGGTTGGTGAGAAACCTTGTTCAACTTCATTACCTCCATTTTGAACCTTATTTTGACTAGGGAACTTGTTTTTCGCCTTTGGTTCAAGCTTCTTTCTCCGAATCACGTGCTGCCAAATGTTTTTCAACTCCTCAATTCGAACTGGTTTCAACAGATAGTCACAAGCACCGTGTGCAATCCCCTTCATAACGAGCTCAGTATCACTATGTGCTGATAACACTAGGGAAAAGAAGAAACACGTCATCATAAAAATGAAAAGTCAATAACCAAACCAACTACACTGAAGAACAAGACAATTAATGCAGTTCAAAAATCCTGGCAATAAAGAGACCACATTAATTTCATCTATTTAGCAACATACTGATCCTAAACAGCACATTGGTATCTAAAACACAACAAGATGAAGTAAAGACATAGGTTGTTGTGAATAATGAGAAAGAAGCTTACTGATTACAGGTAGGTCCATTTCAAGCCCCACCAACTCAAGAAGCTTGAAACCATCCATATCAGGCATGTTCACATCACTGATAACCAAGTCAAATTTGTTCCTATTTTCTCTCAACATCCTCAAAGCCTCAATGGACTGCTTCGTCGTTGTAACTATAGGAAGAAGAAAAGGAAACAAAACAAAAACCCCACAATCTAAATCATCAGAAATGAACCATTCGAAACATTTCAACACCCAAAATCCCAAAACACACAGTTTAAGAAGATACCGTTCTCACAAGTAAAATCAGTCAACAAAGCCAAAACCACCTCAAAATTTGAAGAAATTGATTTGAAGAATTTCTAAGATTACAGAGAAAGACGAATCGAAAACTGAAAAACATGAGATGAAAGGAAAAACAAACCATGATATTGGCATTTACGGAGGAGAGATTCGAGTACTTTGAGACAAATAGGGTCGTCGTCAACAGCAAGAACACGCATCCCAACAGGAAAATGATCAGTAGCCCCATCATCACCGACTACAGCAACAGAATGACCCTCCACAGTCATAGCGAAAGAAAGAAAAGAAAAAGGGGTTCGTTGAAATCTTACAGAAAAAGAGAAAGAACAGTGAAGCGAGATCGAAAATCGAAAATTTGGAAGTGGGTACAAAGTTTTCCGAGCCCTCTTTAGTTTTTCTCAAAAACCCAGACGAAGGTTAGGGAAAGAAAGAGATTGATTGGGCAGAATCAAGAGAAGAAGAAGGAGATTACAGAAAGTAAAGCTGTAGAAAATGGCCAATGATGGCGATAGCTCAAAACAGAGGGGAAGGAAGAAGAAGAAGAAGAAGAAGATGAAAATGAAATCAATATATTTTATTTTTTCAATTGAATTGAATCACAAATAAAACAGAAATCTTTTGAGTATTTTAAGCAAAACCCTTCCTCCTTTTTTCCACCATTGTCTTATTATAATTGCTTTAAGGTAAACTCTGTTCCACTTTCTCTTTCTCCATCATCCATATACACAGAAAGTGGAAGAACTTTGGGTTTTTTTTCACAGTGGGAGTCTAATGGCCATTTTAGTCAAACTTAAAATTCATCATACAAAAAGTCAGTCAAATCAACGCTCATTATTTTTCCACTGTTTTGATGATCTCACATATGAAATTTAATCAACCATGTGATTATTGTGTATAATCAATTTCTTCTGTTACTATGCCATGAATTTCCAATCCCTCATTAATTAAAATTTTGCCAGAATATTTAACAGCAATTTAGTCCAAATTCAAAACATCCATTTTTCTTTTTCTCAAATCCTGTTTAGAATCTAGTCATTATTGATACTTTAAAAGGTAGTCTTTTTTCTTTTTCCTATTTATCTCTCTTTTTTTTGCTAAATCATAATTACTTACCTTAAACAAAGCTAATTCCTTTGATTGTTTAATGTAAATAAATCAAAACTGAGGTAAACTGCTTCTTTTACTCTCTACTATCTCACTTTTCACTGGTTATTGTGTGATAAATATTAACATCCAAAATTTCTATTTCAAAAGAAAAATACCAATTTAGTTGATTCAAAATATAAGTTTGACATATATTGATTGACGAAACTCTAAAGGATATAAACCGGTACACTTACTCAATGATTTGAATTGATAGAGTTATTACCTCAGATTTTAATTTGTACAACTTCAAAGTTTAGAACTACACCTTGAATCTTTGCTTTTTTCTATTTTGAAGTAACAAACTATGAATTCTTAATTCAACTAATGACGAGTGAAGGTAGGTTATTGATTCAAATTCTCCTACTAACATTATACTAGAAAAAACCAAAGAATAAAGAAAAAAAAAAAGTAATAATATATATAGTAAGTTAGTTTGTTTCCTTGTAGAATTTAGGCGTTTAGTGTTTCCAATTAGAAGTTGCATTAATTTGTGAATTTTTTTTTTATAAAAAAAGAAAAGAGTTAGAATAATAGTAATAGGAATTAGGAAATAAGAAAAAAAGGGTTGGGGGTGTAAAGCACGCGCTATGAGATTGGTTGATGTGAAGCAGTAAAAGGATTTGGTTTTATAACTAAAAAGTAAGAAAGCTATAAAAATGGGACAGACATCAGCTATTGCCCACGTTGCATCTCCCTATTGGTTCCCCATTTATTCCATGTGGGTCCCTTCCCCAATTATATGTTAGACCCACAAACATATGCATCCCTTTTTTTTTTTTCTTTCTTTCTTTTTTCTAATAAATAGTAAGAGTGATGGTAGTCCCTTTCTAAAAAATCATGTCGAACTGACCATAATCATTTTAGTAAAAGTGTTAAATCGATCTCGATATCGATTAGTAAGTGTCTGTCGGTTTGGTTGGTCGCTCTGTCCATCAGATCGTTTTAACACTTGAAAATACTTTTTGAAAATTATCGATTTCAAACTCTTTGAAATCGACACTTCTTAGACTTGGTTTTTCGATCTATCATTTTTTTTTATTTTTTGTTGAAATGATTTAAACGGTTAAGATAATTTTTTAATCTATTTGGTCTATGAAATCTTGATAAATATGTGGTATTTCTTTATTTTTTTTACTTTATATTAACCAAAGTGAATTTGGTTAAGCGTGATCTTGGTTTCTAAAGGTTTAAAGTTCAATATTCTACATCCTAACCATCAATCCTTATATTAAAATATTTACAAAAAAAAATAAAATAATTTTGGACATTAAAATACAAAAGAGTGGAAGAGAAAATTCCGTATAAGGTGATGAGAGCATTATTGTATTATATTAGATGAATCGTGAATGTAGTTAAACACAAATAAGCAAACGAAAGAAAAACTGCCCTAGCATGGATGAGCAATAACGTTTACTAAAATCACAAAATGATATTTACGATTAAGTAAATCGTAATAAGAAAAAATGTTTCAAAATACAAAGTCAAGATCTACTTAACATGTACTTTTAAAAAAATAAAAATAAAATAAAATAAAAAATCTCCAATGGAACTGGCAGCTGACTTGGAATTTTAATCCCATTAAAGAAATATGAATATTTACAATAAAGTTGGAAAGTGACAAATAAAGTTAGACAAAGAAATGTGAATATACATATAAAAAGCACACTCTTTTGACCAATTTTTCATCCCCAAAGCTCTCTCTCTCAATCATGTGTCTTTACAATTTACACTTTTTAAGTTTTAATTGCTTACCCACATGATGATCTAACTCCAACTAGTTAAACTAACTATATTATTGCCTTCTAGTTTCTCTAAAAGGAGACAAACCAAAAACAACTTCTCTATATATTGCTTTATAATTAATTAGTTTCTACTTCTCATCCCCTTGCCTACCTTTCTTTTAGTTCCACGTTCTATTTTTTTAATATCTACTTTAACCAACGACGGGTATACCTAACCAAGTTAAGTTTTTTCTTCGTATATAGTTTAATAAATCATAAATGGCAAGTTCTCTTCTTGACGTTTATAAAGATTAGTTTAGTAAAAAAAATGTCTTACAATTTGATCAAATTTTGACTATATAATATGAATCGAATTATAAACTTATGAAGCGAACAAAATGAAATGGAATAGAACGTTTCAACAATAATTAGTATATAACAAAATCATTTGGTTATTGTGCTTTGGAGTTTGTTTAATCTTAGTCTACATATTTTCAACAAATCTTAAACTTAGTTTCCTTAAAGTTATATTTTATCGAAATTGTTTAAGTAATAAAATAAAATAATTAAGAATGTTAATAAATAATAAACAAGTTGTATTAAGTAAATTTAAAAATTTACTAACATTTGATATGTCATAGACTAAAATTGAATAAGTTAGAAAAGACAAACACGAAAATGATATTTTGAACTTATGTTTTAAAGATCGATGATACAATATGAGTGAGAAATAAACGCTAATAATATAAAAAGATAAATTGCAAAACTCCATCCAATTATCTCAAACTTATACATATTTTAAAATTTGACCCACAAACTTATCTAATCATAAAAATTGTAACATTTGTATACAAATTCAAAGCTCTCGTTTTTTACCATTCAAAGTTTAATATCTACCCAACTATCATATATTACGAGTGGTTTTTGCTATTTGTCTTAAAATAAAAGAAATCGGGTGGTATAATATATATATATATGTGCGTGTATGTATGAATGAATGATTGAAATGATGTTGGAGAAAAAGGGAAGTGAAAGTGGGGTTGAGGACAGCTAAGTACAACCAAGAAATGGTGTTTGACATTTTCAACAAATTGTTCTTCTTTCTTTTTGTTTAATTGATTCCTTTGCTCGTGACACATTTAACACTCTGTCTCATCTCCCCCTTCTTCCCCATTACTTGTGAACCAAACTAACTTCATCTCCTTTTTCCTTAAACTATACATATACATATATATATATACACACACACATCATATTATATGATTTCCTTAAATAATAATTATGTAGGCCAATCGTGATCTTTACATTTAAAACATATATTAAAAAAAAAGTTGATTATATCAATCATACTAATCCATATATAAACGTAAATGTAAAGATACACACTTATGAAGAAAGACAACATAACTTAGGAAGATGTCAATATAAATAAAACTCTTAATTTAAACTATGTTACTAGAAAAAAAAAGCATTATCATTAACTTGATACAAAAAAAACCTATTAAAATCGCTAATATGTTTTCTAAACGTATAATGTATTATTTGTATGTATAACAAAAAAAGAAAAAAAAAAGAATATAGGGGTATATTTATTCAAATTATAATAACATATTACAAAATAAAAAAAAAATTATTTAGGAAGAGAAAAAAGTAAATTTGAAGAAAGGTGAACTAACAAGAGATGGTTTGAGAGGTGAGAATAGATAAATGGTTGATAGTTAATTTGGATATATTTGTAATAATATAAAAACGTTGTTATATATTTAATTATTAATTTTACAATTGTTAACCATTAAAAATATTACTTTTAAAGTATAAAAAGTACATGCAAGTTTTTATAATTTTCCTACCATATTAATTAACTTTCGAAAACGAGTTAGAAAATAACTTTATTGTTAGTTTTAGATAAAAATAATTAGAAACCGTTCCAGTGAAGATTATGTAAGACTATAATAATCATGTTTCTCCAATTTTCTCTTTTTCTTACTTCAATCTATGACCCAATGCTTCTCACTATTTTTCCTTTTTCCTATTTCTTGTTGAATACACTTTTCATCCCCTTTTTGTTTAAATGTTTGACCTCTATTTATTAATTAAGGAATATAGACTATAACAAGCAGAAAGAAGAATAGAATCACTAAAAGACGTTGGTACTTAAACTTTTTAGTATCATTGTGTATTAGTAGTTGAATGTGTGTTAATAGCCAAATATCCTCCGCTATTCATTTTGTTCAGTTTAGGAGGGAGGGATTTGATTTTGAATTTGGTGAAATTTATATGATATATTTAAAAGTTTCATAAATACTCTTGAACTTAAAAAAATATACAAAATGTATTAATCTTAATTTTATATCAATTTTTTCATCAACCAAAATCAAAATTAAAATTTTAAGTTAAAATTATAGTTTTAAATTTATTTAACTATTGACGTACCATAATAGATCACGAACACAACTAATCTCAATAGTTATTTGTTATAATTAATATACATTTAATTGTCAAATAAAAAAAATGTATTTAACTATATATTAACACATGAGGATAGTTTATATTAATGTGTGATTTCTTTTACTAATTATTGTTTTAGTTTGTTTTAAGGAGATTTTTTTGCTTGAAACTTCGTAAGATTTTGGGTATGTTTTAGTCAAGGTTTAAAATGTTGATGTTAATAGATAAATCAAGATGTTAATTGTATAGAAAATTCAAATAATATTTTTGAAAAAATTATAAAAACAACAAAATAAATTTAAATTAGTAAATA
Organism: Cucumis sativus; assembly: GCF_000004075.3. Classification (NCBI taxonomy): domain Eukaryota; kingdom Viridiplantae; phylum Streptophyta; class Magnoliopsida; order Cucurbitales; family Cucurbitaceae; genus Cucumis; species Cucumis sativus. Next base: position 15,629,149 of record NC_026655.2, on the reverse strand, counting down.
AATGTTTTATTATTTTAAAATAAACAAACATTCAATTATTTATATTAGTGTCATTTTTTATGTTTAGTTTATGTGATTCGAAGATTTTTTTAACGATGCAATATAAATATCGATTCACCTTTCTATTGATATCGAACTCATGAAAATATACAAAAATCAATGAAAATATCAACATATCCATAAAAACTTTAAAACTATAGTTTTAATTTTTTTTGTTTGAGTGCTAAGAAGTTTGGTATAAAAATAAATTAATAAGAATATTTTTTTAAAATCTTTTTTTTAAGTTTAAAGGTATTTATTAAACTTTTCAATAGTAACAAAACTTTTACAGATTTCATCTAAAACTATCTATAATGATATCTTAGAATCATTTTTTAAAGTTTTATAGCATTTCCTAAACTTTTCAAAGTTTTGAGGTATTTTTTTTAATGTAAATCACAAAATTGTGGAATAGTTTCAATAATTCAAACATTACATATATATATATATATATACATTGGATAAATATATAATTGAATTTGAAAATGTAGAGTTCAAAACAGATTACAAGAGGAGACAAGAAGAATTAAAGAAAAGGAATTAGCCAATTAGGAGGGCTATCAAAGCACTTCCCCACTCCTCCATTAACCTACGCCCAACTACCCAACTCATGACCTTACTTTATTGCACAATCTATATTTAACATCTAATTGGTCTTCCATCAAATTGGTTTAAGAATACAAAGTTAAATGGGATTATCTACATGTAGAAGGGAAAAAAAATCTATTCAATCAACTAACTACTAGAGATCACTTGAAATAAATTAATCACAATTACTGGTAGTTGGAACAATTTTAACTTTTGTTTTTGAAAACTTAGGAATGTTAGTGTAACTTTTGAAAGTTCAAGTATATCATAAACCAATGTACACTCATACACTAATGATAGTTCTGTTTTTTGTTTTTCTCTTTTTAATTGGAAGTTTCCATTTAATGCCAAGCAAAACGTCCTTTTATTTGTCCGTTTTTCTATTTGAGAATCTCCTCGTTGTCCCTTATATATGCTTCTAAAAGTTTTATTGATCAAATTTGATTGTATTCAATTAAATATCATTTGGGCTAAAATTCAATCTTAATTTAGCTTAAATGTTAAATAAGGTACACATCCAAAATAGTTGAGCCCAAGGATCAGTTCTACAAGCGAACCAAACTCAAGCCCATAAAGTCTTCTAGTGAAAGCTCTATGAATAAAGGAGTTCTCCTTTATTTTGGTGTCATAAATTTTACATGTCTTGAGAGAACTTCCCACAATCATAAGACTTTAACTCTTGAACCTGATAATCTGATCACACAATGCAGACTTAGGTTCCTTTGAAGATATAAATATTCTTTTAAAACTTCAACTTCAAAAACATCATGTACTTCAATTTTTCAAAATTGTGTACATATCCAATCGTAAGAGAACCAAAACTATAAATTGAACTGCATTTACATCAACACATTTAACTCCATCAACTCCAAGTATAAATATAAATTTTATCTTGATTTAACTCTTAACCATTTAATCTAATGTCAAACAAGATCATGAATTTTAAAAATATATATTAAATATTGTTAGAAATATATATATATAAATTTAAGGATAAAAATTGTTAAAAGTATAAAGGTTTATAGATGAAATATATATACAAACTTTGAGGTCAATAGGTGATAATAATGATAAAGGGATATTCTTTGAGAAATTTCCTCAATTGTTTTTCCATTTTGTTGAAAGGGGCCCAAGGAAGCCCATTTGGGAAGCATTAAATGGGCCTGACTATACCTTATTGAATTCACTGGATGGGCTGGAATTATTGTGCACCCACTAAGGGCATTTTGGTAAATCAGTTGAATCAATTTGGACCAAATTTTTATATTATTAACTCTTAACTTTATCAATTTCCGTACTGTAGTTTCTTGAAAAAGAGAAAACAATATCACATTATTTCTTCTTGGTTATAGCTTATAGCTAAAGCCATGGTGTAGCTTAGTTTTCTCAAGATCATACATAATTGGTAGATCCAAAAATTTCGTTAACGATGATTATAAATTCGATTTAGAGGAGGATTGTGAATAATTTTACAATCGAACAACTTTTTATTTTGTGTTATTTCAGTTCTAATATATATACATGAATTATAAAGTTAAGGGAGGCTCACGTTCATTCGAGACTATTTGACCCCTTGCTTTGACATTAAGATATGATGCTAAGTCTATGTTTGGCCCACGATATAAAACTATAGAATTAAAAAATATAGTAAATTATGGACTTTCACAATTTTTCATTATTTTTTAATCATAGATCCCACCTAAACCACACGTAAAATGAACAAATAACTCGTGAAGATTCTCTTTCTTTTTTTTTTCAATTTTAGTTTTCAAAACTAAACTACAACTTTCACCCCATTTTAAATATTTTTTAAAAAATTATTATTATAATTTTTGGATAATATGTCAAAATAATTAGAGATCAAAATCATTTGAATTGGTTCGACTCAACAAAAGTCTTGTAAAAATTTATTTATAATTTTAAGTATTAAATAAAAAAAAAAAGTAATAAGTAGTTCGTTTAATTTTTTATTATTTGGAGGGAATGAATATATAATTTCTTTATATATACATACACGTAAAAGAAAAAAATCAGTATATTGACACATAATAAAATTTTAAAACATGTGATTATACATAATTTAAAATTTTAAGAGTACGTATACCTAACGTACAAAATATAGAATTTAAATATACATTTTTTTCGTTTATCATTTTAGCTCGAAGTCTTAAAACTTATTTAGATTGACTTTAAAAAAATGTTTTTTAAAAAATAAAACTCATTTAATAAGGTGGTTTAAAAAATAAAACTCATTTAATAAGGTGGTTTAAATATATATGGTATGTGTTCATAGGAAAGCAATAATTATAACTAAATGTAACTCTACTTGACTTTCACTTTTGCATGATCCTTTTGTTATATGGGTAATTGTAATAGATGACCATTTGATATAATAATTAATGGTATAGCAACGTTTTAAAAAAATTACAAATATAGCAAAACTATCGTTGATAGACTTGTATCACTGATAAACTCGTATGATTTATCGGTGATATACCAATTTTTATAACATGGTCTATCAGTGATAAACTCTATCATGGATAGAATTTCACAAATTTTGCTATATTTGCAATTTTTTAAAAATGTTTCTATATACTTAATTATTTTAAATTTAATTGCTAAATTTGCAACTATGCATTGATATATTTATTTTGAAACCTATTAGATCTTTTTTTAATATTGCTTAACTAGAACTTTAGTAAATTTTATCTTATTATGTTAATGCAACTGTAATCAAAACTATTGTTATTGAATGTTCATTTTTTTGTCATTACATTGTTATCATCAAAATCAAAATCAATAAAGTTAAGAATTTAAACTATAGGTGAAAAATATTTTTAAAAAATCAATTAAAAATTTGATATATGATAAATTTGGAATGTACAATTTTAAAAACACAAACACAGATATTAGACATTAGATTCTGATACACTGAGTATGCCAATGGATACAATTTTTAAAAATAAAAACCTAGAGGTATATTTAATAACAATTGGTTCACCTAATCGATTTCTTTATTTTGTTTTTGTTTATTACTTTCAACCAGTTATTTCAAAAACCATGTCTAATTTTAAAATAAATAAATAAACAATTTATAGGCTTCACTTCCTTATCTTTTCATTTTTCGCTTTGTTTTAAAAAAAGAAACTTTGTTATCTATTTATTTCCAATGTTTTAAATAACAAAATCAAATTTTGAAAATTAAATAAATAGCTTTTAAACTTTTGTTTGTTTTTTTTTTCTTTTTGAATTGTTATATCAAACAAGACCATAATTTTATTTTGTTTTTAAAATTGGACTAAAAATTCAAATATTTAAATAGAAATAATAAAACTCGAGAAAACAGGTTAACCATTTGCAAAGAATTACCCAATGTTTGTAAACATAATTACTAAAAGAGGAAATGAATAAAAAAATGTTTAATTGGTTTAAGAATCATATGAATTCAATAGAGTGAGAATCAATTTGAATTAAGAAATATGAAAGTTATATGCAAAGGAACAGAATACATAATGTTCTATTAAAAACCCAACATAAACTTACAACTAGGAATTGGGAGAAAAATAAAATCCTCAAAAAAAGAAGACTAGAAAATAGGTAAAAGAAGGAAAACCAAAAAGAAATATACATAAACAAAAAAGAGGGCAAAATACAATTCTACTCTAACAATTGATGTTATTGAGAAAGTTAAAACAAGATCATGGGATATATCATTAAAATCTCTCTCTCAAACAGATGACCTGAGCTCAATGCTTTGCTTTTAACTTAACAAGTGAAAGTCCTGATCAAAATTTACTTTCTCTTTTGACGATGATGAATAAGAGAGTTATACTCAAAGAGTATGATCTGAAAATGGTAGAAGGAAACCTGTATAATTCATATTCACCTCACGCCGTCCCACCTTGATTGTTGTTCAACGCTTTCTGACTTTCATGTAGCAAGTGCAGCAACGGCTCGTGAAGACGAGCGGAGCAGACCCAATGAAACTAATCTTTGATTCAGTCCCTACTTTCAATCATTTGATGAACAAACTATTTCTTTCCAAATCTCAAGCACTTGTTATGTTTTACTTCCGTAATGCTTGGAGCAGAAGTCAGTTGTCTCGTTGTCTGTTTAGCTGAGAGCTTCTCCATTGCATTAATGAACCTGCGCAAGTGCTTAATGTACTCAGGATACGTTTCCAGGTTACAATGTCCCCCGCCTTTCACCCATAATGGATCATATTTTTCCTTCGCAAGCTCCCACAGTCGTTTTCCATGAGACCAATCGACAATATCGTCATTTGTTCCCTGCATTTTATCAAATTAGCACGCTTGCATCGTCCAACAACACTAAAAGGGGCAAAGAGGGAGATGGATAATTTCACTTACATGTATAACCAAAACGGGACATGACACCAGCCTTATTTTGTCTATGTTCTGAAAAGAGTAGACAACGATAGGTGATTGGGTTGTCGGTATAACACAAATGAGAATCAAAAGAACATATATAAACCACGTGAAGCTGACCTTGAAAATGTCAAACCAAAATGTCATTTTGACAGGATACAGTACTCGAATGCCTGAAAGTATGGCACTGTGGAGAACAACGCCTCTTAATCTTTGTAGTCGAGACGCCAAATGAAGCGTCGGTCCACTCCCCACAGATTGGCCATATAAAATCAATTCTTCTTGCTTGATCCCATAATCACTCTTCAAACAATTGTAAACAGCTTCTATATCGTAGTAAGTATTGAATTCAGATGGCTAGCAAAATAAAAAATGGACCATTTATCAATAATGGAAAAGGAAAGAACAAACAGACATAAATGTAATGGACCAGTTAGATGTATAGAAGTAAATGTACTGTTTCCAAGGACCCAAACAACTTTCTTTATCGACCGCCATCAAAGATGGCCGGGATTAACCACGGAAACATCACTTTCATGCAAGTTGCAACCAAAAGAAAGTGTGCACAACAAGATCAAAGGCATAATAAATTTTTGGAACCCATAGTTTCACAGGAAAAGCGCTTCAAAAGTTCTAAAGCAGTGAAAAGAAATACAGTTGCTTACCTTACCAGAAGAACCTCCATATCCCGAGTAGTCATAGCTGAAACGCAGCACAAAATGTTATTGGTAAATCTTCTGTAAATGAAAAACAGCAATATGCCACAATGAATTGAAAGACAGTGGCTGCAGATATAACTAAAAGAACACTCGAGTTCTGGGATGGCAACATTTTGAGTCTAATTTCCTAACAAAGTGCTCATGTGAGTTTTAATGAGCTAAATCACTGGAGGATTTTTTTTCTTCTGAAAAATATGTAAATTTTAACACGAATCATGCCAAAACAGAATGCACATAGTACCACTTTTGAAGATTTTCAGAATTTTCTCTACAATGATGTGACAGTTTTGGCTCTTTCTTTCAACTTTTTGGCTGGAATATAACTCACAATACAAAGAGACATGAAATGATGGTGTACCACAGTCTTCGAACTAAACCAATAATGGACTCCATCATACCCAAGACAACGTCTAGTCATTCGACCAATACAGAAACGATGGTGCTGACATTCAAAAGCTCTTGTGAGGGAAATTATTGGTAGCAAGAATAAGGCCAGGAAAATCACATAACGAGTAATGCAAATTTTGAATTTGTCACAGATTACACAAACCAAACCCAACAATATAACCCCAGAACAGAAACAGAAAACATAAAGAGAATTAAAACGTATGCCATAGTTGGACATGATAAACAAGAATCAGAAATTATCAAAAAAGCAAAAACCAGAGAGACAATTCGAAATCCAGAAAACCCACAAAACCAATTTGAAAAGAACCATCAAATTTCTGAGCGAAAAAACCAAAAGGGTACCTCATGATGTTAACGCGAAGATGAGCTCTGAGCTCAACGAAGAGATCGTGCATCTGACCGAGGTCAGCGGCATTCCCGTGGGAATAAAGAAGCGTAAACCGGGCATAAGGGTGTTTCCAGAAGGTAGCAACAACTCTATTACCGGCCTTAGTATCAAGCAAATGAACGCTCATATTCCTTTCGGCAGAGACGCCGGAGAAGGCAAGCCTCCCATCATCTCCTCTAAAAACGTCATAGGTTGGAGGGTCCGGTGGGAAAAAGGCAAATTTCGCAGCCACACTACCGGTTACATTTCCCATTAAGGTGAAAGAATCCGTAAATTGGGAAATGAAATTGGTAATGGTTCAGGCATGAACCAAGCTCAACCCTCGACGTGAGGTTGGAGATTTTTGCGGATTTTCTGTTGGGATTTGGAAGGTAAATAAGAAATATCTAAAAAAAAATGGAGAAAAATCGTAAATGAGTTCTAATTTTAATCACAACCCTTTACTCTGGAGATCGTGAAGGTTAGAGTACGTAAATGAAAGAGGGCAAACGGAGAAGGAAGAAAGAAAGAAAGAAGGAAAAACATAAGAAGGGTGGGATCAGAGAGAAGCAGAGAAATGAAGAATGGGTGTAATTAGAAGGGAGAACCCATTTTGGGGAGTTTAGAGGGAAAAGAGAAGAAGGGGTAACTTGGAAGAAAGAGAGGGAAAAACAGAGGACGAGTGAAGAAGAAGAAGATGATGATGATGGTGATGATGATGATGATGAAAATGGAGGGTTGAGATATGGTCAAAGGGTGGTGGTAGAGAAAGAAAGAGAGAGAAAGAGAAAAAATGAGAGTCAGACATTCCTGAGATATTGCTTTGGTGACAGTTGGTTTCCCCGCCTTGGAGATTGAGTCAATTTCACAACTTTCTTCCTCCATAATTACTCTTTTCTCCTCTTCTTCTTTATCTCTTTATTTAACCCAAAATAACACACAACAAAAATTCATCATTCTTTTTAAGAAAATATTATCAAAAATACATCGTTAACCAAATATTCACCCTTCCTACCAAAAATTAAATGTAATTAATTTAGTTTTGTTTAAAGAACTGATCATTTTTTTCTATTTTTTAAAATTATTATTTTAAATATTGTTTTACATCACAAAAAAAAACTTCTAAAATATGATCTTTAAATATGAGAGTTGTTTTAAGGTTTTTCATTCTCTAAAATATATTAGAAGCTTCCACCTTGCTTAAATTAGGATGAGATCAAAATATGCATTAAACTCTTTATTCTTCTCTTTCAATATCTAATTACGTCTTAGACAAGGGAATTCAATCATAAGTCAAACTTAATTTTTTTAAAAAAAAAAACTTTTTCTCTAACCATTTAAATTCTAGAAATTTAATATTATAATACTTTTAAATATAGCAAAATTTCAAATTATATTTTATAAATATTTAAAGTAAATCTGTATTATTAAAAGAGTGATCGGTAATTATAGATGGAAAAACAAATGGGAAAAATGAATCGGAGGAAAATAGCATTAAGAAAAAATTAGTGAAATGGTGCTTTTAGTTGAAATAATTTTTTGATTACTTCTTTAGATTCCAATAATTTTAAGAGTCATGATTAGACTTCATTGGAAGGGGCGGCTGCTTAAAGCACTTTCTTACCTTTGGATATTGATTCCGTATGGGAATATTGTATTGAACCATCTCAAATAAATAATAAGCATTCTCTTCAATAAACTCAAAATATTAACAATATGATTTTATATTATATTAGATATAAAAAATTAAATCAATTTGTCAGTTTATCACTAAATAATATGAATATTTTGTTGCTTTTGTGATGTGACTAGATTTTATTCTATTTATAATTATTTTCTGTTTAAATATTTACGAAGTATTATTATACACTTAAATTACTAAATCATAAAAATGTTATAAATTATAATTACTCTAAAAAAAAGAAGTATGATTATTGATATAAAACCTTTTAAAGTAAATAGATAAGTGCTTAGGAAAATATCCTCTGTTTTAATATAAGATAAATTAGATAAAGTTAATTTAATGTCTTTAAAAGTATGGAAATATTCTTATTCATTTTTTAAACTGATATATTTTTACAAAAATTGAATAAAGCATACCACGTATTAAAATATTAAAATGAAGTAATAACTAGTTGCTTAATTTCTTAAAATAGTTGTAAATATTATGATTAAATTCAAGATATTAAAATATATAATAACGTGTTTAAAAAATTACATAGATAGCAATATATAAACAACAAAAGTTTATTAGCTGTAAAAATCTATGGGTGTTTACAATTCCTTTTAAAATATTGCTACATACTTTCATTTCTATTTCTAAAATTGGTGTTCATTGTAATTATTCTAATTTATTGCTACACTTTACAAAATTAAATTCTTACTAAAAATTATATAAAAAAATACTACTTTTGAATTTTATTTTCAGTTTTTATTAATTTTACTAAGATAATGATAGATGGGAAAGAATGACAATAAAGTTTATTGAATTGAGTCTCATATAGATATGTATTCTTAATCTTAAAATTAACCTAATTAAAATTAAATGTTGTTACACTTATCAATTTAAATGATGAAATTCTCTCTTGAAAATGAAAAAAAGGAAAAAAGAAAGGGTAAGTTAATGAGAAATTCAAGGTGTGTGGGGGCTAAAATAATGTTAATTTTCAAAGTCTAAAAAGCAAAAGAGAGTCAAAAAGAGAGTCCTTAGACTGCTTGGAATTTGCTGCACCAAACCAAAGAAAGAAGAAAAAAAGATGCAACATTTGCTTAAAGATCACAACACATTGGAATAAATGAATTCCCTAGAATGAATAATAACATTATGAAAACTTTTCAATTAACAACAACAGCAACATATTATTAGACCACAGAAAACATTACCCATTATTAACTTTTATATTCTATAGTTTTATGATAGTATTTAATAATCTAATAAGTTGAGGAAATCTAGGGACGTTAGAAACCACATACATGTGATTAATACCCTTTTTCCAATGCAATTAACTAAGAGATATATATAGCTTTACAAAAAGAGATAAAATGGAGGTTGTCTCATCAATTAATGAGAATTATCAAAGTTTGAGATAAAAGAAAGAGAAGTCAAATCTAAAACAATTATGGACAAAAGTGATTTGAGTATCTGCTCTTCTTCCTATGTTTTTTCCCTTTTTTACTTTATCAATTATGGGAAGTGACAATTTTAGGGTTTGTATTTATTTTCCAACAATCTAAAAGAAAAACTATTCAACTACAAAATGTTCTATTAACAATGATAAATTTTACGTCGTTTCTTACTCTATAATTCTTGTATTGTGAATGGTTATACTAAATAGTATCTTTAAATGAACTTTTGTGTGAATGTGCCTATCATGTCTTAAAAGACTCAATTGCACAAGATCTTAGAAAAACTTGTGGTACTATTTTAAAACAAAAATGTGATAGTTGATTATATATATATATATACACTAGAAAATGTGATTGGTTGATTAATAACAGCAAATTAAAAATGTATATAGTTTCCCATATCCTTAAACTAAAAATTATTTATTATTTTTATATACTTATTATTTTAAAAAATTTATTTCTAATCTTAAATTTTAAAATTATCCAAAAAAAAACAAAAAGACTCTATAGTTTAATTAGTAGAATATTATCTCGTTCAAAACTAAATTCAAACTATGAATGTTACACGGAAAACAATAGAAGATATTACTTACCATTCATTTTAATTAACTCAAAAGATCAACTATCTATACTACCGTTCACAAAATTGATTCAACGTCCAACAAAAGAAATCTATTGACTTTGGAATTAGCAAATCTTTTTGTATGAGAATCATGAACTCATTTGAAATAGAAAGAGTGTAAAAAAGAAAAAGAAGTTCTTCCAACTTTGAAGTTTTAGAGTTTCAATTCATCTACAAGAAAACCCTCCAAATGAAGTCTCTATTTATAGGGGTAATTTTGTAGGAGGAACTATAATTACTAACAACTTTAGAAATAATAATTAACTATATGACATCTTTTAAAAGAATTGTAAATATAGTCAAGTCTATCGGCAATTGATTTCTATAGTTGATTATAGTTTATAGGCAATAGTCCAATATTTGGAACATGGTCTATGCATGATAAACTTCTATCTTGATTGAATTTGACAAATTTTACTATATTTACAATTTTTCAAAAGATATTGTTATATACTCGAGTATTTTGAATCTAACTACTATATTTGTAGTTATCTCTACTATTTATGGAAGTTTTCATGTGTCTTACCCTATGAAATTGGATCCAAAGTTCGCCATTGGTCTTAAAGTTGGATTAGGTTCAACTTTTTATTTTGTCCAAAATTTCACCATGGCATAAATTAGATTAGACTTTGGACTCTCACTGCTTTAATTACCCGATCCAATCCAATACTTTATAATTTCAAATGGCACCCATCAGATGAATCTCTGGCCAAATAATTCATAGATTATGGTCTAGGCTTAATCTTTGTTAGATTTGAGAAGCGTATCAATACTATAACTTGATGGCTAGAAAAGGAACACGTGACACTTTTTTTTTCTCCAAATTTTAATGTAGGGGCACAATAATTTTTAATCAAACCTAAATATAAAAGAATGAAGTTTCACTCCTAGTTTATACTATATATATATAAGGAGCTACTTACTTTGTTAGTAAATGTATATACTTTGTCCTACGTTCATGTCAATTTTTGTACGTGAATCAATTAATGAGAATTAGTTGAAGTGGATTTTGAGTTATGTTGGTTTTTTCTCAACAAAATTTCGTTGGATGTTGATAAAATGTTAAGTGAACTAAAATTTAGGTATACTACAAACAAAAAATTCCAAAATGTGTAGGGTGTGGTAGGGTATAGATGGAATTTACAATTGAAAAATATACCAAATGGAGATCCCCTCACGTGTGAAAGTCACACAACAGTTCCACAAATTGGCGGTTATCCAATAGTGTCTCTTCCCAAATTCAGTTATTCCAATCCTTTTTCTTTACCCTTATTCCCCTTCTTCATATATCATTTATAAATCCCTCATCCCCATCCCCATCCCTTCTTCTAAAAAAGCAATGGACGAACACACAGTAACCTCCGATGAAGATCTCGGAATCAAAATCTACACCTCAACACCCCCCAACGAAGAACCCCCCTCCTCCGGCGGTGGCGGCCGGAAAAGGCGAGCAATGGCAAAAGGAATGCAAAAAACACTCTCAAAAACCTCAATGCTAGTAAACTTCCTTCCAACCGGCACTCTCCTAACCTTCGAAATGCTTCTGCCGTCGGTCTCCGGGAAGGGGGAGTGCACGCATGTGAACACGATGATGATAAACTTTCTCCTGGGCTTATGCGCTCTATCGTGTTTCTTGTTTCACTTCACAGACAGTTTCAAAGGCGTGGACGGGAAAGTTTATTACGGGATCGTGACGCCCAGAGGGCTGGCGGTGTTCAAGACGGGGGTGAGGGAGGTGGAAGTGCCGAAGGAGGAAAGGTTTAAAGTAGGGATAACGGATTTTGTTCACGCCATTATGTCTGTAATGGTATTCATGGCGATAGCGTTTTCGGATCATAGAGTGACCAATTGTTTGTTTCCTGGACATGTGGCGGACATGGAAGAGGTTATGGAAAGCTTTCCTTTGATGGTGGGAACCATTTGTAGTGCTTTGTTTTTGGTGTTTCCTAATACTAGATATGGTATTGGTTGTATGGCTAATTGACTCTATTACCCTTACCTTTTTTTTTCTTTTTCTTTTTTCTTAATTTTTAGGATCTTTTTTTTTTAATTATTGTTTTAATTTTACTATTTTGTTCTTTATAGTTTAGAATTTGTTTCACTTTAATAATCACATATTTTTATTTTTATTTTTAGTTGTTATTGTTTAGTTTCAGTAATCTTCCAATGTTTAGTCATTAAAGTTTATTTTCATCCAAATTGGTTGAACACAATTTTGATAATTTAAAAAAAAAAGACTTTCTTTTTTTAAAAAAATATTGTGAAAACTGAACTAAGATTTTATTGAAAAAACTTTGAGGACAAAAATGAAATGATGATGATGATAGTGTTTAAATGCCACGGTAATTTTGTGTTCATTTTGCTGTTTTATTTATTTATTTTATGTTTCAAAATTTTTAATATGAAGTAAAATGTTATAAAAAAATTACTCAATTTACACTAGTGATGTGTATCAATTCATCGTTGATACACTTAAACAATCGACATTAATTATGGACATCTATCTAATATATATATTATAATATTTACAATAACAAAGATTTTTTTTTGTTTGTTTGAATCTATTATTAGATGGTTGATATATGAAATTACATCGAGATTTGCAACACTAACTCAAAATAATCATTTTGTTGTAAAAAATGATGACACAACACGAACATAAGAATTTTAAATAAAAGTATTCACTATTTTCAATTTGTTTGGTAACTGAATGAATGGATATGACTTACAACCCCACCAAATACGATTAAATTTGAAAAACTTTAGGTGGATAATATTAGATTGCTAGTAAGATCAAATATGTTTACACTACTGGTGATAGTAACGATATTAGAGCATTTATTTTCAATTAAAAATGATATATATTTATAATACTTTTAAAATTTTGGATGGATAGTTCCATTGTGAACACTACATTTAATAATTAATGAATTAAAAATCTCATTTCGTTCTTCCATCCCATAAGGCTATATAACTTTTATTTTATTTGACTTTTACTATCTCCACGAGAAGCGGATGAGTACCTTCAATATTTATTATAACTAAAGAACTAATCTATCCCATTTAAAAATTAAATTAAAATTAAATGTATTGTTACTATTAATAATTGTTATTATGCCAAAATAAGAGTGACTCATTCATATATAAAACCTAAAATGTATTACAAAATATGAGATTCACTGTATGATGTAAAATTTATGATTTGACTTTTGGGGTAATTAAACTCAATCAATGTAGGGTTGTTTAATTTCAATTAAATTTAAAAAACAGGCAGAAGAGTAATCTTAGGAGAGTAATCTCACACAAAATTTGAAATAAAATGATAATAATTTCACATTATTATATAATTTAGTGAGATGAAGACCAGAAATGCATGATTTTTTTAAAATATAATTTAGTGACGTGTCAGTCTACAATGGCAGAGCTGCCAAACTTCATCCTCAACAATCTCTACAAGAAACTCAGAAAAGTTTGATCTTTCAAATCAATAAATTACAATGACTTCATACATTAATCACCAAATTAAATAAAATTAGCATACTAATCAACGTCTTCTTCTTCATCCTATTCAGTTTATAAAACCAACAACAAACCTCCCCTAATTTAATTCAATCATCTTTCATTCAACAATGGCTTCCACAATAATCAATCCATTCTTCTCTTTAACCATCTTTCTTCTTCTCCATCTTCACTCCTCCCTCGGACAAACCGCCCCCGGAATGAAGGGCATTTACTGGTTTTCCGGTTCTGAATTTCCCCTGTCCGACATTGAATCCTCTCTCTTCACCCATATCTATTGTGCCTTCGCCGATCTCAATCCAAACACTAACCAAGTCACCATTTCAGCTTCAAACTCTGAAAATTTCAAAAGCTTCACTCGAATCCTTCGGCTCAAAAACCCAAATGTCAAAACGCTCTTATCCATCGGTGGCGGTGGCGCCGACGCCAACGCCTTCGCTTCAATGGCCAGCCAACCCAGTTCTCGCAAATCCTTCATCGATTCATCCATTTCCTTAGCCCGCTCCAATAATTTATCCGGCCTCGATGTCGATTGGGAATACCCATCAGACCAAGACCAAATCAACTCGTTTAAAACTCTCTGTTCAGAGTGGCGTTCCGCCGCCGAGAAGGAATCCCAATCCTCCGGCAAGCCCAGACTATTTCTCTCCGCCGCCGTTTTTCGATCCTCTAATTATTATGGTACACCATTACCCGCTTCAGATCTAGCCACAAAATTGGATTGGATAAACGTGATGTGCTACGATTTCTACGGCCCCGGTTGGTCGCCGAACTTCACAGCGCCACCAGCGGCTCTGCATGGGTCGAGTGGGCGAGTGAACTGCGACACGGGTATATCGTCGTGGATACAGTCGGGGTTTCCGGCGAATAAAATAGTGATAGGAATGCCGTTCTATGGGTGGGCGTGGCGGTTGGTGAGCCAGAGTAAAAATGGGTTGTATGCTCCGGCGAATGGAGCAGCGACGGGAACGGGAATTGACGGGGGAGCTATAACGTACAAGGGGATAAATGAGTTTAAAAAGAGGAACGGAGTAAATGGAGTGTATAACGCGACGGTTGTTACGAATTATGTCAGTTCAGGAACGACGTGGATTGGATATGATGATAAACAGAGCGTTGCGGCGAAGGTTGGGTATGCGAAGAAGAAAGGATTGTTTGGTTACTTTGCTTGGCAAGTTGCGGCGGATGATAATTTTAGTCTCTCAAGAATAGGTACCAATTTCATTTTACATGCTATTTATCTCAACAAATTAATCTATATTAATTCTATATAATATGTTATTGGGGTGGAGTGGAGAATTGTTTCAGTGTTTGCATTTTTTAAAAAGAAATATAACTAATATTTGTTTATGAGAATGAAAAAGTGGATATTTATTTGATAAAAAGAAGGTATAATTGGAATGAGTAGTTATGAGTATAATATTAATGATGGTGTGGGTATGGAATAATGCAGCTTCAACGACGTGGTCCGGATAGATTGGAAGATGAGGTGGATATATTTATGAATACCATGTTCCAATAGAACTAGTTAAATAAATAAATAAAAGAGATTGTAATTGGAGATTTAGAGTGGAGTTTGCAATCCCTCAATAATAATAATATACTTTCCTAATGATATATTATATTATTGTGTGCTTAATATATATATATATGGTTAATTTTATTTATTTGTCGATTAATTTGGCATTTTAGTGCATAAAATGGTTAGTTGGTGAAAATAATTAAAAACCTAATTTTCTTTGCAAATCAATATTAAACAATTGAATTAAGAAAAAACTGTTTTAAAAAAAAATCATTTTTGTTTAAACTATTTTTTCTAAGAATGATATAAAATACAGTTAAAACTCTATTTTGAGTGTTTCACTCTAGTTTTTTTCAAAATAACTCAGTCATTGTCTTTAAGGTTTGAGTAGTAATTAAGTTAAAATATAGCTTTAAATAATTCCTAATTAAACTTTTCTCTAATTTTGATATTACTAATATGGAATTTTATATTAATTTTTAAAAGTTCACTTTTGTTCTTCTAAATGTGACTTGTGGAATTGTATAATTTATTTTCAAGTTTTTATTAAGGGATCTTTTCAAGTATAGAACAAAAAGAGATGTAATATTTACATTAAATAGAATAATTTTGAAAAAAAAATAAAGCCCACAAGCTCACTGTACAAAATACCAAAAATGCTTTGTAGTTAATTGAAATCCAACACCTAATATATTTGGGAAACGATATTAAATTTGACTTAGATTTGTTTAACTATTCAAGATTTAAAAAATTACATAAGAATAGAAAAAGATGATTGAAAGCAAAAGAAAGAATATGTAAAGGAAGAACAAATAGAAACAAAAAAAACTATGAAAAAAAAATAGCGTAGAAGAAGAAAAGAAAAAAGATTGTAGAACGGAAGAGAAGAAAGACGATAATGAATGAGAAACCTAGAATTATTTAAAAATATTATAAATTTTATAGACATTTTGAGTTTATGACACTTTCTGTAAATGTTTTAGCCGTTAATTAACATTTTATTAATTAACAAAAATTTAAAGTATATATAAATAAATAAATGGAAGTTCATAATAATTCCCATAGATTCTGACGAAGCCAAGAGTGAATAATTAAAAAAAGTTGGAAGGTAATTAAAAAATATATATTTTTTAATATAGCAAAAGGAAAAAAAGAAACTGTACAAAATATAAAATATATATAGATGTTCTATTTAAGGCTTTTCGTTATATTTTTTATTTAATAGTTCCAATTTTTTCAATGAAAATTTCTCTTTAAAAAATGGTGAAAATAAAAAATCAAAAGAAAACTAATAGTATATAAGAAACACAAAGAAAACTAAATTTAAATAATAATAGGAGAAATTATCCAAAATGTAAAATTGAAATTTGAATCAATCCCTTTGAATAATCATTTTAGCTTCTTATAAAATTGTCCACAGAAAAGTATGGTAAATTTGAAGTGTTTAATTTAAGTCAAAATAGTTTTTTTTTAAAATTTATTTATATTTTTTATTTTTACGTAAAAATGTTGTTATTAATTAATTAATTGTCATTTTTTTAAAAGAAAAAGAGAAGGTATTAATATTTTTTTAAAAATCAATTCAAACACAGAGAAATTTGACGAAAAATATTTATATTTAGAATTAAATATAAAGATTAAAGTTTAACAATTAAAAAGATTGTGTGAGTCAAATAGTTTTATAATGTAGTTTGGAGTTGGGACTTAGGAAAAGTCAAGAGGTTTGAACAAATGAAGACTATAGTTTAACCCCCACATTTAATCTACAACTTTGTAACAAAAGTCTTTTCATTCTATTTTTCTTCCACCAACCATTTTTATTATGCCCACAATTCAACCAATCTCATCATTTTCTTATTTTGAATCATTCATCTAATTTTCTTAAAAGAAAATAGCAAATCAAAAAAAGTAAACCATTCGGATTAAGAATAGAAAAAATTTGAACTCCTAATCCTCCAAACCTTTTTTTTCAACACATTCACCATTTTAATAATACATATATATATATATAATTCATTTTTTAAAATCTTTTCTTTAAGTGCATAATTGAAGAATAAATCATCCGCATTTAAAATGATATTATTATTGTTTATTCATTGAATTTAGGTTTAATTTTCTAGGTATTCAACTGTTTCTAGATGAACTAAACTAAGAAAACAACAAATCAACTACTACCTCATATCCTCGTTACAAATAGAATATAGAATATAAACACGAAAAAAGTTTTTCTAAATTAAATAACAACTTTGAAAGAACGTCAAAGCTATAATATCATGAGCAATTTCATTTTTCTCTTTATAAAATACGAAAAAGAAATTAGAGATGATTTCACACTCCATTTTTTAACGGGTATCCTTCACCTTTTGCTTGCAACAAAAATAATGCTCTCTATCAAAATCATGATCTCAACTAACATGTCTCTAGAGTAAGTGGTCGAAGACCAATATACCCTTAAATGGTCATTCAATTGTTCTTTAATTTATTTATTTTGGTATATGATATTCTCTATAGTTCTCTTCTCATACATGTAGATTATTAATTTTGTAAGATATGTTTGAATGGTTTAGGCAAGATTTGGCATATCTAACCAAAGGGAAAGAAAAGAATAATATGCATTATACACATTATGTTTATAATACATATATGACAAAGACTAAATGGCTGCAGAATTGGTCAAATCGCTGACTGCTACATACACAATTGAAAACTAAATTAATTGCTGATTGGTTGGAACATCAGTGGTTCACTACATCCCATTTTTTATTTTTACCCTTTTTCAAATATCTTCTTTCAAAATTGTCTATTGTCAATGCCAAATGTATATCAATAATGTATCACATATATAAATAAAAAGTGTATCAATAATGTATCACATATACAAATAAAAAGTGTATCAAGAATATCAATTTTTACGTTTCGTCGCTTTGACTTTTCTTTTGTTATTTTTTGAAAAGTAATAAGTTTGAATTAGGGACCTATTTTTTTAAATTTGTTTGTCAAAAACTTCAATAAATTATTTCTAAAGGGTTTTTAAAAAATAATAATAATAAATAAAATGCTTACACTTCATAAAAAAAATCAATTTTCTCTACAATGGTTTTTTATATTTTAGGAAGTTAATCCAAATACAAGTTAGACACAAATATTTTCAAATTTTCAAATTAATTAATTGATTTGAACTTTCATATATTTTCTTTTAAATGGTTGTTAAATTATGAGTTTAGTTTCTTAAAATTTTAAATTTTAAATAATTATTTTAAATTTTATGAATAATTATGTCAATTTGGTTTTTTGAAGTATAGTTTCAATTTAATCCTTAAATTCGGGATAAAAGATATTTTTCTCATTTATGTTTTTAATACATTTATAAACTTCTAGTTTGTATTTTGTGTCCAACAAATCTACCCATTAATCCTTTAAGTTCAATATTTGGACTAAACTTTGTCAAAAATTAACCCTATCATTAAACTTCAATATATGGAGATAGCCAAATATATATAAATGCAAACCCCACCAACCCTAAATTTTCTTTTATTAAACATTAAAATAAGAACTTTAGAGAAATTTGACTTTGACTAGAGATGGACAAATGTGAAAGTTCACACAAATAAGTTAGAAGATAAGTATAGTGATGGATTTTGTTATTGTCATCTACTCGTTGTTATTATTATAATAAAGAATCTTCTACGTCTAGAAAGAAAGAGAATTACCATTTTAGAATTTCTAAGTTACGTATTTGATCTTTGAGTTTTATTAACATATCTCTTAATTAGTTTATATACTTAGAAGAATAAATCTACTTGATTTTTGAATTTTAAAATCTATATTTTAAAATTTTAACAAAATAAAAAGATACATTTTAAAAATTCACGTGCTTAAACCTGCATATCTTTCAGAACTTGAACTTAACACTAATTTTCGTTTAACACTAAGTTTCGTTTATATGATAAAAAAGCACAAAAATTGAAGATATTTTTTTTTACACAGTGATGCATCACCAAAAATCTATTGGTCAACCAATACAAGTACTATAGGTCACATTTATTTTTAAAAAGTGACAATCATAATTTCCATTATTGATAATGGACATAGTTTTCTATTGACAAATTTTTCAGAGCCCTCCATTGAAATTCATTTTTAAATCTTCAACATAATTTTATAAATACCCAATCTTTTCATTTCCCAATCAAAACAAAAACCCCTAAAAATCATGGCATTTCTCAGATTTCTTATATGCTCTGTTTTTGTTCTTACCTTCACTGCCCGAGCTGCCCACATGTCCCCGTCGCCGCCTGTCAAGGCCGCTTATTGGCCCTCGTGGTTTTCAGAATCTTTCCCACCCTCCGCCGTTAACACTGCTCTCTTCACCCATATCTATTATGCCTTTCTCATGCCCAGTAACCGTTCGTTTACTTTTGATTTGCCCGAAACTACCAGGGCGGAGCTTTCCCAGTTTACCACTTCTCTTCGGCGGAAGAATCCACCGGTGAAGACTCTGTTTTCAATTGGCGGTGGCGGTAGCGACAGCGATCTGTTTGCTCGTATTGCTTCCAATGCCAAATCTCGTCAAATTTTCATCGATTCAAGCATCAACACAGCGAGGAAATTTGGATTTGATGGGTTGGATATCGATTGGGAATTTCCTAAAGACACAACCGAGATGAAATATTTCGCCGATTTAATAACTCAGTGGCGGAAGACGATCGACAGGGAAGCGAAATTAACTTCACGGCCGCCGCTTTTGCTCTCTGCCGCCGTGTATTACGCGTCGGAGTTTCGGACTTACGGCGAGCCCCGGTCTTTCCCGGCGGCGGAGATTTCAAAAAGTCTTGATTGGATCAACGTTATGTGCTTCGACTATCATGGGTCCTGGGACACAACGGCGACTGGAGCTCATGCGGCATTGTTTGACCCACATACGAATTTGAGCTCCCATTACGGGCTCCGGTCATGGATCTCAGCCGGCGTGCCTCGGAGCAAGATGGTTATGGGAATTCCTCTGTATGGGAAATCTTGGACTTTGAAGGATCCTTATGTTCATGGCGTCGGAGCACCCGCCGTGGGTGTCGGTCCCGGCGACCAAGGAATACTTACTTATGTTCAGGTGACTTAAAATTTACCGTTGAATTCAAAATCGTACAACTTGCGTTATTTCTTAACTGGATGAATATAGTTAGAATCATTTATATACGATTGAACAGGTAAAAGAGTTCAACAAGAAAACACAGGCAACAGTAGTATACGATATACGAACTGTATCGGCATATTCGTATGTAAACACTTCATGGGTTGGATACGATGACATTAAGTCTACAACCACCAAAGTGGAGTTTGCTCAGGCAAATGACTTACGCGGCTACTTCTTTTGGGCACTCAGTTATGACAGTGGCGATTGGGAAATTTCCACTCATGGTTACTTCAATTCATCTAATGAATTAATTTCATCATTCTTTATTTATTTTTAGTTTTATAACGAATTAATGACATTTTTTCTTTTGTTTTATTATTTTTGCAGCTTCAAAGGCATGGGTTGAGGACCAATATTGAGATTTGGGATTCATCACCAATGCTAGGTTGTTTCAAATAAATGGCTTTCTTGGGAGCTGTATTGTTTTTGTTTAGTATTATATATGTGATGATCACCAAAATATTTAAATAACATATTATTAGAAAGCTAATATATTGATTGAAGTATTATGTAGAAATTTTGTTATTTAATGTAATTATTGGTTTATTTGAAAACATGATGTTTGACCTAAAATGTCACCATACAAATGTTTAGATTTGAATGGATTGGGATGAATGTGTTTTCACTTTCCAATCAAAATCAAAATAAATGTGCTCAATTTATTAATAACTATATTTATATGTTTTTTTTCTTCTACAAAAATTATATAAATATCTCGTAGTTAAATTATTTAATTTAAATAAAAATGGTTCGTGTAATGCATGTTTAGATTAACTTTTTAATTGTCGTTTTACCATTTTAAAAAGAGAGCTTGTAAATACTTTAAAAAAATCAATCTAAACATAGATGGCAATTTTACAACGTGGATTGTATAAAAAAACATCATCTAGAAGATCTAAAATTTAGGATTTAATTTTTTATATATTAAAGACTAATAAGTCATGAAGGATGAAAATGAATCTTATTCTTTGTTTAGCGAAACAACGTTGAAGTACTTAGACAAATCATTTTAATGGGTATACATGTTACTTTCAATACAACTAGACATAAGTGAATTCGATATCTTATTTGAAAATACTATTAAGAAAGATTCCAATAAAAGAATCTATAATAACTTGTCACTTGAACTATGTTTTGGTTGCGCTCTAAATCAAGAAAAATGAATCTCTCTTATATCGAATTAAAATTTTATCATCACCCACACATCCATGCATTTTGAGCTGTCAAAAAGAAAAATTGTTTGGTTAGATGTTCGTAATTCTTTGATATCTCTAAATCTATCTCTTCTATATTAAAAGAGACCATGGGGAAGAATATTTAGATATATCTTTTACCCCAACATTTTTCGTAAATTCCTGTTTTACTCTTTGTAACTTTTCTAGTATAGTTGTTCGTTTGGAAGACAATGATGTGTGGTTTTTTCAATTTTAAAATTTTAAAATAAATTTATTCATTTTAAAAAGAAAATTTTAGAAATATCAAATGAATTACGTTGTTTTTATCACAAAACGAGAATGATTTTAAATACAAAGTGATTTCAAATCTTGTTTTTAGTTCAAAAACTTTTTGACGAGAATGTCTTCATTTCACATAATTTAATAAATTTCTCACGGATCTTTTCGTAATCATTTCATTTTTTTGGTTTAGTTTTTGAAAATCAAGTCTAATTTTATTTTTATGTGTTACACCTATTTGCATCTTTTTTAAATAGTTTAGTTCTTAGCCAAATTTCAAAAACAAAATCAAAACCACATTTTCTAAAGCGATTTTTAGAATTGATTTGATTTTTTAAACCAATGATAAAATGTAGACAACAAAGAAGAACGTTGAAAATGGTAGTTTTCTAAAAAAATAAAGTTATGACATGAGATCTTAAGTAATCTTAACGTATTCTAATTTTCAATTAACAAATTTGAAAATCTATATTAGTAAATCCAAACAAAAAAATTTAAAGAATCATTTCAAAAATTTCTCAGTCCAAAAAAGTAATTAGTTCAAAATCATTTTTCATATTTCAAACCATAATATTTAAGATATTTTGATATGTTTGGAAAGGTACCGCTATAAAATGTTTAGAAATCTACCTGTTTCAGCAATGGTCCAATTCTTATCATATCCAAGGGCCCAAAAGAAGTACCCACGAAGCCCATGGGCCTTGGCAAACTTAACCTTCTCATCAATAGAACTCGGCCCATCATACCCAATCCAAGTGGTTCCCGCGAACGAATACGTCGAAACGGACTCCGTATCGAACACCACCGTGGCGCCATTTGCCGAATTAAAATCCAACACGTCAGAATAGATCATAACACCATCATTTCCTGGCCCCACTCCCTCCGCCGGCGCTCCAATCCCATGATCACAACCATTCTTCAACCGCCACGTCCTCCCGTACACCGGCAACCCCATTACCAATTTCTCCGGCGGAACCCCAGCCTCTATCCACGAATTTACGCCGTAGCTGGTGCTCAAATTGCTTGTTTTATCGAAGAGTTGAGCCTGTGATCCGGTAGCCGATGGCGTCCATTTTCCGAAGTAATCGAAGCACATTGGACTGACGAAATCGACGAACTTGGTTATGGCGTCGGCAGGGTACGATCTCGGCGGCGATTGAAAACTGGAAGCGTACGAGACGGCTGCCGATAAGCTCAGTGGAGCTCGGCCGATGTTCGAGGAGGATTCTGTTTCGATTGCTTGACGCCATTCTTGGAAGAGCAAAGACAAATTGGACATGTCGTCTGTGGAATTTGGGAATTCCCAATCTAGATCAAGGCCGTCAAAGCCGTAGAATCTTGCGTTGGAGATGGTGGAGGCGATGAAGGCGGAGCGGGTGGTCTGGGTAGCAGCCATGGCAGAAAATATGGGAACAGAGGAGCCGCCACCACCGATTGAGAGGATGGTTTTGATTTGGGAGTCGACGGCGTGAATGGTGGAGGTGAAATTTCTCATCCATTGGTCGTCGTTGGGAGTGATTATCAATTCGAAGGTTACGTTATTTGGCTCGAGGAATGCGTAGAAGAGGTGGGTGAAATGGGAGGTGGAGATTGCCGACGGAGGGAAGTTTTGGGCTAGCCATGAAAGCCAGTAACCGCCTCGGATATCGGAAGTTTCGGGCGATGATTCACCGGCAAGAACAGGGGAAAAAACAGAGAGTATTGCAACAGTAAGCAGAAGAAGAGAGTAAATGTGTGAGGGAATGAATTTGTGGATGTGGGGCATGATTGAAACTCATAAAAAGAGGGAATCAACGAGTGATATTTGATGCAAATTGTTTGAATTGAGGAAAATGAACATTGATTATATCATATTTGTGTTAGAAGCTGGAGGTAAGATTAATGGAATGCTCTGTTTGTGTTTGTATCGAAATTTGTGCTTGAGGCCGGCTGTGAGTGCGTTCATTACAATACTACTTTTCCAAACAAAAAGAAAAAAAAGCAAGTAAATTGAGAAGGGGACAAAGACGAAATTGTTTCTTTATATATCGACTTTCAAAGTTGAAGAAGCAATTACGAGTGATCAAAGATGAGGGTGGAGATAACGTCACCGTCGCCGGAACAGGCATGAGGTTTGTTTAAAGAAGCGCCGGCCAACCTTCTTTTGGAACTTAGTATTCGAAACTTATCTGCGCCGGAACACAAACTTTTTAATTATTGTATCCTTGTTTATTATTAATTGTAAAATGTATTATTATTTTACCTCCCATTAAGGTTTAAAATGTCCATATAATATCAACCTAAATATAAATGTATTAATTTTAATTTTAAGAATGAAATATATTTGTTAAAATATAAATTTCAATAGATGTTATAATTTTTTTTTTTATATAAAATTTAAATTAGGTAAGATGTCTATTATTTATATTAGTGAAACTTATTTTTATTTTTTAAGTTTAACTTATTTTTTTTAATATATTTGAAAAAATCAATTCATTCGTTATTTTTTTTTAAAATGTATTTGAAAAAATCAATTCTCTTGTTCTGTTTGATATGAAATATTGATGGCATAATTTTCTTTTCTTAGAATAGAGTAATTTAATAATGTGCCTCCAATGCAATTATATAGAAAATTTATCGATTAATTTTACTTAATTTCACATATATATATATGTATATTTTAATTATTTACTTTTCATCAAATTATTAAATTACATTTTCTTCTGACACTTTGGATGGACTTCTCATGATAAAAATTAAAATTGAGTTATATATATAATCTTAATTTAATACGTAAAAATAATTAAATAAGTTCCTTTTTTCATATTAGCAAATATTGTACTTTTTCTAAATAAATTTTAAACAGTGATCTAAATAGCTTGAAGCAACCTGTTTTATGATTGAGTTTATCTTTTAATAAAAGTTGTTTTGGTTGAATAAATTAATAACTTCAACCATTGAATTAATCTAAAAATTATTTTAATCCAGTTCAATCTAAAAAACACATCTAACACTTTTGTGTTTAATAAGTTGATGCCTTATAAACAATCTTTTCTATTCTCGAGTGGAAGGTTTGATACTCCTTCCCTACAATTGTTGTACTAAAAAATCAAACAAATCAAGAACCACCCACTAAACATTGTTTTGACCGTTTATTCAAACATAACAAAATTGAAATCTATCACCAGTTCTTTAATTTATCAAACCTTTAACTCTTTTGTCTTCTCGTGAACCCAACTAGATTTTAGTTTCCATTGTTGAAAATCCAAAGCTGGGTAAAGATTAAGATGCTTCTTGCATCCCTCACCCTCCATCTTTGTCCAAGAGAAAAAAGCTCCATAAAATACTGGTCTAGTGTAAGAGGAATTATGCCCCAGCTTCACCAAGAGATAATCATGGTTAAAAAAAATACCTTCCTTTATTAACAATGAATGGAAGAACTCTTCTCTCATTTTATTTATGAACAATGAGGAGATTTATAGGTGTATGTATAATCAGTTATCAAGGATAACAATAAAGAGAGAAAAAAAAACATTTTTAACTCCCATCTTGCACATATGAAGAGACAAAATTATGGCATTAAGTGGTTTAGTGAGGGCATCAGCAAGTTGATGTGAAGAGCATACAAGGAGTAGTTTGATGGATCCATCAACAATTCTATCTCGAACAAAGTGGTAGTCCAACTCTATATGTTTCGTTCTTTCATGAAACATGAGATTATTGGCGATGTAAATGGCAGCTTGGTTATCACAAAACACTACAGTTGGTGTATTTGTTTTTATCTGTAATTCTTTGAGAAGACTCTTGAGCCAAATAACTTCACAAGAAACAGTGGCCAATGCTCGGTACTCTGCTTCAGCTGATGACCGTGAAACTGTTTGCTGTTTCTTTGACTTCCATGATACAAGTGATTTTCCAAGAAAAACACAAAACCCGGTGACTGAACGACGGATATCAGGACATGATCCCCAATCAGCATCTGCAAATGCTTTTAAGGATAGATCATCTGTTTTGGACAGAAATATTCCTTGGCTTGGTGATCCTTTGATGTATCTCAAAAGATAATTAGATGCACTCATATGAGTTGTCAGGTTTTGCCATGAATTGGCTGAGTTTATGAACAACAAATGTGATGTCCGGTCTTGAAGTGGTTAAGTACAGAAGTTTCCCAATTAATCTTCGATAAGTACTTGGATCTTGAAGAAGGTCTTTGTCAGAGGCTTTTAACTTGATTGTCGGATCCATAGGTACTTATGCTGGTTTAGCACCAAGC
The DNA here is from genome assembly GCF_000004075.3 of Cucumis sativus. NCBI lineage: Eukaryota > Viridiplantae > Streptophyta > Magnoliopsida > Cucurbitales > Cucurbitaceae > Cucumis > Cucumis sativus. Next base: position 15,602,957 of record NC_026655.2, on the reverse strand, counting down.
AAACCAACTTCTTCTAGCAAGCATAGTGCATAGTGTCTTTGTGACAATAGGATACCAGTTGATGTACGAGCTAATTCAAGACCAAGGAAGAATTTGAGAGATCCCAATTCTTTAAGCAAAAACTTTTGATTGAGCACATTTCATAATCTTTGAATAAGATCAACATTTGAACATTTGCTCCAGTGATGATAATATCATCAACATAGACAAGTAGAGCTATAAAGCTAGTGCCTTGGCCTTTTACAAAAAGAGAATAGTCAGCCTTGGACTGTTGAAAACCTATTGAATTGAGGAATTGGGAGAATTTGGCAAACCATTGACGTGAGGCTTGTTTTAGTCCATATATAGATTTGTGAAGTTTGCATACCATTTTCTCCCCCTGAATTGTGAGGTTCGGTTTATAACCCAATGACAAGTCCATGTATACTTCTTCAAATAAGTCTCCATGAAGAAATGCATTGTTCACATATAATTAAAGTAGATGCCAATCTTTCGATATTGCTATAGTTAGCAAAGTTTTGACAGTCACCATTTTGGCCACCGGTGAGAAGGTTTCAAAATAATCAAGACCTTCTTGCTGTGTGTATCCTTTTGCAACGAGCCTCGCCTTATACCTTTCAATAGATCCATCGGCTTTGTGTTTAATTTTATATATCCATCTGTAATTTAGAATTCAGAAACGTATATGTCTTATTCTCATTGAGTCAAAGCAATGTTACATATTTATATAGAGAATAAACTAAACCCTAGAGACTAAGTAAAATTACAATAAAGGACATATGTATATATATATATATCATAACCGACATCCTACAGTATTCTTGTTGGCTGGTAGACTCCATGTTTGATTCGTTTCCATGGCCTTTCTCCAATCATCATGTATGACAGCCTCATGGTAGAAGTTTGGTTCATGTAAGGTAGAGGCTTGGAGTACGGAATGTTTAAGGAGTGAGATAGATTTTGGTATGATATGTACTGGTTTAAAGGGTATTTTGTGGAGCTTGGTTGGTGAGGTTGTGATGTAAGAAGATTGCAATGATAAGCTTGGAGATAAGAAGGTTGTTTGCCGATTCGAGTGGATCTTCTAACTGTAGGATTGTTAGAAGTCTCAGAAATATTTTGTTTAGGCTGTTGGGTTGATGAGGTACTATCATTGGTTGGGTTATTTGTGGATTGGACTATAGTCTGTGAGGTGCTGTCATTGTTTGTATTTGGTGAAAGGAGGGTGAGGGCATATTGGTTGAGGGATTCATGTGATCGATTGAGGATTCAGGAAAGACTTTAGGTAAAGAAAAACCTGGTAAAGGGTCTTCCATGGGCTGTGAGATGGTCGAATCTTTGAAATGAAAGACTTCTTCTCGAAATATTACATCCCTTGAGATAAAGAATTTTTTTGATCAATGTTATATAGTTTGTATGCTTTCATGCCTTGTAGATAGCCAACAAAGACAACTGGTATTGCTCTTGGTTGAAACTTAGAGCGATTGTGTGGCATAGTTGAAGCATAACATAAGGACCCGAACACCTTTAGGTTATTGTAATCAGGTTTGCTGTTGTTAAGCAGTTGGAATGGAGATTTCCAGTTCAACATTTTTGATGGAATTTTGTTGATCAAGTAAACAGCAGTCAGTATGCATTCTCCCCAAAAGGTTAGAGGAATACCTTATTGAAAAAATAAGGCTCTAGCTGTATTGAGTATGTGCTGATGTTTCCTTTCAACCATAGAGTTCTGTTGAGGGCAGCTCACGCAAGAGAACTGGTGTAGTACTCCTTTTTCTTTAAAGAATTCAGTGAACATAAGTTCAGGAGCATTGTCAGAACGCATATGTTTAATCGTTTTACCATGTTGGGTTTCGATAAGCTTAAAGAAATTAGGTATTATCTGTTTGACATCAGATTTTTGTTAAAGCATGAATACCCATGTAAAACGCGTGGCATCATCGACAATGGTGAGGAAGTATGTATGTCCAACATGTGTAGCAGTAGATAAAGGTCCCCAAATGTCAACATGTATAAGGTCAAAAGAATTTGGAGATACATGATTATTTGCAGAAAAGCTTAGTCTTCTTTGCTTTGCTAATGGACAAGTAGTACAAGTATGAGAAGTAAAAGATTTCAATTGTAACATGCTTTGTAAAGACTTTAAAACATCAACACAGGGGTGCCCAAGCCTTTGATGCCATAAAAAGGCATTATCACTATTTACAACACATATGGGAGATTGCGGATTGGAAGCATTTCTCAATTTGAAGACATATAGACCATATAGAAGTTCAACACTGCCAATCTTCTTCAAAGTGAACTTGTCCTGAATTACACGATTATTAGTAGAGAAACTAACATCCACAGGAAGATCTCTTGTTAAGGCACCGACTGATATAAGGTTGAATGAAAATTCAGAAATATATAAGACATTCTTCAGCTCTATAGATTCAGATAGTTTGATGGTGCCAGCACTTTTAACTTCAAAAACTTGTTTATTTGGTAAACTAATGGTTGTTGAGCATGGTTGAGTGGATGTAAAATAGGACTTGCAACAAGAAATATGGGTGGATGCTCCAGAATCAATTATCCATAAAGGGAATGAATAAGAAGTACCTGCTATATGTGAGGTAGCTATTTGGTTGGAGGCATTGATTTGGGACTGAAGCTGGTTGAGAAGGTTTTGACATTGGATTAATGCCTCTGCAGTGCTGATATTATTCACCATTTGACTGTTCTGTGTGGTGTCTTGAGAGATATTCTCACTGTTTCGAGTAGCTACTGAATTAACAACGTTACTGTTTCGTTGTTGCTGTTGTTTGGTCTTGTATCCAAGAGGATATCCATGAAGCTTATAACATTTATCTACTGTGTCCAGGAGTGTTGCAGTGGGTGCACATGGGTTTTTCTCTCCTTTGTCGATTGTTGGTTCCATTTTTGGATGAGTTAGAGGATACCACAAAGGCCATTGTTGGTGCTGTAGAAGAAAGAGATCCAATTGACCTTTGTTGTTCTTCTTGGAGAAGAAGAGAAAAGGCTCGACTAGTTGATGGTAGAGGATCCATGAGAAGAAGTTGACCCCGTGCTTGAGAGAAGTTCTCATTTAATCCCATAAGAAAGTCCATGAGATATTCCATTTGAAGGAAATCCGTCATTTCTCGTACACCATCATAACTGCAAGTGCAACCTGGTCTATATGTATACAACTCATCAATAAGATTTTTGAATTTAGTATAATACATACCAATGGTATCTTGGTTTTGCTCAAAGGTTGCAAGGGATCGTTTTCAATGAAAAATTCTTGGCGCGTTCTTCTTTTGAAATCTTTCTTTAAGGTCAATCCATATTGCTCTTGCTGAGTCTGAAAATAAGATGCTTGCTGGTATGGGTTTGGACACTGAATTCAGTATTCAAGAGATAACGATGTTATTATTTTTGATCCAAGCTGGAAGAAGATCACCGGTTGGCTTGGCAATAGTTTCGTCAACAAATCCAATCTTGTTCTTCACTGAGAGACCAATGGTCATTGCTCGGCTCCAAGAGATATAATTTTCTTCTGTCAATTGTTTTGTAACCAGCACCAAACTTGTATTATCATTGTGATGAAGAAAGTAAGGATTTAGATATCCTTGATTCTGATTGAAAGAAGTTTGGGCAGAGGTATCAGACTGACTGGAATTGTGATTTTCTTGAGTTTCCGGTAGGTTCTGTGAAGTATTGACTGTTGGAGTTGTCATTCCGACGGTGATGAATCGTGAGTCTTATCAGAAGATTGAGAGAAACTTTTGGAGGAAGAGGAACCTCTGATACCATATTAACAAAGAATGGAAGAACAATGAGGAGATTTATAGGTGTATGTACAATCAGTTATCAAGGATAACAGTAAAGAGAAAAACAAATGTTTTTAGTTTCTCTAACTTACTAACAGTATATTAATAGTCTTCAAGTTCTAATATCCTTTGAGCAGTCTTGAAAGAAGGCTTCTACGATTCTTTAAGATTCTCCGGCTATGCATAGTAAGCATCAATTGATTGAAGATTTCCATGTCATGAAAACTCATGCCACTAAGATCTTTGCTAACACATATATATCTTCCTCCAACTTTGCTAGTGTGCTTTTCTCTTGTCATCAAAGGAGCCCCACCGAAACCTAGCACACGCACGCACTAACTCCTTTAATGAATCATTCAGAAGCTTGTTAACAACTCATAAATACATATGAATAGCTTGTGTCACACAACTTTAACTAAAACCTCCTTGCCCCCTGCATATTTTGTTTCCAGTTTTGAACACAACTTTCCAGATTCGGTCTTCAACCTCTCTAAAAATCTCTCTCATACCTAAATTAAAGCACGATTCTGGATGTGAAAACGTTTTAAAAAAGAAAAGAGCTAGATTGGAAGAATTAACTAAACCTCAAAGATAGAGCTCTTTGATAAGTTCTTTGATAAAACTAAATGGGTTATTAGCACGAATAGCGATTGAGAAAGATATAAGGGAGGCTTTGCTAATTTCTTTGTTATGGCATAACAGGTTAATACGAATAGCGATTGAGAATGATAGTTTAGACTGAGAGAGAGTTGACTATAAATAGTTATGAGAATTTTGCTTCAGAAAAAGTTTGGAGTATCACTTTTTAAATAATAAAATTGCATTGTTACATAGATGTTCTTAATTTCATGTACTTTTTTAATCACCATAATTATTTTTATTTTTAGGAAACAACTATGAATTTTGACCTTTAAAATTTTGATAATTTCATGTAAATGGTATCTTTTTTTTTTTCTTTTCTAATTAGGGTTAAATATGAGAAATCGTCCTCTAAGATAATGAATTTAATTGGAAATTAGTTAGGAGAATATAATGTGTATTTGTTTCATTTGCATAGTGATACAAATTACGAAAGAACTATTTACTTAAACATGGATGGAATGAGATTGGAAAAGAAAATAATATGTTTATAAGGATTTTATGTATTACACTCAAGGGTTATCTTTCAACAAAAATTAACTATAATTTATGATTCTTTTTTTTTTTTTGTAAGAAAACAAAAATATGAATCCAAATCGTTCAAATAATCACAAAATTTAACTTAATTATTTTTATTGTATTTTTACTTACATTACATTATATTTTTGTTATTCATTTTTTTAAAAAAATTAGTCAAATTTTTTTTTAAAAAAAATTAATTTTTAAAAGGGCCATTTAAATATTTTGTCAATTTTTATATTTTTTACCATATTTTTCCTTTTTATATAAAAACTACCCTTTATAATATATGTTCAAATCAATTTTATATATCCAAACAAAAATTACAATTCATGTCACAACAAAATAATAAGATTTTTTTTAAAAAAAATCAAATTATTCCACTCTAGAAAAGTACAATAATATTCTTTTAATAATTTTGAAAACTTATATATTTACAATTTTTTTAAAAAATAAATATATATTTTGTTTTCATCCAAATATAGATATTGAAAAAAAGATTAAAAAGCATACTGTTAAAAGTTAAGCTATTATTGTTAAGTAGAACAAAGCGTAGAGTGTGGTAAACCACAAAAGTGTAAAAACCAACTCTATTGTCTCTTGTCCAAGTAAAAGTTACATTGTACAGAAATCAACGGGGGATCATGAGATTTGATGAACTACTTAGCTATAAAAAGAAGGTTGGGTTTGCTGTCAAAAATGTTGCCAACTCCATTCTGCATGATATTACCTATTTTTTGATCTCTTCCTCACCTTCTCCTTTTCCCTTTGGGGTTTTAAATATGATTCAATAACACACAAACATAGGGAAGAGGGAAAGGGATTAAGGAGGACAACAAATAATTTATTTTTTATTTTCTTGGATATTTTGATCTTCTTTGTTTTGTTGGTTGTTCTTTTGGGTCAGCCATGGGTGACATTTCATTGGAAGATGTCAAGAATGAGAACATTGATCTAGTAATTAATTACATTCTTCCTCACTTCAATGACAACTCATTCTTAGTTGTGTAAAGTGATTAATGATCTATCTCTTTTTAACTTTCTGCTTACGTTAAAATGCAGTAATATTGCAGTGGCATTGTATGTTGTGATCTTCGTTTTTCTCACACTTCGGTGAAGAGAAATGAATGTCATGACAATGCTATATATGACTGTTTCTGAGGGATATTGTGTAAAAATTGTGTTTTGACGTAAGCATAATGTTAGATATTGTTGGTTTGTGAGAACCGGTCATTAATCATTGTTTAGGGAGTTGAGAATGAGTTGTCCATATACGAACTTTTTCTAACATTCTTCTTCTTCTTCTTTTTTGAGTTATTGGTTTGAATTGTTTATTTATTTTGTAGGAACGAATTCCGGTTGAGGAAGTTTTTGAGCAACTAAAATGCACAAAAGAAGGATTGAGTACAGCAGAAGGAGAAAAAAGACTCCAAATTTTTGGCCCAAACAAGCTTGAAGAGAAAAAAGAGAGCAAACTTTTGAAGTTTTTGGGGTTTATGTGGAACCCTCTCTCATGGGTCATGGAATGTGCCGCAATCATGGCCATCGTTCTGGCCAATGGAGGGGTATATAACATCTTGTTTAATTCTTCTTCCATTCTTTTAATTTTATGCACAATAACTTCATTTTGATATGATTATGTTCCAAATTTCCAGGGTAAACCACCAGATTGGCAAGATTTTGTTGGTATCATTGTCTTGTTGATCATCAATTCTACCATTAGTTTCATTGAAGAAAACAATGCTGGAAATGCAGCTGCTGCTCTCATGGCTGGTCTTGCACCCAAAACCAAGGTATTTCCATTTCTTTTCTAGTTCCTAGTGAATGACCATAGTATCAAAACAAAAGATATTGTATTCATACTCTTGGATGTCCTCGAAATTGAGTAGTTCGGTCAAAGTATGAATAAGAGATTGAATTTATGATAATGCATCGACTTAAACTTTTGAGTATAGTGGTGATTTCACACTAATTAGGAACTTTTTGGTGGTTTATGTGGATTGTTGTTTTATGAATTTTGTAGGTTCTAAGAGATGGAAAGTGGAAAGAAGAAGAGGCAGCAATTCTGGTTCCAGGAGATGTGATTAGTGTCAAACTGGGAGATATTATCCCAGCTGATGCACGTCTCCTAGAAGGTGATCCTCTTAAGATTGATCAATCTGCCCTTACAGGTGAATCTTTGCCTGTCACCAAACATCCTGGTGATGAAGTGTTTTCTGGTTCTACCTGCAAGCAAGGTGAGATTGAGGCCGTTGTTATTGCAACTGGTGTGCATACTTTCTTTGGAAAGGCAGCCCACCTTGTGGACAGCACCAACCAAGTTGGCCATTTCCAAAAGGTAAAAGAAAACTTATTTAATTCACACAACCAAGTTAACTTGGGATTTGTGGCAAGATTTTTGGTTCTAACATTGGTTCATCATTGATCAGGTGTTGACAGCCATCGGAAACTTCTGTATATGCTCCATTGCTGTGGGAATGGTCATTGAGATCTTGGTGATGTATCCAATTCAGCATAGGGCATATAGAGAGGGAATTGACAACTTGTTGGTGCTTCTCATTGGAGGTATTCCCATTGCGATGCCAACCGTACTGTCAGTAACCATGGCCATCGGATCGCATCGCCTATCACAGCAAGGTGCCATTACCAAGAGGATGACAGCCATTGAAGAGATGGCTGGGATGGATGTTCTTTGCAGTGACAAGACTGGAACTCTCACCCTCAATAAGCTCACAGTAGACAAATCCTTGATTGAGGTCGAGTTCACATATTTGTAACCTGTAGAATTGTAGTTTTGGTCATTGACTTTGATCGTATGGCTCATCATGGTGTGTTTTAGGACTGTAGGTTTTTGTGCCAAACATGGACAAAGACACTGTTATGTTGTTTGCTGCAAGAGCTTCCAGAGTTGAAAATCAAGATGCTATTGATGCTTGCATTGTTGGAATGTTGGGTGACCCTAAAGAGGTTAGTTGCTCAACTTTATTTTTATATTCATTATTGAAGCTTCTGTGGTATCTAAACTATTCTTACTTTACATTTGGCTTCCAAAGGCAAGAGCAGGAATAACTGAGGTACATTTTTTGCCTTTCAATCCCGTCGAAAAACGTACTGCCATTACCTACATTGATGGAGATGGTAACTGGCATAGAAGCAGCAAGGGTGCTCCTGAACAGGTAGTGTTGTTTTTCTGTAGGCAATATCACTTGGGTTGAATCACATTTTTTTTAGATGCCTAACTTTGTCATTTTGGTGGTAATAGATAATTGATCTTTGTGAGCTTAAAGGAGAAATAAGAAGGAAGGCTCATGAAATTATTGATAACTATGCTAACCGTGGTCTTCGATCCTTGGCAGTCGGTCGACAGGTGAATATGTGAATAATATATATAATAGGTTCGATAATACGTAGAACAAACGAGTGTTCTTATTTATCCTGAACCTTTTTTTCCCTTTATTTACAGACTGTTAAAGATAAAGACAAAGAGAGTGCTGGAGAACCATGGGAGTTTGTTGGTCTCTTGCCGCTATTTGATCCTCCAAGGCATGACAGTGCAGAAACCATTCGTCGAGCTCTTGAACTCGGTGTTAATGTTAAGATGATTACTGGTGACCAACTTGCTATAGGAAAAGAAACTGGTCGAAGGCTTGGAATGGGCACCAACATGTATCCATCATCGTCTTTGCTTGGCCAAAGCAAAGATGAGTCAATTGCTTCCATTCCTGTTGATGAACTCATTGAGAAGGCTGATGGGTTTGCAGGAGTATTTCCGGGTAATCACATTATACTTTTAACTACAATGAGATAGATGAAACCATCAGTCATCCTCAACTAAACTATATTCATTTGTTGATTGCAGAACACAAGTATGAGATTGTCAAGAAACTTCAAGAGAGGAATCATATTTGTGGCATGACAGGAGACGGTGTCAATGATGCTCCTGCTCTCAAGAAGGCCGATATCGGAATTGCTGTGGCCGATGCAACCGATGCAGCAAGAAGTG